>NC_060109.1:2195000-2505000 GCF_021155765.1 Diprion similis | reverse complement strand
ATTTTGGAGTTTGTCCAATAACTCGTCGACAAAAACTAAATTCTCTGGTCTTCCGAGTTGTAGATTATGCTTTCGGGAGAGATGCTGCAAGTAAGCAGTACGTGAGCCTGAAAACTCGGTTCGACAGAACATACAGCCACGTTTGAAGCTTGTGTCGGCTCTCTCCTTAGCTTGCTGCGCCAGAACCCATTCCTATTCATAAAAATAGAATTCTTCAAATGTTTGCAAGATGGTGATGGATATGACTGAAAATATATCCAATTCTCTAAAATGTGAGAAGAAAATGGAGCAAGGTAAGGACCAAAATTGTTCATTTTTGGAACTCAGTTATTGCTGTAAAAACCAACACAGGGTGTCCAGTTACTGGTGAAAACGTAATTCTTTGAGAATTCGAGGTTCTCCAGATAAGAATCATTATTTATCCAGTTTGTACAGTTTTTAAGAAGTCAGAGCTTGGTTCATGACCATTGAGAAAATATTTTTTTTCTCACCAAATGGGTAAATTCTTATGAACCCAGGATGAAAATTAGTATATTCCAGATACGACATGAAATTCCCTGAAATTTCCAGGTTTTTTCCAGGGAAATCATCAAATTCCCTGATTCCATAATTTCCATGAATACTGGACACCCTGGTACACTGCAAATTGTGCACATTGTATTATTCTATCGTTATGATCACAAGATTCTTTTATATGTTTGTTTTTACCAGTTTAGCCTGCTGTATCTCGAATCGTACAGTTTTGTCCTCCGCTACGCAGTCAGATAGCAAGAAGTAAGCTTCGTTTTTACTTGGCTTTCCATCAGGAGTGCAATCCATTAGTAACGAAGTACAAAATTGAGTCAATGGAGCTTCGCTGAGTTTCACCCTCCAGTAATGTATGTAGCTATCCATTTTAAAAGAGTGAAATTGCAATTAGGAACGATAACAGTTTGTTAATTCTACATAAATTTTTAGAATCGTTCAACATAATCCAATGAAAATATACGTTCGTGAAGTAGATAGAAGAGGAAAGTAACAGATAATAATTAGAGAATTTTCTATCTTTCTAACAACCTTTTGAGGGACGCAATTTTCTCAACATCACCGATGACAAGTCGATGCTGTGTAAAAATATGCGTCAACATTTCTTGTTGATTGTTAGGAAGCGAATACATCGCCTCGCACAAAAGGCATCTAGTTTCTTGAGGCGTGTCATCCAGTTCGAGAAACTGCGATTTACATTTTGAAGAATAGCAGGTAGGAAAATTGAGCGGCCCAAACATGAGAGAGAAATTTCCTGGAAACAGTATTATGATACTAATTATTATTGCACTTAGAGTAGCCTGGTCTTAAGTTTGTTACAACGATCTCTGCATAAGATAAACTCATTGAGGTTAAGACAGTGGATAGTTGAAATAAATAGGCGAATTAAACGTTTACCGCTGTTCATGGCTCGTTCAGCCATAATATATTTTTATTCATTCGCACGTGGATTGAATGATGGATCAAATTCTGACGTTTGAACAGTTTTTTTTTACTCCAACTCTTTTTTTCTAATTGGTTAGTAACTACTCATGTGCAGGCTACAAGAACCTACCAATATTGTTGCTACTTTCTACAGCTGATAACTACCAGTTGTAACGGCTGATTGAATGATGTTCGACTTGATGTGTTGAAAAAAATTTGATGGTAACTTACCGACACTTGGTAAGATTTCTAATTAGTATGAAATCTGCAGTACCGACGGAGTCAAGTGACATACCGACAGCGATGATTGATCTTTCTTTTATTTCACGATCACCTAAATAAAGAGATGTTGAGGCTACCGAGCGGAATACGTAGTAATAGTAGTCAGAATTAAACATATCTAGAACTTGCTAAACCGTTATTTCACAGAGAATTCCAAAATGATCAGGGCAATTGCAGTTTTTTTCCAAACTCCGGTAATTGTATGGAAAGCAAATTTCCAAAAGTGTACCCGTGCAAATATGTAAGCTTTTCAAAATTCGATTTCGTCTAAATTCTAAATAACTCTGACCTGTACATTTTCATTGAAATCTGCCCAATCCTATGATGACTGACAAATTTCGATATATGAGTACACGGATTCATAGCGTTCAGGTAACTGACGTATTTTATTAATTTTCAGTAATGCTTATGGTAGTGTTCTTGGAAATTTAATAATTGGTGCTTTTTCAGCTGTTTCCTGTAAGTTTTTTCGCGAGTCGAATCTGTGAAGGAAATCCGTTAGATCGCTATTTCTGAGAGACCAATTTGGACGCTTGGAAGGCTTGCAGCAGAGTCAAGAAGGCGATTTCCGTTGGCATCTGGAGGCATTCTGGTAGATTGAGGATGAAAGCGGCAAGTCTTCCAAATTGTCAGAATTAATCCTGGTTCACAATTAGTTTCATTCCGTTGCTATATTAGTCGGAGTATACGGCTTAACGATTTTTTACTTTTGTAATTAGAGGACATGCTGTTTAATTGAATGCAACACAATCAATTTTAGTTAAACCTCTGGCCGTTGTTTCATAATATTCTGTTTTCATTTCTTCTCCAAGACAATCGGTATTGGTCATCCGTATAGAAATAAACCGTTGACGATAAAGTGAATTTGATGTTGAGACGCCTCTGATTGTAAGCTCAAGTAAGTTTTACAAGACTGGAATTTCGTTGCTTGGAATCGATCGTGAATGTTTTATAAATACCAATTCAGTCACCAAGCAAAATCCGGTGAAGGTTAAATAATCCCTTTTTCAAATACTTTTCCACCTTCAATTTCGACTCTACTGGGAATAATTCGTTTGAAACGACAACGTTTGAAGTACCTATTTTCTTTATTTACTGAAAGATCCGGCCGGTATATAACACAAAGGCTCGTCACAAAGCGACGACACTACTCTCAGTCGGCGACTGCAGATATATCTAGTCGTCGGATTACCATAAACTGAATTTAACTTTGTAATCAAAGGCTACCGGCTCAAGTGCGGAAACTAAATTTTTTTTCGTTGCTCTCCATCGATTGCCGCTTTCGGTCTTTCCTCGTTCTTTCTTATCTTTATTCCTTTATATCACGACGAGCCGACGTCAACCAATGCCAACCTTTTTTGATATCTGATTTACACGCCAACGGATATTCTGCTACCTTCAATTTCCGCATATCTTACGTTCGAACTACAGATGAGCCATGGCGTACAGGTGTAATAACGTTGCTTCGTATATACAGACGGGAAATCGCAAGCTGGCACTCGTCACTTCGCTACCCCATTGCCACCCGCATATCTGAATTCATACTGGATTGTGAATGCGGATGCCGATGCGGGCTGGAGTGTGAGGAAAAGAGCACTCGAGGAGCACCGGAAGATAAGCCTCGGCGGTGCAGTAAAACCAAATTGCCAAGGATGTTGCATTGCGGTGTATTCTCCTCATCTTCTTCCCGCTCTACAATGGTACACATAGAGGTACATACACTAGTATATATGTAAAAGTATATAACTTCTTCCCCTTTAACGTTGACGCAAATATTTACATGGGTTATCCCATGTAGAAATATGGACTAGTGTCTTCGAACGTGGCTTCGACGCGTTTATTTAAATCTTATATGCATTCACAGGTTTCGAAATACTGGATTCTTTCCGCGAAACAGTTTTTAAAATTGTTCGATTTTCATCGAGTTATTTACTAGGCAAGTTTTAATCACGGACTATTCAAGTATTAGCTAACGCAAGTACCTTCTTAATATTTAAGTGTTTTTGATTTATAAACGATTTGTTTAGACAGATAATTATTTTTCATTTTAAAGTACTAAGGGAGGCGATTGGAAAGTTTGTTGTCTTAAACAATACAAAATCTTTTGAACCATGGTCATTCTTGGATCTTGAAATCCGATGATCAAAAAACGGGTGACTTTGTTCCCATTAAATTGAGATATTTATCACATTTCGTGTTGATCTGATAACAGCTAACTTTCTTCCACGCTTTTATATGAGCGATTTAGAACGGGATATTATGTTTACTGATTAATCGAATGAGGTAATATTTCCGATAATATTACCATCGTTTTTCAACTGTGATGTCTTAAGCCTGTTATTAATCACCAGAACTCGTCATGACGACTAATCATTATTTCTTGTACGCAAAGAGGTAACAGGGGTAAAAATCCAAGCCGATTAAAATTGAGATTGGTCAGAAGGTGTCCAATTTATTCGAACAATTTGAAGTTTTGAGTCACTGAAATGATAGCTTGCGGGCATGATTATAGGTTATGTAAAGCTGAATTTTGACCTACATCCGATGGAAAATTCTTCCGAAATATACATCGGTGTTGAACGCTTGAACAGTTCAGTATTAATATTAATGTATCGAAAACTTTTATGTGATATCATCGTTCATTACGTGGAAAATATGATTTCCTATGCGGAAGCGACACCGACGCGTTTTAGGTTATGAGATGAGGGGCGAGGCGTGAAGCGTAAACAAATATCAGCGATCGAAATCTTCGTTTCGCACTGACGGAATGTAATTTTCGCGGAGGGGCGAAGCGGGACCGAAAGATAAAGGCTAAAAATAGAGGTTAGGAAAAGCGTGCGGTATTCAATTCCCCAGAAGCGATATGCCGCCGAACGGTATTCGCTGGTTATTTCGCAGTCCCGCCCGCAACTCCTGGTCCATCGCAGTCGGAGGTCGAGCCTTAATCGAATCCTTCAAAAATGCCCGAGTGACACGGCGGCATCGAAACCCCGGGATTCCTCAACTTTTCCCCCCAACAACGTCGTCCGTAGACTTCCTCTCGCTTGTCTTTTGCAAACATCAATTTACCATCCTTCACCAAAAATTTGTCATTTTCTTCTTTCCTTATATCCGCTCTTTCGTATCCTGCTGAGCTTACAGTCGGTTTCGTCTCCCGTCGGCCAAAGAAATTTATGGCATCTGCAGGGGTTACTATTATTTTTTATACCTTGCACACACCGACCTTTTCGTCCCTCCAAAACCTGCTGCCTAAACTTTGTGCGTTTTTGAGATATGAAAAACCGTCTTGATTCCTACTTAGGTCTGCTACTTACTACGGAATGATCTGCGCTTGGAGTCTAGATGATGTCAGATATAACGACCAGACGACACATCTTACGAGAAGAAAACAATTTAAAAATGATACAGAATTCGAGTTTGACCGAATCCGTTCTCCTTTCATCGCCAAATACTTGGTACACAATGAATATAATTTCTTACTTTTTCGTCTATCTTGAAGACCATGTTTAATTGGAACACAGCTATAATGTTGTATTGTTAGCGAAGACACATAATCAAAATTTATAATGAGTATTTATTAGGTAGTTACAAGTATACTTGGCAGTCTAATTAGTCACATCACTTCTGAACAAGACTGCACTACTGATTGAGACGGCTCACGCTTACCAACTATGTTTCTATAAAAGTCCCTAGTCCTCAACGTGTAATACCGATCATCCTGCGATTGTGAAATGCCGTCATCTACGCTTTCAACACACTCTATGAACTAATGGAGCGGGCAACATAACCTTCCGAACATACACCATAAAAGTGGTCTTTATTTGGGGTGTTAACGAATTTTTTTCATACCGCACCCCAAATTGAGTTCAAATAATTCAAAAAGAATTCCATGATTTGTTCCAAATTTTTATTTCAATTTCTTATGCTTTTCCACGAGGGTTTTGTGTTTCGCCATAAGCATAACATTAGATTTTATGATCACTTCAAATTTTTTTTTTGCCAACAAAAGGATCAGTAAAACTCTAATTCAAGATGGTTTTCAAGATTTGTTAAATAAAGCAAGAATTTAACGTCTACACATGGTATTATCCGACTATTTGGTATTCGTAACGAAAGGTACAAGTGTAACCCAACGCTGTTGCCAGTATGTATCACTATTTTCGGTTGACAGGTAATAATTATCAAATATTGATCGTAGTAGAGCCATAGATGATGTTTGAATAGGAGTGTATAAACTGGACGATAACGGCGAACGGGGCAGGATCAACACGAAAGCAGCTTGTAGCCCATGATAAATAGGGGTCACAATTAGAAATGGGCGGTAGGCAGCGAGGCAGAAACAAGGCAGGTTGTCCCCCGATCATGGACGTTACGTCACAATACTCATTTGATCTCATTCTCCTGAATGGAAATTACCTACTTTACAATTGTCGTGGGTTTAGTATAATTCCACTCGTCGAGGGTCACCAGTTCTGATCAGTTTCACAAACTGATGTCGTCGTATGATAATGGGACTAAAAATGAAAAACAATGGCAATATAGTGACGGTGACGTTATCAGAAGTTGATGTGATTCGATCAGCTGCCATATTAATCGGGATCCCAGTTCCCCCGGCACACTGTAAACTTAACCTTTAAATGGTAGCGTGTTTTTCGGCACCCTTAAATGGTAACGGTGGGTCACTAGTGCCTGGCGCTTTAAAAAGTACCCAAAAGTGTTCAAAAAAATTCCGCAAAATTCGTGAAATCTCATCAGCTATCCTAGAATAAGGACCAATCACAATATCGATGATTTGATCACTTGTTTGAACAACATAATCATATACATGAAGGAAAACGTGAAGAAGCTAGCAAGGAGAGACGGTTTGGGCGAGACACTAGTGACCCACCGTTACCATTTAAGGATTAAATTATTTCGTGCATCTACGATGTTGCTGCAGTTTTATCCCGTCCTCGATATTGTCTGTAGATAATTCTGAAGCGGTAACAACCCCTCGTTCTGTTCTGTAATTTCTGTATTAAACTTTTAAGGGCCTTCAATGAGAATAGTGAACCATTTTATGTGGTTCTGTTGTAGATATTCCTCGGAGAGTATGAATTCTAACTACTGATCATAACTTTCGAGCCGCTGCATCTTGCAGTTCGTAGTACCAAAGTGAAAAGCTTGAAGATAAAGTTTTAACAATGCTGTACCAGCTTATTCGTTAGTTCATTTGAGCAAATCACCAACATGATTGTGTTCTGTACCAGGCGCTTCACCCTCGATCCAACTGTTTCACAGGTAGCAGAATGCTCGCATTTTTACAATGTTCCATTGTATGCCACACTTGAAAAGTTTTGATCCGTTACAATTGGCTCTGACAAAGCAGTGCCGCCTATTTGATACTGATGTTAAAAAGTATTATATCTACATCTGTTCTCTTTTCAGAAATATAACAAGTGGCTTAATTTTAAACAGGTATATACCTATACTAACGAAATATTTCGATTTAACATGAAATTTAAGGAAATAAAAATTATGAAAATCTTTTGGAACTGGTTTGAACGAACTGACAAAATTTTCACGATTTTCTTGTTTCGTGATTGCTTTAATGGGTGAATTTGATTGCAATTTGTGATCAAGCAGCCCTTAGTTTCAGGACAGGACAGGGGGGTTACAGTATTGAGAAACTGGCAGCGAAGCTCTGTTTCCGATTCTGTGGTCAGTTTGTGAAACTTCGTAAAGGTCAACACAGATTCGACGTAAAGCCCTCAACTTTCTTCGGATGGTTTTAATCTAAACTTCAACCTCTGATCATTGGTGTATAGTATGGTCTTGCAATTAGCTCAGTCGAATGACGGTTCGGTAGTTTCCCACGGTTGTGGTCGGTCGGATCCAAGTAACTGCTATTAGTACTATTAGTAATATACGAGTGTTGTCCATGTAAACACCATATTTTCATGGAATGATGGTTTTCTGAACACAAACACTATTTCCACGTATGTACATGGAAATGTTACACCGTTTTATGAATGAACGGGTCTGACTCTCTACATCAAATGCTAGGAAAAGAAAAACAAGAAGTTTTTTTAAAACAGTTCCTTTCGCTTAACCCAATTTTTTTAAGCAGTTAGCCTCGTATCTCATCACTATAGACTATCGCTTGGGTTCGATAGACGAATTCTTCGTCGTCGCGAAGACCACGCAAACAAATCGTAGATAATTTCCCAATTTAATGGGTTATGAGCACGTTCGACTGATTCGGTTATCTCATCGTCGCCGTCCGCGTTATCTGACGATACCCTCGACGTCGACGTCGTCCAAGGGTCAGCCAAACCTGCCGCCATACAGACGCCGGAGTTTCGAGCACAGGATGGCGAGTGGGGCTTTCTCTCGACTTGCGTGTTCCGGATACGTACTGATCGGGCCATCACGCAACCCATTAAAAGAATTGCCTTTTCCCCCGCGAAAAAGGAACCCAAAAGTGTCTCCTTGGCTTCTTTCGGGGAGAACCGGGATCCCATCGACTTTGGGTTACTTCACTTACCCTCGGTGTGCTGATAAGCGTGGATTGTCATCGATATTGCATGCTCTTTTGAATTGACGTCGTATATAAGACCCCACCCATCCTTAACTGGCCAGCATTGAAATGAAAGTAGCAGCGAGATCTCGAGACGAAAATTTCTTTTCAAAAAGACCATTCAACATCTGTAGATTAACACGATCATTACCGTTATTCTTGTTTCATTACCTTCTCTCAGTGAGATTTGGGTTGTTTGGAGGGACAGGATTCCGTAAACAATGGTATAACAATAAAGGTGTGTGTATAATGAGATTCTCTCGAATTTGAACGCTTTTGGCTTAAGCTTTGGAATATGGCGAAAACTGAGAGGTTAAAAAACCTTGAAGCGTTTTCATGTTTGAGGGTGCAGATAGGGAGAGCACAACAATACCTTGATAAGACTACCTAGCCCATAATCACAAGGCATTATTCTTATTATCTTCAACGGGGCCGGCGATTGCAAATTAAGCTGTTCAGCTTTATAAGATACGGTTTCTTAGATTATAAACACTTGAGGGCTCGGCAGTGGTACAACCTAAAATTAACTTTCTCGACGGATAAAGCTATCGCGCTACAAAGACCAGCTGCTCACACCACCTTAACTTCTTGACAAAGTTTTAACGGTTAGATGCTAGGGAATTCTTTCATTGGCCAAGCTGACACAAACTTTCCAGGATCTTTCTTGTTATGTAGGTTTTATAACTTATTGCAATTGAAAAGGTCACTAACTGATTACAATAATTACAGGGATTATAGGAAGATTGAAAACATTGCACAAATATTATAAGGATTTCAGCAAGATTACAAAAGATTACAGAGTTTGCCAGAATTATACGAAGAGTTATGTTAAAACGATCACGAAAGATTGCAGGGAATACGGAAAGCTTACGTAGATATTGCAAAAAGAGAATGCAAATAATTATAAATAACAGAGATTACAGTAACCTGGGTAAACAGATTACAACAATGATTCATTCCTTGAAATAAATATATTTGTGAAGTTACCCAATCCAAATGCACTGCGAGCAACGGATCAAAAGTTACAGTCAAAAAACGAAAGACGTATTTTCTCAATTTTTTTGCTGCTGGTCTTTGCGTCGTAATTTCTTTGCCGTTGGTCCTACGCTATTTTTGCTGTGTTTTCTGAGTTCCTGGGTGTCCAATTATTCCAGAAAGGTTCGTTGTTGCGTATAAATCCTCAAGGCACTATTACGACGTAATTCCGCCAGAGAAAGCGATTAAACGCAGTCAGTTACATATTTGTTTGGAATTCTGATTTGTTCGATTGACACAGTTATCTACAAATCGTATTTCGATATGTTGACAAAAATATTCTTTCCGCATAAACAATTAGGAGTACTATGAGTATACCAAAAATGATTTTCGGATGTTAGAAAATCTTTTCTTTTTTATGAGAGCGTTTGGCATGGTCAAAGTCTTTCAAAAAAAAAAAACAATTTTTCTTAATCTCGAAAACTTCCGTCGAATATTCATATCAAACTCTGAAGAATACTACAGTATACCAATTATTCTCACGAGTTTGCAGCGCCGATTCCATTGCACACTTTTCCATCGTTTTTTCAAACGATTTTGCCACTAAGAGAACCAAATCGAAAGTTTTGCTGTAAGCAGATATGAATGTTGTGTATTTCCCGGTGATAACTGGCGACCTGGCGACTGTTGATAAGTTGGTAGCAATGTAACATCAACCTAATTGTATTCTGGTGGTTTTATGTTCATGAGTTGGTACTACTGTAGTGATATTTCTCTCAAAGAAAAAAAGAAAATAAAAACTTCTTTGGCGTGTCCTCGTGTAAAGAGCCGACAAGTAAAGAGGTATTGCTTATTTCTTTAACCTGAATATAAACATTCTCTTTTGCTAAAGATTAAGTGCATACCAGAAAATCATAATCATAAAAACCACAATTTAAAGGTTTGTTTTGTGATTAAATTCTTATTTCCAATATAAGAACTTCCAATTCCACCTCATAACAGGGTAACAAAAATATTATTCCCAAGAGTGGAAATATTTCAATTTCCGAGATGTTAAGGTGTTTTAAATTCAAGAGAACTACGTGCGGCAAAATTATTACCTCGAGAAAGTATACAATGTGTTTGTATATAAACTGAAAGACGTATGTACATAAGGTAACAGAAATTAGCACAAAAAGTAGATAACTTAATTCTGTATCAACATATACCCGATGAGACGATTGGGGAACTTCCGGTGAGGGTGATTCTTCGGTAATAATCTTGGAAATTTCTAAAGTTCATGAAAATTTTCGGCTTCTTTTCTTCTCCCTCGCCCCGGATCGTGGGGTTCAAATCAAGGGTATCTCGTCGGGGGGCTTAAAAAACACTTCCTTGAAATCTCATCGTAAATAACCAGCGAGTTTGATCTTCGGGAAGTCGGGATGGGGCCGCGAAAACCTGCCGACGGAGATGCCAGTCACTATGATCAGCTATTCACACGCACGTGTCTTTACTCTTCGCCTTTGGCATCCCTCTTACATCGATGCACGTACGAGTACGTACATGTGTAGAAAAGATCGCTGCCCGCTGTTGGTACTTGCTGGTCTGCGGGATTTTGACGCTGATGGGGGTAGATGATAGATGTTTCCTGAATCCATTACGGGGATTCCACCGTCCCTGCGATATTGCAATCTGCGTTTTTAGAAATGCCTCGATCTCGGTCTCCCTCGAGATTTTACCCTTCGTTCCGCGGTAACTGATAGATGATGATATCCGCATTTAGATTTGGAACACCGTTGCTAAGTACAATCCGCGGCATCGTTACTCGAGTTTCGATTCAAAGAAAATCCCGGTATTCCTTCTTCTCATTGGATTACACCATTTTAATATGAATTTTATTCGCTTCGAGGAGCTTTCGCTGTTAATGTAGAGTTAAATACTTTAAACTTTTCTCATTCAAGGGTGAGAAATTTCTTTCAGATAATTTTACCGCAAAAAGTACCATACAATATTCTTTTTTGATATGGACTTTTCCCTATTTAATTCACCTGAAATACCTAACTATTTTGTATTTTTTGTTTTTACTTAAAGTGGTTCTGAAGATGCGTTGTACACCTCGAAAACGCGGGGATGCAAAACTCCTATACCGCTCAAGCGATCAGAGTGAAACTCGGGCAGTTAATGCCTTATTTTGGCAGAAAGTGGAGCGTCTTTTTACTTTTTCAAAATTTGTAAAAAAATTTTACAGATTGGTTACCACCCACAGAAATTGGCCAAATTTTCACAGTTACACTGAATGAATCGAACTATCCGTTATGATGCCACTTGGCGGTGATGAAACACTCATTTTGAGCCCAGTCCCATGAGATTTGATGGTGAAATGGCAGCTGATCTGGTTTTCGATTACGAAGTACACCGGAATCTCATTTTGGCGACATTTGTTACCGACCTTTCATGCCTGCCGGTAATTTTTTACCGACATTACACGCATACATTACCGGCATGCGCGTAATGTCGGTAACAAATGTCGCCAAAATGAGATTTCGGTGTACTTCGTAATCGAAAACCAGATCAGCTGCCATTTCGTCATTTCACCATCAAATCTCATGGGACTGGGCTAAAAATGTGTGTTTCATCACCGTCGAGTGGCATTATACTGGACAGTTCGATCCATTCAGTGCACCTGTGAAAATTTGGCTAATTTCTGTAAATGGTAACCAATCTGTAGATTTTTTTTCCAAATTTTGAAAAAGTAATAACACGCTTCACTTTTTGCCAGAATAAGGCATTGACTGCCCAAGTTTTACTTTGATCGCTTAAGAGGTAAAGGAGTTTTGTATCCCCACGTTTTCGAGGTGTACAACGCGTCTTTACAAGCACCTTAAACACAGACAAAGAAACAATATCAGTTATTATAGGTTTCAAATAAATCTACGAAAGCAGATAAGATTGATAAGAGGCAAAGTGTGATTGATTCAGTTCAGTGAAAAGTGATTTCCTTCCATAAGTCGAACTACATCTGTCTATCACTTCTATCTTTGTCGTAATTTCCAGCGAAACACGTAAGCTGCACATCAACAATCTGATCGAGTAGAAAGCTAGATCGCTTTAAGTAACGCAATAAAATTGCAGTAATACTACTGCGCAGTGATACGATGCATAAACTTTCGGACGAGTTTACAACCCACCATTCAGCGAGCGTATAAATATTCACTCGAAATGAAGTGTGCAATTCAGTATACGGCTGAGTTCGTCGGGATAGGAATGGAGACTGTCCACTCACCTTTATTACTGTACCTATACAGACTAAATTCTTTCCCAAATAAGTTTGAAAACGATTTATTTGTAACTGTGAAATCTAAAAATATTGACGTGAAATCGGTTCACATAATATGCAATATATTATTGTAACAATTATATAACGTTTACGGCTCGGTTGAACAAAAATTGATACCTTTTAATAAGTTTATCGATGCCGTGGTGTGCTTAGAACTCCTACGACACGTCCCTTAATTTCTTCGAGGTTGAGGCCTTTAAGTGAGACGTGTACCAACTGTCTAAATAAATCCCTATATTGTTGGGGAATCATTTTTCTGCCGAACGCTACCCTGCTCGGTGATGCCATCATGTATAGTCGTGGTGTGAGTTGTTTAAAGTCGCGCTCATTTTTTTCTCCCGCAGAATCAACGTCACAGCAATTAATCACCACCGATCTGGGGTATTTTGGCACCGTTGGTACGCATCTTACTTAAGCCCAGTCCAGCGCGGAGGAGAAACTTTTTTTGGAGAAAGAAGCTGCACTTCTAGGCACACCAAGGTCGATACTCAAACTTTCGTTTATAATATCAGTATTTTTAATGTTCATATTTCAAAAAAAAAATCTTAGTTTTCTTGGCCTTCAACTAACCTTCTTGAATACAAAATTTTGCGAGCGATCTCTAATGTACCTAATTAAATACCACGTGTGTTACAGCGATTTGAAAAGAAAAAAAAAAAAGCTAAAGCATCAGCGATAAAAAATTATACTTTTCTTAACATATTACTTTGGAATATAAGGAGTTTAGATGCGGCGATGGCTGTGACTGAGAATCGCAGTGCATCAACTCGGTTAGATAAACATATAATATTATACATGCATATTGAATTACGCAAAGTGAGTGAAGCTGATACAAAGTGGAATAAACAATGCAGCTGGAGTGTCGATTTCAAGAGGATTGAGGGAAACTCAAAGGTGTTCGGATGACAGCCAAGCATTTGCTCATAAATTATTTATACCCGCAAATATAACTCCTGGGCAGAACTATCCGTTTCAATATCATAGAAACCATGTCCCCGAATAAATTCCTCGAGCTTTCCTTCCATTCCATCACCTTTAAGGTCATATTAAGCTGGGATGTCTGCACCTGTGTCTTCTCCGTATATACGAACATGAATTACATACCGTAACCATCATGGGTGCGAATTAGAAGAGAGTTCCATCGCAAAACGAATTAGCGGTTAAAAAAAAGATAAGAATTAAAACATGGGTAGGCAAACATCCAAAGACAAGTAAATTGATTTCTTTTTTTACTCAGAGTTCCTGTGGTCTACGATATCTTTATATGTGTGTATATATATTCATCACGTAAGAGGTATTCTTATGAAAAACTACTTTTTTCATCTAAGAATTTATGGTTAAAAAAATCGTCCATGAAGAATGCGTTCGATTTTCATATTTTTTTTAACCGTCAATTAATTTTGCGATAAAATTTACCTCAATAGTTCGATTTTTGCATATTTCGTTTTGGGATGTTTTCATCATTCTTGAAAATTTTTGTGTCATACCTCTTTTGCAAAATACTATAATGTTTGGTTTTTTAGCTTCTGATGATTCTTATCACAGGTATTACATAATAATGTATAAAAATGAATAATAACAATAAGTAATCCATGCGATCATTTGAAGTATAATCTTGAATTATGGAATATATTACATAGTTCGAAACGTTTATTAGAATAAAATTAAATCTCTCATTTTCTGACTTCTTTGAGAAAAGGTCAGGAGTTCGTTTTTCCTCATACTCGTATTTTTGCACAAAAACGTAAAAAAGGATAATTAAGGACGAGGCAGATAATATAAGTTAAGTTCAGTTTTTGAACAAGCAAAAATTCGGACATTCGTATTAAACTTCACATTTAAATAAGATCTGGACATTCAATTTTTTATATTTGCGATATTTATCGATGTCGTTTAAAAAAACATATGCCAATTCATTCGATTATGTATAAAATAAATTTGTGAAACCATCGCGATTGCCTTTAAATGATCAGAAATACTGAGACTTCCGTAAAAATCGTTTCGTAACTACGATATAAGTGAAAAGAAAAATTTTACGGTTTCATCATTTTAATCTGGGTTCCAAAAATAATAAATAAATAAAATCATCAACAGAATTTGAAACAACCTCGATCAGTTTTCATGTATTTTTCCGAATTAAGAAAGCAGAGTCTTTGTGAAGGAGACTCACGTCAATCGTGCCGTAAGATGCAAAGGTGTAAGGAAGCAAACTAAGCGACTTCTGGTTGGGGAAAGCAAGGCAATTGCAGCTGTTGGACTCGCGGTCTCTGACCCGTTTCCGTCAGAATCTGATAAATCCACCCTAATCGCGATTCCCAGCCGAGTGAGGAGATCCGGATACATAAAGACGATTGTCAGCAAGTGACTAATGTCCTTCCTCCTTCTTATTTCTTGCCTTCGCTTCGAATCTGTGAGAATACTTTAAAAGGCTCTTTCAGATATTCTCATGTGGTTATGAAAGCATGAGAATAAAAATAGGTGGATGTAAGACTCTCCAAGTTTCATTATTTGGCTTTTGACACTGTCAAAATTTGGAATAATTTCATTTTCTCATCGTTTATACTTACTTTTTGTGCATTGAAAAATGCGAGCGGTCATCACGTAATCCAGAAACATTCTATACCCTGAAGTTTGCGGAAAGAATATATTTATACACATAATACGAGGGGGGAAATAATGGCGTGCACGCTTTTTCTCCAAATGTATTCTGCAGAGGTCATTAACTTGGGGATGCGAACTTAAAAACTTTGAAACTCCACTTCTTTTTCAGTTTTCCCTACAATGTTGGGTAGGTTTTTTACGCCGGGTTAAGCTTTACCCAAAACTTTTTAGAGATTCTGCGCTTTTTTAACAAGTCAAATGGTTACCGAACACGGTGGTGTGTTTATTGTAACAGAGGAATGGACGTAATGCATTCTTTTTAAAAAAGAATTCGTTTGCTCGTAGTAAATTGAGATCATTTTTATTAACTATTGGGTCAACTTCCAATATTTTTTGCTTTTCAGTAATTGGTAGCAGATTTTTATCGCATCATATGTATGTCCGATATTATCTTTTGTTGTAATTATGATACTGAACGTATATTTTCAAATAAGATTCAACATATATAATAAATTATTTTTTATAATCAGGCATCAACTGTTACAATGGAAGGAGCACGTTAGAAATCATTTAAAATCTCTCGAAATTATTTGAAATCTTACGAAAACACTCAATAAAATCTTCAGAAATCTCTTGCGATTATATTTTGTGAATTCGTTCTCAAATCCCGTCAAATGCTTTGAAATCCGAGGAAATTCTATACTAAAATTTCTTGAATTCTTCTGAGATCGTCAATCGAATCGTTAAATTTTTTATGTAATTTCGTGAAATATTTGTAATCAATTGAAATATGAAAATCTAGTGTGTATTACATCAAAAAGAACGAGAGTTGGATTCCGTTCGATTGATGCACGAATAAAATTTGAATCGACCAAACATATTGAAAGAAATATTTTCGCCATTCAAATAAATGCGCACATTTTCTTCAATGAAAAAAATTATTGTTCGAATCACTTTTTTACTGAATCAAATGAGAAGATTTCATCATATCAAAATTAATTACTTTTGGCTTACCTACGTGATCATAAATTTGAAAAATACTTTTTCCGTGCGTTGCACAGGTCCAGAAAAAAGAAGAAATGGGAAGAAGAGAGAAACTTTATACGAATCGAAGTTGATTTGGAAAGTTTACAGGATTCTCTGGACAAGAGATGAATGAAGAGAAAAAATAGAAAAGCCACAATATCGAATTTCCAATGAAGGGAAAATTTAATTCATAGAATTTGAAAATGTAGAAAGTAGAATTATCGAAGAGAAAAACAGAAGAAACGTCAGAATAACAATACAAAAAATTTACAATCGTCAGAATTCGATAATATAGAATCGTCTATAGATTCTAGATTTTGACCTTTCTGTATTTTGTCTCCTGTATTTTCAACTTTTTATACTTGGACTAATTTCTACATTTCTATAAGTCTACGATTCAAACTGCAGTCCTTCTATCAATTTATTCATTTTATTTTTTATCCCCATCACAGATTGATCGGAGATAATGCAGGGTGCATGCACCAGATGCACGAACCCGCACCCTGGACGTAGGTACCTAAATGTACAGTCTGATCACTTTGCGGTAAACCAACGGCTGCTCGGAGTGTTGATTCGCAGTCAGCACCGGGACACACGTGTCCTATAACACGCGTGCGGTTCGTGATCCAACTGCAAATTCGCGCGCTAATTCGAGGCAAAAACTTTGCCGAGAGTCACGGTGCCCAGCCTCCAGCCGCAACGGTTACGAGTGTAAAACGGAAATGGAACAGTTGATGGCGCGGTTCGAGTCCCTTTAATTATACGCCGGCTGTCCGCTTGCGCCTAACTTTGTCGTTTTCGGTAATTGTTGGCTCACGTCCCTTTATCCTTGCCCGTTTCGATCATATGCTTCAGTTACACATCATACCTACCCTTTTCCATAATCCATTTATACCAAAGTACCGTCCCACATTCGGTTATCCTGATATCGTCTTGACTTGTTGTTGCCCTTGTTATTCCATTTGCAGCCCGAATATTTTTGAATGCTTATGGTGGCCAAACTGTTAAACATGGCCGCCTACTCTGGCGGAATTTTTATCAGAGCTCGTCGAGACCGTGAAAATTCCTGAACATAATATTTTTCTACTTGTGAGAGTTGGTAAGCGTTCGCATGAGTTTGTGATCCTGTTTCAACTTGGCGTGCAAATATCGTTAAGTTTTCAAAAATATGGATCTGGTTGTAACGAAACATAGCCTAAAAGCTGGCCAGACGTTGTAGTTCTTCACGGAAAAAGAAGAATTAAAGTCGGTTCGGTGATTCTGGATAACAATATAGGGATTTCTTTAGACAGTTGGTACACATTTCACTTGAAGATTTTGAGCTCGGAGCTCGGAGAAAGAGGCGTGTCGTATGAGTTCTAGACATACCATGTATACTCACACCACGATACAGTTCGAGAGCAGTTGTTTGCCAGGGTGACCAACCGTCACGAAGGTAACCTCAAAAACTTTGACAGTTGTCGCTTACAGTTGTAAAAATTTTTAAGGTTGCATACATCGCGGTGAAATGTTTAAGACGTACTTTAGGGAAGTTTCTATAATATAATATGTGGAACACGTGTGACGTGGAATAAAATGTAGCATCATGGAAACGTTTGAAATTGAAACACATCCCCATCTGTTGAATACTTATTCAAACCAAATAACAAAGGATGTTTGAGTGCGGTGAACAACTCACACCGCCATCTATTTAGAACTTATGAAATTCAATAAATTAACTCACACCGCCATCTGTTATAAACTCCTGGAACTTATAAACGAATTACAACACTTTGCCCTACTATAAAAAGTCCTTAAATTTGCAATAAAAAATATAGAGGGTCACTTATCGGGAAAAAAACTATCCTGTCTTTTCTCAATTCGGACCAAGCCAATCACATTTACAAAATTCCATTAAAATCGGTTGACCGGTTTCGGAGTCCATCGTGGACGAACATTTTGACACAGGATTTTTATATATAATTAATTATGAAGCAAATATTATACGTACGTACATTACAGTAATTTGTTGTTACTTGATTGGAAAATGTTTGAATAAATCTTCAAAATCAAACTCTCTGCAGGTACATACCTACGTAGTTATATTCTCATACTTTAATTTCGATCCGATGTGCAGTTTACACAGGTCAGACCCTTGCTTCTACTATTCCAAAAGTACCTAGACGGGAGTAAATGTTTACCTCGTCGCCTGTCTAAATAGAATTTACTGTTCCTACGACGTTTAATTATACACTGTACAATTCATGTCAGGTGTCTGTCCATAATTTTGGATTCGACACGATATAAATTATGTAGACTTTGCTAAGTAAACGTCTCAAGTTTACAGACGGTAATAGATAAGCAAAAAAAAAAATGTTGAAAAAAGTTTTCACAAGTCTCGTGAATTGTCCCAGAGTGAAATTTTGCGTAAGTAGCTTTACTTATTGAACACGAAAATGCAGTAGATTTATTCAGTTTTAAAGCAAGGTGAGGAAATATCGGTAATTAAAGGATCAAAAAGCTTTTAATTCTCGACATTCAAACGACAAGGTGTAAATTATAGATTTAGTACGTCAATATGTAACGAGATTGGTGAAAAAGGGGTGTGGAAACAAGGTGAAAACATTTTCCATTTTTCCCTTTTCTTCGGAGAGTCATTTATCTTCAAAATGATTGAATTATGAATTTGGCGAAGGCAAGGAAAGGAGGAAGAAAAGAGAAATGTTTACTTCGCGATCGAAACGATACGCGCCTATAGAGTTTTGGGTAAGGAAATCCGTTGTATCCTGTACGGAAGAGCGATAAACAACACGAGCGGAAGGAAGCAGATAGAATCGATGATAAAAAACGAAAAAACAACAATCTTCCGGCTTATGTAATAACGTGCGCGTTATAGAGGTTGACGTGAAAATATGGGAGTCAGCTCTGGCAGAAAGAATGTAAACCTTTTCCGACATAGAAAATGGCAATTAAACTACTTCATTCCTGTGTAAAAACGATTGCGTCTATCCCAGAATTTAATATATATAATATATATGCAAGCAATTAATCTGCCGACTTGGAGAATTACAGAAATATTTCTTTCACCGGGACGTAAAGTGTCGACTTTATGACCGATGTACGGTAATATTCATTAATGCCTCAACCTTCCGGGTAACTTTTTTTTCGTTTGGCATAGTTGATTGCTTGGTTTTTGTGCAGAAAAAAAACAAAAAAATATCGTTCATGTCTTCATGGGATTTCGATGCGAATGTTTGCTTTCGTTGATCGATTACACTAAATGTACAATAAAACTTTAATTTCAATGTGAGATAATGATTCCACCAAAGTTAGAAAATTAGACACTCGTTAGAAATTTATAGTCAATTTTTAGGTCAGTGATAATTTATATCATGGATTCAATACATCGAACGCTTTTGTTCACAAAAAACTTTCACAAAAAAACTAGCTATCCTGAAAAAAAAGAAAAAATTTAAAATCTTGGTACGGGATGTGGAAACAAAACGTGTCACATTTAATACCGAGTTGAAAATATTAAGTTCTCTAAAAAGCAGATCATCGCTTTGCTAATAGCATTCATTGCTTCACGTTATATCCAGCAATGGATACTGCGAATATCTTTGATATTCCGTAAAGCACGGAACTGCCATTTTCAAAGTCCATGCATATCCGGTACGTGACTAGAAATTATTTGAAAACTAACGGAAAGGTTCAATGGAAAATGTAAGGTTCAAGGCGTGAAAAAAAAAAAAATCATAACGTGAAAGAAAGAAGGGAGGAGAGAGAAGAGGGAATGAGCAGTTCATAAATGACGAATCAGGGGTTGAATAAATTCAGATTTATAATACACTGAACGAATGATTCAATCGATGTAACGAGGAAAAAAATTATACCTCCTACCATTTATGAATACATTTTAACATCCATTCACCTGGATTCGATTATACATGTAAAAATTAGTCAAGTTTTGTTAGACGATCTTTCTGGAAACACGGTCACGTGCGACTTCCGGTTTCATATCATGTTCTTGCAGACGATTTGCGCCGAGGAAGTCACTCTTTTTATTATCATCATATTTTTAAGCACTCAAACATTTTTATGGACAGTTTATTTTCATAATTTTGCGTATCATCGACTTTCTGAACGAACATGACTAAATAATAAAAATAAGTCTTTCATCCTGCGATGTGAAACAATTCAAAGGAGTTAATGAAACGACACAATTTGCGAGTATGCAGTTTATTTTCTACTTCATTGTCTCTTCTTCGTCTACTGATTAACTTAACAAATGATATTATTGCCAGACGTTTCATTTAATTTTCATTTTCATTAATTCTCCGAAGTGAAAGTGAACTTGTAGCCTCGATTTGAAAATCGGACAATATGCCGTTCAGCGTTGATAATTAATGATCAACGCAATTGGTTCTGTCAAAACTTTTTTCCGCGATGATGTATCGTGTTCATTATATGTATATGCATATAAACTTTTGTTTCTTGGAAATTCCAGTAAAGCATTAAAAGTACCACGATCGAAAGATTAAGATAAAAATTCATGATTCCTTTATGAGTTGATGACCTGATAACTCAAGCTAATTACAGGGATTCATCACTGAATTGTCATTTCAAAATTACTGATCAAAGTTGTATGCACACATCCTCAATCGATAGTTAAAATTTTACTTTATATCACCTGCGACGGGTAGTTTCCTTGTGAAACAATTAATCACAAGAGTTTGTAATAAGTTTGGCCAAGAGGCCCCGATCAATTTGATTACCGAGAAATTAGGCTGCCTTCTGTATAATTAAAAGAAATAACTTATCGCGTAGACACTTGTTCAGGAAAATAAAAAGTACTTCCATATTTCGTTACGGAAGGTAACAGCTCGTGTGTTGAATGTAAACGGATAGCTGTGATTTTTCGTCGAACGATTTTCAACTCGAATCTCACATGACCCGATAATATTCCCCGGGGTGTAGGTGACCCGAAATATAATTCATATAAATTGTACTATTACGCAAATCTGGAATCCGAGTGCATAAAGTTGGAACCCATTGCTGGACGTAAAGGACGTCGTCTATTTGTCACCATACGTGTGCCTTTTTATTTAATTAAATCCTGCGGAGAGCGAAAAGGTGGTCGACTGTTGGCATAGACATGGGAACAGGCTATATTTATATATTTTATACGGGCTGTGACCATTCGCCTTAATTCAGGCTAATTTACATTTCACATGTTCGCACCCAGCTGGCTTAGTCTCTGTCATTTATCTTGGTTGAATTTAATTTCACTTCAGCGGCGTAAAGTGCCACTTATTCTTACAAATGCCACGAAGCCACGTGGAGTACTCCTTCCACGCCATTGCAGTCCTTACTTACTCGGCTGCTGTTTTCTTCTTTTTTTTTCTACTGTCTAGACCTCACTCTTCGGAGTTATTTACATCTCCAGTTGAGGCTCCTCGAGCGTTGCTCCGTGTGAAATACGCATTTTTGGATTTTTTAAGCCTCCATATTGTTCTCTGCCCGGGGAATCTGCAGAGGCAATGTTGGTGGTGGTAGAGGGTGTTTCCGAGCAAACGCCGCGGTATGTTGAGTTGCCTACTGCTGAGGAGTACAAATATCGTTAAAACAGACGTACCGATAAGACAGTAGGTCTGTTTTAACGATATTTGTGCCCCTCATTAGTAGGCAATGCAACATACTGCGGTGTTCGCTCGGAAACAGCCTGTATTGTGATTCACTATATCGTCAGTACAAGTCTTGACATTATCTTTTCGCAACACTTTATCAACGCTTAGGTGATCCTCGATAATTTCACATTATATTAAGGGACTATACCAGTGTGAACGCTGAAAATTTGGGTAATTTTCGTGAATTTTTTGGAAGAGGAGTGTTCAATTAAATGTTTCAGAAATTTAAGAATATAGTTGGATATATTTGACTTATATTACGTGATTATTTTATAGAAAAATATTGAGGCCCAAGCTACTTAAACGCTGCCATCGGAGGCACCACAAAAAAAGTTCCTCCACTGCTGACATGATTTCGGCCGATTGAGTAGCTGAAACTGAAAAAAGGAAAAAATGTTGTTAAGCTAGAAGGTATCTCCTGTAAAATGACCTAGGATTTTCGAAAAATATCATATTCTAACAAACTGGAGTAGTTATGAAAAAAGTCTGTTTTCTCGCCTATAAAATGGTCGTTTTCTTTAATGCCAAATCGTCAATTTTCATCCAATCAAAAATATCGTAGGTCATTGTAGAGTAAATATATTCAAGAGTACTCAGCTCAAATTTCAAGTCAATCGGATTATTCCTCTTTGAGTCACGGTGTCAGCAAATTTAAAAAATCTCATTTCGAGAAAAACGCGTTTAAAGATTTCTATCGATTTTTGCTAGATACATTGATATTTACGATAAAAACTGCTAATCAGCTAAATATATCTGGCCTATACAATGGACCCTTCTTTTCCTTGAATAATGCTTGCTGAGAGGCTGAAGTTTTTCTCCGAGCTGTTCGTCCCTCTTTTGAGGACGCTTCATGACGTAACTCCGCCTGTATTTTTTTAGAAGACTGCCATTTTCTTGAAATATTGACCGTTCCAGTAATCCTATATAGTGGAAAAACTCCATAGATAAACTGTTATTGTGAATTTCTGTTTACGCGAAAAATGCAAGATCTATCCAATCGTGCGGTTTCCTCGATTGATCTTCACTAGAACGCCGCAATGACATACCAGAAAAAACAATTTCATTTTTTCAACTCATGCAATCGGTGTGGAAGGGTGGAAATAATCAGTAGAATACGGAACGCTTTAGTCGCATCAAAAATCCAGGCGAATCCTACTGCTGTAATAGTTACGTTATACTACTCGTATATCCGACTGAAACGGTTTATCTGTATTTAAATGAGCTGAAGATAGCACGGGACATGAAGCTCGAATCGTTCCTTCGGTTTATGATCCGTAACTTTAACACATCGGAGAAGATAGACCGTTTACTATATATTCATCTTCTTGTCTCTCGCGATTCCCCAAACGTTACATTTTGCAGCCCTTGCAAATATTTCATTCAGGACGGTCGAACGAATTCTCTATATCCTTATTTTCTGCGGTAGTTAAAGTGACCCGGACAGCGAGACAGAGTGAAATCAAATATTCGCAGCCCATTTCCTAGCTATATATTATCTATTTTTGATATTCACTTCCGCCAGAATTCACAGCCTTGGAAAACATTTTCGGTTCTTGTAGTTATATCATCAAATCCTTAAAGAGAATTCAATAAACAGACAGTAAAAATAAAAACGATGCACTGCTTTATTCACGTAAATTCTATCAATGTATTTTTAATTCATGCACGTAAATTTTTTAACGCTGAAATATGCATAGAATTAGTCTTTAAAGGGAGAGAAAAATCATGTTGGAAGAATCGCATCGAATGGAATGTTATATTATAAGCATTGAAAAATATACGCAACATTGAAAAAAAAAACCTACATATCGAGAAATTTTTTTCTTATGGTTATTTACTGTGATTATGATCTCGAAAAAAAAAGAGAACGACGGATAAAGAGCACGAAACGCGTGGGTATGAAAACAGTGGCTTGAATAATGCCTGCAGAATCTCTTATAATTTATTGAAACTCTGTATGACCGTAGAATTCCGAACTTATTCCTCTTTTCATTCCGTTCCGCTACTCGACACGGCTATTTACCAACCTCGTGATTTCCAGCATTAAACTGTTCTCGGGATAGAGACGAGAGGCAGAAAGTTCTCTCTCGAACAGGCGAAGGCTGTGCGCTTTTGTATAACCCAGTTGCGAGGCAGAGCAGTGTTCGAAATTTAAATTGAACTCGATTCGAATTCAGTTGGAATGTTGTGACGCTTGTTGTGCCTTTAGGTTAGGTGCCTTCCCGCCTTCTTTGCCCGGATGAAAATGTTACGTAACTTGCCCTTTAGTCGTCTCCTTTGAAAGGGTTCGCAAGGGCCACCGAAATCGCTGTTCGTTTCGGTCGCGCGTGGGTCACTATGCAGGCAGGCGAGAGGGATGAAGGGGGGATGAAAGGGGGAGTAAGCACGGAATAACAAGCGGAATTCCGAATCGCTTCGCCTTTCAAACGGAACCGACCCTCTCTTTGAAACCAATCGCAAATACAGGATTGATATTTGCATCTTCGACATATATCTACAGGGTGACCTAGTACCCACGGACCACTGGGCACTGATGGATTCCATGCAAAGAAATACGACTAAAATTAATCTTGACGATTGTTTTTTAAAGCAACGGTTTTTGAGTTACAGCTGTTTGAAGTCCACCAATCACGACGCAGATAGGGTATGAGCCTAGTGCGAGGTTAGCGTACGCTGAATATGAATTCGCGTGTTCATGTAACATCCAATGTAACACTGATGGGTAAACTGATTACTACGTAGTACGTAGTAAACCTCATCATTGTTTTAAGTGCTCTAAATCTGGAGGTTTTAAAAAATTGATAGTCTCAGATATTTACTTTTGGAGAATCATAAAAATACATTTTATACAATCAGGCTGTAGGTAACGAAAATTTGATACCAATTTTCGGTTTATCGAAATACCGCTCATGTCGGTGATTAGTGAAATGATTGTTCTGCCGGTCAATACCGAAATATTGAATAACCTATAAGACACCAAACTTTCGATGGGATGCCGAAGTATCGATAAAATATTGAAGTAGAGATGGAATATCGAAAAACTGAAAACCGAAGAGCGTGTAAATTCAAAACTGTTACAGCTTAATGCAGCAAATAGCTCAATGTACACTGCCCCAGATGGATTCTGACCGATTCAAGACCACCGGTGTCGTCTGCTACGCAGGTTAAATGGATAGTAAATTAATGTCTACAGTCAGTCAAAATTGAATTCTTATACCAAAATATTGAAAATAATGCAAAACTTATTTTTAACCGCAAATGAGCACATTGAGCTCAGCTGCTTAAAAGACAGCTATGATGCCATAATAAATTGAGGCAAGAATTTTTATGTGATTCTAGCGTGTAAAATATTCAGCGGATTACAGAAGGTTGATAAACAAAAGTCATGAGTGGGAAAAAATTAACGCATGAGGGAGAATGAGTGAAGTTTTTATTTGTTTATAGAGCTTTCAACTTCTCAATTATTTTTTTGATACCGATTTGACCGTTCTGGAACTTTTTCATGTAAATAAAATCGTTATTCTAAAACCACGTGTCCCACAGCAGTAATCAAAATTCAAAGAATCAATTTATGACTAATACTTTGTCTACGTAGATTCAAACTTCGTTGCAAAACACGTGGAAATACTGCCCCACAATAGAGAGAAGTTACAAAGGCCTTGATTATGTAAACTGAATGAAAAGCCCTTGGAGCCTTTGTCTGGTTGGGAAGCGGAAAAAAGTCAACACACTACACTCTGTTGACTCACGTGGTACATGAGATTTTCATAGGTAAAGTTGGATTCGGTGTTTTGCTTGAATAAATTCAGTATATATGCATAAAACATCCATACGATATTATACTTACAGGCATCGACGTGTCAAAAACCGAATTCCTTTTTCTATTTATCAAATCATTTTACTTACCGAATGAAATTGCGGCATCTTAAGTATTAAACGAATCTGATCGTAGCAGTGCTACTTTAAAAAGCCAGTGAATATGACGAAATTAGTGGATCTCATCTCAAAAATTGATAATAAACCGTTTGATTAATGATTTCTGACATCTGGAGTAGAACTTATTTGAGGTTAGGCTGAGTGCACTGTGATTTTTGCAGTATTTATTGATTTTGAAGATCGCCAAATCGAATTAAATTATGTGCTTTATCCACGTTATATTGCAGCTGTTATTTTTTCAGCTGTTGGTCAAAAAACGACTGCAAGCATTTTTGAGTTGTTTCAGTGCACTGCTGAAGAGTTACAAGTTGGTGAAAAATGGTTGAATTTTGCTGTACTTTCTCAGAGTCGGTTCTACGATATTCTGGATGCGTTTTTATTTGCCAAGTTCTTTAGGATCAGGCAATGGAAAAAGGCCGTTAAATTTCGCGAGCTAATCTCTCTGTTTTTCTGACTTTTGCTGTTCTTTGGCTTGTTTCAATTGGTTTAAGAATTTCTATTGTATATTATTTTCTAGAGGTGTATTTTTGGCTTTCTCCTCTCTCTCTCAAACTTTGGGTTCGTAATTATTGCACTTGTTTTGTGCACAGGAAAATTAGTTTGTTGCCCAACATTGACATAGTCATTAATAAAGACTAATAATAATAATATCCTGATTAGATTTTTCACGTGAAATGTTTGCGGATGGTGGAAACGTTAGAATTTGTAACATGCTCGAAATCCACTTGTTTAGTTAGTTATATTTTTCATTGTGTAATTACAAAGATCGGTGAAACGATCGTGACCGCATGGTAAACAGAACTCTGCAGTCTTCACCGAGCCAAAGTGGTTGACGTTGCAGTCTCTCTCACTCGCCGTGGGGAGCTGAGGCATTTGTTACCTTCCCGTAAACAGATTAGCATCTCATTATAAATATTCAGTGTATGATTAATTGAGTTATTCAGCGAATCAAGAGAATGAAGTCACTCCCTACACGTTCCTGTCATTTTACGTCACTGCTTCAACGTCACACAGCACATGACGAGGATTAACATTTGGAACTTACGGGTGATGTTTTACTATTATTACTACTAAGTATCATTTCGCTGCCTTGTTTGAATCCATCTTATCGATTGACGAAAGTTAGAAATCAATTAACTAATTTTAATAACGAAATCGACATTTAATATGGACTCAAGGCGCTGCGAACAGCGATTGAAAATCAAATTTCGAGCAACGTCTCGATAAAATTATGACTTTTTACGAAAAACGCTACAATTTGTAATTTGAATTCGTCTATTGATGTTACCTTTTTGATGAGGAACGATCGGGACTGTTCCAAAGTAACTGTAACGAAATATGTTAAAGTTCCATTAAAATAATGCAGGAGTCTCGACATTTTTTCTCGAATGTTGTTTCAGAGCAGCGTACTATTGTTGCTCTGATAGGTACGTCAATTTCAGTGGCCCTACGTCAAAAGTTCGATGGTTACATTAGAATAAAAATGGAGGGAATATATATTCAAATCCTTCTTTCATCTCAAGTATTTCATCATAGTCTTAACTTAAATTTATGGAAATTGTTCAAAAGTTAGAACAGGGAATTGTGAAAAAGTGAATCAATTCTTTTTATGGGTAAATTTTGGTACTTTAATGGTTCTCAGACATCTGTAGTAAATAGAATCTAATTTTTAATATTCATTCGATGGATCAATAGCGTTTTACTGTAAGCAGACATTTTGTTGGTTTGAACGTATTTTATGTTCATGTGAAAGAATTTCGAATATGTTTCGCTTTTGGTGCGAGCATTGCGAACTCGTACCCTTTTTCAGAAGCATGTAGTCCTTGTATGTTTTACGTTAAGCTGACCGCAAAGCTCAGCAACGTTTTTCATGCTCCGACGCATCCGGTCTCCGTGCCGGTTGACAAGCGTCCGGCGTTGTGCACAAATAAATGATGTATGATATGTTTTACAACGGAAGTCAGGTACACTCTGATTCACGAATTATTGTTGTGCCCGAGAAGGGTTCAGTGCCAGTCGTCGAGTTCGCAACGTCCTCGAGATTTAATAATTCAGCAGTAAATATCCAACAACTTTGGCAGTGAATATTTGAAACAGTTCTTTTCATAAGGTATGCGGGCAGTTTTCGTTCGAACACTGTTTTCAAAAACATTGTCAGTACTCGAAGCTACTTGAATTTCAAATATCAATCGCTGCAACTAGAAAGTGCTTATACTTATTTCCGAGTTGGTAGGAGTTTCACAAACTCGGAAATCATACTCCAATTATGTGTAGCATTTTCAGTTCTTTAAATCATGGTACATTTGAGCTTTAAGGTGCTTATAAAGAACCGTCGTACACCTCGAAAACGCGGGGAAGCAAAACTCCTATACCGCTCAAGCGATCAGAGTGAAACTTGGGCAGTTAATGCCTTATTTTGGCAGAAAGTGGAACGTTTTTTTACATTTTCAAAATTTGGAAAAAAAATTTACAGATTGGTTACCACCCACAGAAATTGGCCAAATTATCACAGTTACACTGAATGGATTGAACTGTCCGGTATGATGCCACACAATCGTATGAAACACACATTTTGAGCCCAGTCCCATGAGATTTGATGGTGAAATGACGAAATGACAGCTGATCTGGTTTTCGATTACGAAGTACACCGAAATCTCATTTTGGCGACATTTGTTACCGACCTTTCATGTCTGCCGGTAATTTTTTACCGACATTACACGCATACATTACCGGCATGCGCGTAATTTCGGTAACAAATGTCGCCAAAATGAAATTTCGGTGTTCTTCATAATCGAAAACCAGATCAGCTGCCATTTCGTCATTTCACCATCAAATCTCATGGAACTGGGCTGAAAATGTGTGTTTCATCACCGTCGAGTGGCATCATACCGGATAGCTCAATCCATTCAGTGTATTGGGAAAATTTAGCCAATTTCTGTGAGTGGTAACCAATCTGTAAAATTTTAAGTAAAAAGACGCTCCACTTCTTGCCAAAATAAGGCATTAACTGCCCAAGTTTCACTTTGATCACTTAAGCGGTATAAGAGTTTTGCATCTCCGCGTTTTTGAGGTGTACAACGGGTCTTTATAAGCACCTTAAGTCAACGGTTTGAAAGTCAAGTTAAGTGGAAAAATTTTTCCCACACGGATGAATCCTCCTCCAATTTTGTAATAAGAAACACATCCTCCAAATTAAACACGAATGTCTTCCACTTATTGGGGAGTTTAGTTTGTTGCGAAGAACACTGACTGGGCAGTTTTTCTTGTTATTTAATCTAACCTGCACGCCACTGAGACACTTTGGCACACGAACCAGGACAGTGGCAATACGATGTAGTCGAGGTCGCAGCCATGCAGTGCACTTGGAGAACCACAGAGATTCTGCAGCAAGTCACCACCAGATGCTACTCATACCCGGCAAATTACTGGAGTAGTAAGTAGTTTGCGTTGCAATTAAGGCTTGAAACTCGTCAAGAATTTTGGTCACGATCGGTAACGAGACAATCTACGGGGACTATTACCGAGAAAATGTACAACGATACTCGTAATTACTGTTAGTGGGTAACAAGCGTCACCTCCGTTGCCCCAGTTTTGTGGTCTTCATTTTGGTTGACTATCAAGTCATAGGGTCCATGTTTCATGAAGATTGAATTTTGTGGTAGCGGTTGTAGATTAATACGGAATGAAACTACTGCAGGAATTTTGAATAATACTCCTTTCAAAAACAAACATTCATAAAATGCTCTGTTTGTACGAGCTTTGAAATGCCCCACTGTCAATGATTTTTTCATCCAGAGTACAATTTGGTTCTTTACATAACAGCTACGGATTTTGAAAATATTTATTCATCACTGAAAATCCTATAACTGGAAATGAATTAATATCTGTCACAATCGCATACAAAAAATTCTGCGTAAGCCGAGCTTTGATTATGCAGAACTTTTATCGAATTGAAACACGAAGAAGAAAAAGACAATTTTTGGATTGACCGAATTCTGGTCCAACCAATTAAAACTGTACAAAGATGATTTATTATTCGCGAAGGAGGAGTGAAGAGAATTTGACTACTATGGTTTATAGTCGTAAGAAATATAGTCGTCGAAAGTTGAATGAAACTGATTTGATTCCACGACATGTCAATAGATTCATGGATATTTCTGATACAGGAAGTTTTTGGTCGAATATTTGTAATACCATCTATATCGGAGAAGCAGTTTTCGTACAAATATGTACTTAAAAGGTTTCAGTAGGTTTGAAATACTGTGCAAGATTACCAAGAAGTGGTAGGTAAAACGTTGACGCAACTAACTTCTTGCCAGCGGAAGAATCGACTCAGTCCTAATTCAAGTTCGTTGAAGCACTGGGGAAAAATAGCTGAAGAAAATGTAATTAAAAGAATAAAAGAGTGATAACAATAACAGGAGAAGAAGAAAAGAAAGAATAATGTGCGATCGTTCGGGACAGTGTGCTTCAGTCGTTATTGCCATCTCCCCAGCAAACTAAACGAAGCCTGGGTTCTGCCGTCCCAGGGGTTCGCTTGGAACGAGGCAGTGATGACCAGAGCAAGGCAGGGGTCACGATGTGAGAACTACATGGAGCTTACAGTGGTTAGGTGTCTTATACGGAACACGAGCGAGCGAGCGCGTGTAGTTCATAAATTCTCTTCCCTTTTTTTGGTGTGGTGGCGGTGGGCAACTTCCTGATCCTTCTGGTTTCATACGAGAGAAGTTTATTGTTCGGAAGATGATGAATCCCTCTCTATGCTATACACTACGCCACCTTTATGTATTTATGTATCATGGGGGATTTATCAACACGACGACGTGACCCGCGTGCCCTCGATCACCTTGTAAATTATGTTTGTGTGTCATAGTAATGGTTACGGTACACATGCGTAATTTTGTATCGCAAAGCCATGAACGTGGTGAATTCCAGTGCACGACCGGTGGGGGTCACTTATACAAAAGAATTTTTGTGATTGATTCGAAAATTCGATATTCGATAAGTGTTGGACTGACATCAGGAAGTAGTAGAATGGCATGAAATAATGTAAGATTACCGTGAGCTGGTGTTAGATTGACATCACAGACTCGGATCGTGTTAGAATGACTTGAAATAATGTTAGATTGACGTAACGAAGTATTAGATTGACATCGGGAGAGCGGGTGGTGTTAGATTAACATCAGGTAGTGTTAAAAGGACATCAAATAAAGTTATATCGACCTCCGGTAATGTTGAAATGACATGAGGTAGTGTTAGATTTACATCACAGCTTCAGATAGTGTTAGAATCACTTGAAATAACGTTGGATTGTCAGTCACGAAGTATTAGATTGACATCAGAAGATCAGGTGGTGTTAGAAGGACATCAAATAAAGTTATACCGATGTCAGATAATGTTGAATGAAATAACATTAGGTAGTGGTAGATTGAAAAGAGAAAGGGTCAGGCTAACATGAAATTATGATCGTTAGAAGTCCAGATCAAAAATTCCTTGCAGTGCAGAGGATGAAGAGGAGAGTGCATTCCTCTATAAATTCTGGGTATCTGCAGACCATTATTATTGATACTTCGAGCAAACACTCTGAGGTGTGTGTTACTTTTGTTCCGACAGATGATTCGTTCATAAGAATTGAAACTTTGTGTTTCACAGCACACGGGCCTGAAGGTTTTCACCCTACTTCAATACCCCCCGAGAACCAAAGCTGACGGGGGTGAACAAATGGAAACTTAGAAAGTGGAGGGCTCGAAGACGAAAGTGGAGTATCGGGTTGATCCTGTGCCATGCAGCCGACTTCACCCTCACCCTCACCCTCACCCTCGCCCGGTTAAACCGTAGACCGTAGTTGAGGAATGAAAGTACAATCGAGACGTGAGTGGGATACGTTTCAAGTATGCATAATGGGGTCTCCTTAATTACGCCCGACATCTTAAAGTAATTAACTCTCGGCATGGTGGGCGGTGCGATAGTTCCTTACACACTCGCCACCTAATGTAACTCAGTCTATGTTACCCTCGGGGTTTGTTTAACGAGGATAACGAATGAAAATTGCGCTGGAAAAGTTTTTGTCGAAAGTGAGCTTGGTTTAGAGCGTTTCCTAATTAGCGTCAGCCACTTTCCCACATGCAAACCAGGTCTTGGTTAGTCAGCATTACGAATTTTTCATTTTCCAAATTACACGTAAGTATGATTATTGTTAAAACTTTGTAATCTTCTCATTTTCCCTTACTGTCAACGTAATCGATCGACTCTCTGTTTTAAATTGCGTGACTGCAAAAATATCTACGAGGTACGAAATGATCGGATGAAGTATCAGTATCAATAAATCTCTGCACGAGGAGTCTGATGTGAAAACCATACAGTAAAAGATATCGATTACAGTAATTTGACTTCTGGTTAAAAACGGTGATGCGGAGAATCGTCTCAAATTGCACAGGTCAACAAAAAAAAAATTTCCCCAGCAATCCCGCAAGCAAAAATCAAGAGGAATAACCAGTTTTACGTCGTGGACATAACCGTTAATGGCCCGCAGATTCGAATCGGCGTATTGATATCAATTTTAGCTCTACGTAGTTCGTTCGTTTCATGGCCGAAAGCGGTACTGATTCACCTGCAAGTTAATTACTTTACTCTTTACTTGCATGTGGAACGATTTCGGATATGAAATTAAATGTGCGATTCCTCCAATATATATCTACTTGTAAGTTTCATTGCCTAAAGTTATAACTTAAGCAGTTCCACCAGCACCGTACTCAAACTAAACTGGTGAACAATTTTTCCGGAGTCTCCGACCATTCGCAGCTTCGATTTTCCCTGTTTGCGTTTTAGGGATAGGCTTTACATCGCCAAGAGTGACTGATGTCTGAATTCGCAGAGAAAATAGTCGTATCAAGGTATGCGGAGGAAAGAGCCGAAAGTTTAGTGAAAAATGCTTTTGAGGGGTTTTGATACAGGTTAGGTATGCAGACGCGGTGGTCCGTTATCCTCATTCTTGACGAGGAAAGTTGTAGCTCTGGCTAGAAGCTCGGTGAGTTAACGTTTATGGTTGAGGACTCTGCAGTTAAGTAATTATTAAATGAAATTAACCTCAGGACCGGGTAAGGAAGAATCCGCAAGGTATATTGCAATAATGAAACTTTTGTTATAACCAAAGTTTATGTACAATGAAAAAATAAGAGGAAGAAGAAAATAATAAGAATAATAATAATAAGGTAAAGAGAAAAAAATTAAGAAAGAAAAGAAAATTGTGTGCCAACTTAAATTGAACGAGTAAGTGAAAAGAAAGTTTGGCTTATTAAACTGAAATGTTGGAAAACGAAGGGGCAAGCGGGTATTACATTGACGAGGTTGAGGGTCTGAGTTTCGGGTTGACGTGAAATAACAGTAAAATGAACAGCGGCATGGCCGCGTTCTAATTTCACCCGTGAAACACGCTGTGCCGAAAGAATTAAATTAGTAGAAAAAGGAATCACTATAAGAAGAAATAGTCATTGCGGATAATGTTTTTCGACTATGACAGCTTTTCTACGGATGTTTGACGATGGGCTGCTGAATAATTTTCGATTTTTTTGCAATGATAATTTTTTATAAGAAGAGGAATGTCTTCTTGTTTGAACTTCCCAAAGGGAGTTATTCTCTTCGAAACGGTTTCGAAATACACTGAATGAAAAAATTATTCAAAAAGTTTTTCAGAAAGCTTATTTCAAGTGTTTTATGAGTTAGTTTGTTGCTAAACATTCTTTAACTCCTTCCGAGTAAAGTAATATAAATTGTTGTACGTGTTCTGAACGACGTCCAAAACAACTGTGCAACAAATTGACAGTCATAATTTCCAAAAAAGTGCTGTAAAGTATTTTTTTTTTTCATTCTAAATTTGGTAAAAAATTTGAATAATTTGAACCTATTTAAAATATTATTTCAAGAACTTATCGTCACGGAAAATCGTGATTGTTTTGGTGTCCCAATTACCATTTTTCATTTCCCTGTCCGGTCGATTATATTAACACGAACTGCGCCATTTGTACTTATCTATACGTCATACGTTTCAATTTCAGAGAAAAAGCATCAGCTATATTTCCGTTTGTCAAACGGTTTGAAACGATCCCCTTGATGTTTTTAGAGCCATGTGCTATTTCTGTTATGGAACAGACGATCGAGACTTGACGTTATTTCTTGGAAGAAAAGAATCCAATGCTCCAGAGGGCATTTTCCATTCCCACGATTAGGATCACAAAAGTGGTTGATCGGAAAATCGAGAGACGCCAAGCCATACGGTATATCTTTATATAGACGTATATATGAACACACATTCACTAGGAAGACAAAAGCACTGAAGATTTCTTTGTGGTATAGTATCGTTGGAAACTGTATTTCCTTCCATTCTCCTCGGTGGCAGGTCAAGAAACGGGAAACAGTTTGAGGTCAACACGTTTTATATAGCAAACTTTGATCATAGCCTTAGATAAAACGTTCGGTCTTACGAATCCGCAGTCAGGGTTGCCAGATAAATAGTACTACAAATCGGCAAAAGGGGGCGCACAAGTAGTGAAATGTAGCCAACCTCCCAACTAACACATAACCTCTGTGTACAGTGAAGAATATTTTTCTACCATGAGTCTCAAATCGATCTGATTTTTGGAGCTTAACTTTGAATTTTAATTCTACTATTTTGTCATGCGCATCAAAAAGTACTTACTTTGTAAATTGAGTGCAGATATATAAGTTTTCCACTTATAATATAAATCAGTGAAGTCCTGCATTGTTACTTATTTCATAAGATACTAAAAACAACGTAAGATATGAAAAATTCATTAATGCATCCGTGAAGAAATGGAACAACAACAAACAGGCTAACGTATTTCGACTACAGACATAAGTTTTGATTCTGAGTAAAGCTAAGACCTCAAAAGCAGATTCTCGTTCGTTTAAAAATTTCTCATTAGAAGCTAAGCTTACAATTAAAACGATACTACTGCCGTTCTTTTTTGACCCACGGCTGTTTTTTACTCTCTGTCTAGACAGAGATTAGTCTTCGCTATGGTGCATTCATCATTTATCCGGAATTTGATCGTCTCACCACGATATACATTTCCGTTTGGTTGAACTGTATTATCCGCTGAATATTTCACATTTAATCCAGATTGATTCGGATTGGAAAGTTCTGTTAATCGCTGTTAAACTAGAGGAAAGAGAGAATTGAAAAGATTTTATAATACAATGTGGTAATGGAAAAATGGCGTATTTCAATTAACGACTCGGAGTAAATTGATTTCAACGATTGGAATCGTCGCTGTGCGACGGTTAATGCGCGGGGATTACAGGCTGATAGAGAAATGTAAAATTCATTAACTACCCTTCTGAGTTCTGCGAAAAAAACTGCAGGTTCATCACAGAACGTGACATATCGTCTACGATAATTATATTCTACTTGGAATACTAGAAACATGAGTAGATGATAAGTAATTTGAAGTCTGTTCAATCGAAGCAAATATTGTTTCGTAACTGTAATTAGCAGAAAACATGTTATAAACTATTTTTTCATGCACGTATATTTACTTTCATCACATTTTCTTGATACTTGTAAAAGTATTCCATGTAAATTTAGTAAAATTTTCGTGTACATAATGAAAGTATGATAATCATACTAAATAGTTTACAATTCCAAGGTCGTTTATTTCCCTACAATTTCCTATTTAATAATATCCAGAATTTGTTATTTTCAGGTTGGCATTTGCTTTCAGGCTTTCTGATTTTCTTCAAACTCTCACACAAAAAACAAAAAATTTTTTGTTCTATTTACCAAATATAATGATTTAATATGGCGAGAGAAATGGCTAGTCAATTCAAATAAATGATTTGTGGTTTCTTATGATAATATAAATTGTTGGACTACTTTTTTGTTGAAACAAATAACACTTTTTCTGCGATATTTGATCGCCATGTTTGGTGAGTTCAACAAATCCCTTCTCGTGTATACTTCTCGGGAATCCAGCATATATTAGCAATAGAATAAAATGATTTTCTGACTTCCAGTTATTCAATGCTGAACCCATCGAGAGGATATAAAAAAAAAATTCTTTCGCTATAACCAACTACAAATGATTCCGCGTCGATACTCATCTTCAGATCAAACGCACCTCAAAAAACTAAACAGTCGGCTTTTTCAAAAATTAATAAATGGCTGGACTTTTTTCGATTTGACTACAAACGAAAATTCTTTCACTACAACCAACACTACAAATGATTCTGCACCTGCAGCTTTTTACGATTTTCGAAAAATTTAAAGTGGAGTGAGCTCCATTTTTTGGAAACGTCGTATCTTTTTTGGTTTTTTATTACAATTGAAAATTTCTTCACTACAAACATCTGCAAACGATTTAGAATCGATAGAAATTTTGAAAATTGATTTTTGAACATGTCGGGTACCAAGTTCACAAAGGTGCAATCATTGTTAAATAATTTAACGGCAGTGACTCAAAAAACTTTTTACATATAAAGATTTCCCTGAGAAAAACGACTGAAATATCGGTTTTTGATTTTTTAACAATGGCGCACCCTTTTGAAAAATCTGAAAAAATTATAGAAAATCAAGAATGACGCAATGTATAAACTGAAAAAAAAATTGTTAGTCACTTCTTAAACTCAACAAGAGATCGATAGTTTAAACCTGAAAAGATTTTTCACAATTCCATTTTGGCGTGAAAAAATTCGAAAAAAATTTCGAGTGCGTAGATCGATATCTACCAGATCGAAAATTTTTTAAATGTTTTTCAAAGTAAAAATGGCGTAGGAATCGTGAAAAAACCGAAATCCACGTTATTCCAAATTTCCAGCATAATAATGAAGATAGAGCTTCTAAACTTGAGCGTAACAGGTTTTTGAGGTAGCTCTAAAATATGGCGTACAGCAAATCCGGATTGGTTCAGGGGCACATTTCACATGCAACGCTGGCTAGGCCCTTTGAATTTTTCATCCACCATATTGAATCCACCATCTTGAATTTTTTTGAATCTGAATTTAGATTCGTCATCAGCGGCCCCAAAAATCTTCTTACAAAAGTCGACTCAGCACAATAATGAATGACTTAAAGGGTTAAGCTGTGCTGTAGAATGAAACTAATTTACAGCCAACGAGTTAGCAGCACAGTTCTCTCAAGTTCCTTGATATTTATTTGACGATGGCGAAATTACACGGAAGGCAATTTATAATTCGACTGAATGTTTTTTGCAGCGTGATTTATACGTTTCTAACAAAAAAAAAGAAAATCTTGCCTTCGAGGAACAGATGAATTTCACCGAAAAATCTCATCGTTTCTAATACCGGCGATATAATTTGTTTCTTTACGAAAAAATGTATAATACTTTTTATTCTTTGCTACCCTCGCTTCCCTCGTTCCCGGTGCTTTCATTTGTTTTTATTTCACTGTTTTCCCTCCCCAGTTTTTAATTCCATTATGCACGGTGTATTATGAATCAAGTGAAGACGTTAAGATTAAAATTAAGTGCGAAAAACCGTTCAATAATCTGTTTATTTACCGTTTTTGATAACCCTGTAAGACCTTTGCGACTAGAAATTTGCGATTTTTTTTTATCCGATTCAACACGAGTTGTTCATTCATCCACAACTTTTGCAACCCTTATCGTATTGAATAGTAAAATCTCTCTTCTAGAATAGGTATGTATAGTAGGGTGGACCAAAAAAAAATGACTTTTTTTTTTGTTAGTCACAGTGAAAATATCGTTCAGTATGACAAAAAAACAAAAAATTCTGTAAAAATTTGAACTCTTAATATTAATATTAAAAGGTGCCTATTTGCGATTTTCCATTTCCCATTTTTTTATTTAGGAATTTCATTGCTCAACAACGGATTGGCGTTTTGTAAAGAACAAGACATTATTTTGCAGGAAATTGAAACATCTACGAAAGAGATCTCTTGCGATTTTTTTGTAAATCTACTGGTTTAAAAGTTGATAAAATATAAATTTTGTACAACAGTTTACGTTAAAAACTTATTTCTTGTTAACTAATCGGAAATTTCGGGAAAATATCGATGTGTCAGTAAAGAATACATGAACTGTAAGAAATATTATATTTTTTTCATATTTCAACCATTATTTTATACTGGGAATGAAAAAAATTGTAAAATTTGACGTAACTAATTTTTAACCTCAAATAACTTTTCAACCAGTAAATTTACGAAAAAATCGCAAGAGACCTTTTTTGTAGATCGTTCAATTTTCTACGAAAATTAGTACTGTTTTTTACAATACGCCAATCCGTTGTTGAGTAATAAAATTCCAAAATAAAAAACAAATCTTCCTGTGTTGGTTCGCGCCTTCGGCGATCTGTGCGGTTAAGGACGCAGGGCATAGTTAGAATATAGTTTCAGCGCCAAAAACCAGGGGGCAGGCGGGTGCCGCTTACGCCCGAGAGCCGCGAGCGCGCGAATTTACGCAGATAAGTTTCGGAAGTGAGCGAGTGCGGACGAGCGCGTTTTGGCGCGTATTTCATAACTCGCCGTACGCTCGATCAGGTCTCCATATTGTGTCCACTCTCTATTATGGTGTTCCATGTATCAGGGTGCATTGGCACAAGGGGCTCGACTCTTAGAGCCACTAGCCAATTGTTCGACTAGCTCATCAAGCTCGTCAGGGGGCATCAGCTGGACGAGTCACGTGACGTGCTCGCGGGAGGTGATCTCAGGATCACCTCCGGGGTACACCCCTAATGCGACCTTGTGTCCACATCCTGCAACATGATGGAGGCCTCGAGGCGTCGGGGCCAGGTTGCAGGCTTAGGAGGGGTCTACTTTCCACAATATTTTACACATTGATCAAGGTCTCGTTTCCTCCAGCTGTTGTTTCTCTTACTATTAAGTCCGTCCCTCCCACGTTAATTAGACTGTAGTAAGAGAGCTCTCTTAGGTAGCGATAATTGAGGTAGAAGGTGAGATTGACCTCAGGTGGTCAACACTTCGATGTATTCATGTCTGATGTGCCTTCTGTTCAATAAACTTGATTTAACTATCTGGCTTGTTCGGGCTTTTTCTACTACTTCGTGAGGTTTTTTACGCCCGATCAAGTTATATTTCACTACATAACCCGCGAAATAACTGTCTTCTTATTTGAACACAGTTCATTCGATCCTCCTTGAATTCTCAACCTTCGAGTTATAATTCAATAAAACAGTGTTATTTGAACGCCTTAATATTAATATTAACAAATTTTTTAATTACAGAATTTTTTTTCGATCTTTCGAACGATACTTTCACGGTAAATAACGAAAAAAAAGTTGTTCTTTTGGCCTACCCTAATGTGTATTACCAAAAAATATTAACCTCAGAGGTTCGATCACTGGTCTGAAATTTTATGCAATATAAGTTATGAATATTGAATATTTAAAGTTATTGCGAATGCTTAGGTTATTAACTCTTATACTTGGAATTCTTTAGGGAAAGTCTCGCTCGCAAGGTTTAACCTCTCTTCATTGTATTCGATAAAAAAGATTCATCTATAATCATGTGCCATGTATACATGCATAAGGTGAATCAATACATTTTATCAAGCTTCCAAATCCATCAATCAAAGTAGATTAAAATCAATTCATCGGAATCCAGTCCGAATCCCTTGAAACACCGCCAATTCATTTCTGCCTAAAATATTTGAATAGTGGAAGCGGTCGGATTCGATTCTGTTCACTAAGTCAACTGTCAAATTTCAATCACTTTGGTAACGAAAGCATGTGCATATGGGGCATTCCGTGACACATTAATTAAGATTTTTAGTTTTTGAGATCTATTAGAAGATGGAGATTTCATAACTTCGAAAGATAAATGAGAAAAACACAAAAAAAAAATTATTATTTTTATTAAATTATAATGTTTATATTAGGACAATATATTTGATTAGACATCTTTCGTCCCATATTAAAATAATCTTTTATGTTCATTCTTACGTCAAGAATGCCATCCAATAATAATAATTTTATTTCTTTTTTTAGATTTGAGAGACTAGAATTTTTTTTCAAATTTTTTTTAATCATACTTCTGATAGGCTGGGTCTAAAAATTGGGACTGCGTTTTTCGTCACGTAATTTCAGACAAAAAATTATGAAGTCAATCTGAGATATCGGATCTTGTAGAATCTTGATCGTGACGTCATGGAATGCCCCATATATAACTACAGTCGATATCATCTCTACACCTCTAGCACGATTCCTCAGAGTAAGCAGTTAATTCCGACAAGGAATACATGCGATATTCCTCGCAAATGCAGAACCGACAAAAGTTTGTTTCGTGGAAGCTTGACTACTGCAGTGCTTGTATCTAATATAGTATATCTGTATCTGCATACTTCTTGTATCCGTATCGATATACTTCGTCAGTTTAGAGCCATATATTTTTTCCTTTTTTCCGCCCGAGGAAATTTAAGAAAGTATTCTCTAACGAATTTTTTTTTTCTAATTATTTTCCAAAAATATCTTCAGAAATGCAGATTTTTGATAGTTCGATTTGCTGATAACTCAAAAGCAAAACTGAAAAAGAAATAACGTTTTTCATTGAAATGAGAATGGCGTGTCTTCTGGACAAAACGATTCTCAAAAAAGTTCAATTGGACCAACGATGTTCCAAAATTCTGACGAAAAGTGGCTGATTTCGCGATAAGCAAAGCTGAAAAAAACCGATCGGTGTCCCAAGCTGAAATTTACATTGCACTGAGATAATTGTTTCAGATTTGAAAAAAAAGCTTTTCCAAAATCTCAAATTCTCCTAAAACATCAAGAATATTTCATGTTCATGTGACGGAAGGTTCGGATGAACTATTTTTTCTTGCAATTTGGTTCTTTTAGGAAGAAAATTTCAGCCCAATTCAGTTCCCGTACGACAAATGTAGCCAGAGTTATGAATTTTTGAGAGAAAAAAAAAGCGCCAAAACTAAAAATGCGAATAATTTCTGAAATATTGCACTTGCAAAAAAAGTTATGGAATCAAACAGCTAATTTAGTTGACTTCTAGTTTATTTGATGTTAATCTAATCTAAATCATTTTTCACTCAAACCAACCATTTTTGAATTGAAACAAAAATATTGATGCACTGATTTGCATGCTACATGCTTTCGAGTTTAATGTATTTCAAACAAGTACACATTTGTTTCATAAGGTTAAATTAGAACTTTCGGGATGACAACTTTGCTTGAATTAACTAACCTCATATCTCTCTTCGTGGGAGAAGAGTTCTTCAACCGCTGAATATGTCGGTTCAAAATAACCGAGAGATTGCAAACAATATTCCCACGCTTGCTGAAATATTAATGATATTGTCAGATTGTGTATTTGGCTAAATGTGATGTTTGTTCGACACAGTTAATGACAACTATGATCAAAGAAGGGTAATACATATATGCTGAAACAAGATTTTGTTTCACAAGGCAGATTTTAATGTTCATTTAAGAAAATCATTTTGTTCATTAAATAATATTGCTGCTTCAAAAAAAGTTATCTTTGAGTTCTTGAGTACCAAGGAAGAGTTCTTGAGTTGCTATAATACGTACCACATTTAATTCAAGTAATACAATGAAATGTCAGTTTTCTTACTTTTAAACTATCACGTGTAGTTGAAAATTGCAAACATATACTCGAAATTGATTTCGAGAAGACTCGATATCATTGCATACGCACCTACAATAGATGAATCATTGGTTGTACGAAATGAATATTATATCACCGAATTAAAATTCTTGCTAATTCGATAGTCTTGCGATTCGTTGACGTGCATGTTTCGTGTTTTTCAATCGAAACGATAATTCATTCGTTATTATTAAACTAATTTGACAAACTAGTTCAGGAATTAACCTAAAATGAGAGTGATCCTGACACAAATCCAAGTTAATTTAAATGTATTTAGGTTGTCTTTGATTAATTTAGAATAATTTCGTCAATTCTGCTTAATTTAAATGAATTCGAATGAATTCTGTTAATTTCAAATAATTTTTTTCTAATTTCACCCAATTCGAATTAATCCATTCAATGCAAATCAATTTCATTCAATTCCTGGTATTTGTATCAATTCACATTCCATCAACTACTGCTTTCGGGTATATTTATGTAGTTTATTTGCGCTTCAAGCGCATGGGAAAAGATAAATTTATCAAATAAATGGGTAAATCCTATATACAACATGACTGGTGATTAATTTTTTTAAAGAATTTCAACATTGCAAAATCGTTACTTTTTATAAAAAAAAAAAGTGAAAACAATGATTTTGAGCAGGTTCCATTTCTATGGGGCCTCAGGGCAGCTGCCTCGTTTACCCATACCTGAATTCGGTACCAGCCTTGATAAAACTACTTGTCATTAAACATGACAATCATGTCCGACCCATAAATTGTAAGTTTTTGAGTAAACACCGCGGTAAGCTGGGATGCCTACCGCTGAGGGGAACAAATATCGGTAAAACAGAGCTACCGACTGCATAATCACTTTGAACAAGTCAAGTTACATAATCACGACTTCAACGCAACTTGCGGACGCGAAACCTGAACACTTCAGCATAGTAGGTTATAAACAGCGAAAAAATTGCTTTACCAAATCCACGCAACTTGGCAACACGGGCAATTTTATCTCACTCACGAGGACTTCAAACGCGTTACCTACCGATAACTCGTACCGATACAAGGGGAAGCCCTTTTCATGTTCGAAAAAAAATTGTAACCTAGCCAGTTCAAATTTTCTGGATTATTAAACATCAATCTGTACCGATCTCCTTGCCTAACAACACGCTTTACTTGCAATCATTTTCGAAACTGGTGTGTACACAGCTGAGGTTCAGCAGTAATGCTATTGTCCCTGGCACTGTAATACTGCCTCGGCGAGGTTGAGGCTAGCAGCAAAGCAAAGGGTCAAGGAAATGGTTGAACTGTAACTCAGCCGGAACAGAAGTCAGGCTGACTACGCAACTTGAGGAGAGGGTCACTTTTGGAAGGAGTTGTATCGTTGTAGCTAGTCAAGGCGGAGATGGCGAACAGACCGCACGCAACCCGGGTGCCGGAACCGGGCAACTTGTTGGCATGATTTACCTAAGGAGTTTCCGGCCCAGCGTGTGCGATGTTCCTGCTGGAAGGAAGTTTCACCCAAGAATTTTGACGCCGGTATGTGTGCCACTGTATGACGTCCACGAATTCAAGATTTACCAAATCACGAGCAAGTCAACTGTGCACGGTGACTGGCCATTAAGGTACGAAACTTCCGGTTAATTCTGGTTACTATGTTTGTCAAACTTTGGGCCCATATTTGACGAGTCATGGTGAAGTCATGATTGAAGCATGTGCTGCTACCGTTGACGTAGTCCTGCTATCAGCCCTCTGAATTCCATTTGATGAAATATGGTTTGGTTTTCTCGGTTTCATTCGGGTAGATGATTGCGATGGGCAACCACGAATTTGATTGCCAATCATGGCTACTATTATTTCATGTCGGAAACTTGACCACTCGCGTATTTTTGTTCGAAGAGGATATGAAAATATTTTATTCTTCATTGGACTTTATTATGGTTTTCTGAGATTATAAAATATTCAACCCTGTTTGAAGTGTTTTAGAATGACTCTGTTTTCAAAGATGAATGGATAATATTAGATTGTAGAAAATTTTTGGTGGTTCCATTCTCTTTTCCGTAGCGACGTGACATTTCGTTCAATCATTCAGTCGTTCATACGTTACGTCAAATGTTATCATCTTCTGTTAAAGTTGAAAATTTTAGAACAATGTCTTGGACTCGATTATCTTTTAAATGACCTAAGATCTGTCATATTGTTGTCTTTTTTTTTTTAATTGGTATTCTAGGTTACGAAAGCTTCAAAAAACATGAGTAAATAAAGGATAGTTTGAAAGAAATTTGTTAAATAGGGAGTTATTTTGGAGAATGAATGAAAATTCTGATTGATGAAGAAAAATGTTTCAAAAATAAAATCAAAAGAGAGTTGATCTACAGTTTTCAAAACTAAACTCTGATATTACCAATGGATGGTGTGATAAATTGTCCTCATTCTGTTACACAATAAATTCAATTTGCAAGTGTTTCGAAATATAACTTTAAAAAATGGCTTTATGAAATTTCGAATGACATTCAATCGATTTGAAATGACGCAGTATCCGGAGTAGAGTGAAAAAAAAATTTTGGAACAAATTGAAGAGCCAACCTTGTGTGGCAGTGCAGAATCGGAAAAACGATTTGTTAACATCAGCGCATTCTAGGATTCGAGGATGGGGAAAAAGTGAACAGGCTGCAGGTACCTACCTACTATTTTGCAACACGTTTGTGAATTCCGTGTGAATCGTCCGCAGCGGTCTCACGTACGTCAGAGTAAATACAAACTCGAGGTACCTATCCAGTTTCAAGTGCGGTCAATTAAACCTGCCGTCTCATTTGCTACCCATTGTTTTTCAGCCTTTGCGTCTGCCATCGAATAGAACTTTACAAAATCACAGTTATCGACTCGGGCTAAAAGACTTAGATATAAATGTAACTCCGAGATGTTGAAGATAAATTTTACAACTACAATACTTGAAATAATTGAAATTATTTGTCATGCTTCCATTTAAATAATAAAAAAAATTTAAGACTGATTCGGTAGAATTTTGTAACATTTACGGAGAGGTATTTGTTTATAGTGTGGATTTTTACAGAGCTTAGCAAATGTTGATAGTTATTTTTATGGCGAGAAAACACGCAAAACATAATTTGATCAATTTTCGATTCTTCAGTTTCTGGTTGGTTTGTATCAGCCATGCCTTGGATGGCTCAGAATTCCTTAGCAGTCCGGTAAAGTTTCTATGAAACAGTTCAAATTCACATCCAGGATGATTGCTTAGAAACTTGATTATAGTTGTCAATAAAACATTTTCTCATTATCGCAATATTGAATCTGTTTGTATGGTTTATTACGTTATTATCAGTCATATGAAGCCTTAACGCGATGTAAGAGTTCTACCTTTACCGACCGAGCGAACTCACTCTTTTTCTTCCTGTATTAAATAAGCAAACGAACGGAACGGGTTCAAATATCGCCGATGTATCGCTGTTTTGTAGCGGAATTCAGGAAAGTTAGTCATTTCCTGAATATCGTCAAAAAAATGTGTGGTTTTTTGACACGTGCTACTATTCTCACCTTTTCCGCATTTCGGTATACGAGAAACTTTTCTGAATTCTGCTAGAAAAGAGCGTTTTACTGTCGAAATTTCAACCCGTTCCGTTCATTTGTTCATTTAATATAGAAAGAAAACAAATGAGTTCGATCGGTTGGTAAAGGTAGAACTACTATATCACGTGTTCACTCGGTCGGTAAAGGCAGGACTTTTTTATCACGCGTTCGCTCGGTCGGTAAAGGCAGGACTGCTATATCGCCTCAAGGTCAATGTTTTGTTGCACCAACACGAACTTATTGCAATAAAGACAAAAAACATGATACATACTAGATTTACTAGTCATACATACTAGATTTTTTGTTTATCGCAGCTCCACAAGTAATCTTTATTTTGAAAGCAGAATTCTAAGTCCTTTTTAAGATGCAAAACGAAAATAGTTAAGGACTCTTCAGTAACCACAACTAGAAATTCCTCGTGGTGATCAGAAATCATCACTTGCCTAAGCAATATCTCGTAATGGTCAAAGTGATGGGGTATCAAAACGATATGATGTTTAAGGGTGAGCTTTTTGAGCCTTGAAGACCCAAGGTGTACGAATTTTTACGAGATTTTGATCGCTAGATCGTAAACAGAGAAAGGATACTGCACGGGTCAAAGACTGAGGTAGAATGAGAAGAAATTCGATGTGCTGCTGCTTGAGTGGACATCGTATATACGGCATTACGATCAACGAATAAGTACCTTGGATGTTGGCCGACGATGTGGTTTTTTGCTTTCGAGAAAATATCAGATGTCTGGATCACGAAGGTCACACCTGTAAAAAGTAAAACGAAATTTCAGTCCAAAAAAAGCGGACTGTGCAATATAAAAACGTTACTTTGGGGACCAATTTTACCCGTCAACGAAATTAGATCGAATACTTGTTCGTCGGGGTTAATTACAGACAAGGTAAAGCAGTTAAGAAGCTGTCCTGAAAGAAAGTAGATCAGCAAAATTTGACGAAGCACTTTCAAGATTGCGTAAAGAAAAATGAAACACACTGTAGCGCAGCTTAGGGTGTCAAATGTGTCGAGATTTTTTGAAGCTTTGGATCTAATAAGCAATCCATATCTTTCAATTGTATTTCCTTAAAATTTTGGATCCAATATTCGCAGTTATGGGTTAACGTTATCATTGTAACCACATTGCCTGATTAAAAAATCTGAAATCTGAAACTGATTCAAAAAGACTCGCGAGTTTCCACACGATTTATTGGATAAAAAGTTTATCGATATATGATGGACACTCTACTCAGAATGTTTGAACTTTTCTCACAGAAGAATCTCGAGTTCTCGATTGAAAATGTTACAATAATGCAAAACTTTGGAAAACAGGTGAAAAATATTTTTTACGTTGATTGAATGATGCCAAAAAGATTTCGAGAGAGTTTTTTTTTTATTTGGCAACGGTTTTCTCAGGATTTTTTTAAATACAGAAACAATATTCAGGTAGATCGTACTTTTATCATCACAATGACTAGAACCCATATACGACAAACTCTGATGTACTTAAGTACATCGGTTGAGTGTTTTGAAGAAAAATCAACAGAGTCAACAACTTTATGAACTTACAAAAAATTTCACAATAAATGCTGAAACTACTGGTAAAAATTACAGATAAATCGAAATTTTTCGTACAGATGATCCGATAAAAATTGGCGAATTCACTCATAATTACTAACGACTATTTGATGATGCATGTTAAAGAGCCAAAAAATTAATTATTTAAGAGGCATCATTAGTGTGACCACCTGAAAAAATGGTGATTTTTGGGAATTTTTTAAAAGAAAACTACTTTATGGAACGCTCTAATGTTTCAAAGATATATTTGTGGATATATGATAAATACATGATAAATCTTTTGGAACAAAAAATTGAAAATTCAGCGAGTTATTCGCAATATTCCAAGGCTCCAAAAAAAGTCCTTCCACTGCTACAGTGATAGTGTCTTCTACTTCACAGTGCCTGAAATCAAAAAAACCCAGAAGTTTACCCAGCCAGAAGGTATTGCCCGTACACTCCATCGAAAAAAATTGAAATCTAACAAAATGGCGGAGTTTTTAAAAAAGATTTCAATTTTTTTTTTGAAGGTATAGATCCGACTATCGAAATATGCACAAACAAAAATCGATTTTTTGCAAAATTTCACACCAGTGGTGCCCCTTAATTTTCAATTAAGGTGAGATTGTAGAGCCAGATGAATAACTTTTAATCGCAGTTCCAAAAACAGTCTGAAAATTAAATGTTCATGAAAACTTTCCACACAGTGAACAAAATATGTCCAAAAACATTAGAATCGGATCAAAAAAAAAATCTTTATCGTTTCAATTATAGAACGTTTTTGAGAACTGTTGATATGTTTTAGCTTGTGTCGAGCAAAAAAAAAAAAAGGAATTTTTTCAAGAATTTTCTTTACAAGCTTTAACTGTAAATATTGATATAGGCTTTATTAGAGTTAATAAATACACTCTCAAATTACATTTAAAAACAAAAAAAAAAAACTTATTTGATTTTAATAATTTTTTATACACGAAAATCATAGTTGAAAATCAGTCTGAAAACAAAGCTAGGTTTGCGGCAAAAAACCAAACGATTTTAGATTCAGCATGCTAATGGCCTTGGAATGAATCATACGTTTTTTAAAATCTTGATTTTAACTATATTTTTTTGTGACAAAAACGGCAAAAACGCGGTCTTTTTCAATTTTTTCGAAAAATGTCCGCCATTTCATTCATTTTCATACATCAAAAATCGTATGATTCATTCCAAGGCCATTAACATATTGAATCTAAAACCTTTCTATTTTTGGTTTTAGGTTAACCATCTCCGAGAAGTCATCAACACCGCAGATCTACTTTTTTTCAGACTGATTTTCAACTACGATTTTAGTGTATAAAAAATGATTAAAATCAATACAAAAAATTATTTCAATGTAATTCGAGAGTTTATTTATCAAGCCTAACGAAGCCTACTATAAATCAATTTTATGTTTAACAATACTTTCGTTTGTACGTTTCTTTGCCTGGATTGATACACTTGATAGATTCTGAATAGAAGAAGCGAATAGAACGTTTTATATGGAAATGGTCAGATAGAACGGGATGGTTTTCACCGTTCGATGGTCTTTGCAGCACTTTCAGCAGTGAGATTCGGACCAATTTTCGTCCTTTTATTTCATCAAAGGTTCTATTTATATGTAAAGTTTCGATCATAGTTTCACCCGTATTTTGATTTCGTAAAAGTCGGAGAAATCGTTTCAAAATCGTCAATTTTTGCGAAACGTCAACTATAAGGACAAGAATGAAAATAAAATAAAAATACACTGTATTGTTCACTTATAATTACAGCCCAGGAGTAAGGCTTCACCCCTCGACGTTCTCGGTGCATAATTATTATTCAACGACGGAAACGCCGTTAGGTAAGCAACAAGTGTCGCCTGGCACACGGTGACATTTTGATTTCGTGGTAGCAGCCACACTTGTTTTCTCGTATCCATTGTCGTTTATTATTGTTAAACCTTATTGTGTCCCTGGATTTTTGGCTATTTAGTCCACGGTGTGTTTCATGCGTTGCGTTCGCATTGAATTGATCTAACAATAAAACTAAAATTTCGTTCAAAACAGTCTAAGCTTTGGGCATAATTTATATACCTTGACTATCTATTCCAATCCTGATTCGAAAACAAAAAACTTGATTCCAGCAATTCGAAATGAACGTAAATCAAAGATTAGAAATTGACGGTTTGAGGTTATTTTTTCAATTTTTTCAATACAATTTGTTTCATTTTTAATAAATATACTAAAACAGACTAAATACTCAAGCATAGAAAAATAAAAATAAAAACAATTCCAAAGTTTTATAGAAAATGTGAATTTTTTTCAACAATTTACGATAAATCTGATACAATGACGTCGAACTGATAACTCATTACCCTGTTTTGTATTTTTTTCTTCAATTTTTATTCAAAAACTTTGAAAAACAGTTGAAATGGAAACACATTCTTCCCATTTTCACCGTTGAATTGAGTTTGATAAATTAATTATCTGACGAGTAGTTGACCCAAGGCTTTCACCTAGTTTCAAAAAGAAGTTCCAAGCATGTAGATTGCAAAAGCTCCGAAGGCATTCTCATCTTCAAATACAGAAGCCTACCGAGGTAACATGGGTTTCCTATTTCCATATTGAAGCACCGTTGAGCAAATCACAATCGTTCCACAACCAATCAGAGTGAGCTTTCCGAAATGGGCTGAAAAATGTGAACGTTGGTACATAAAAAATTAAAAATTAACCATCACATCCATAATCTCATTGCTAAACAATAATTAGTCAGCGCTTAAGATGGCAGGTTGACTTTAATTATTTTCAACCATGTCACGGTGGAATCTCAGTAGTCAGAACAGTATTTTTTATCACGTTTCGGGACTTTAAGTCCGACAGTCAGTCCCTCGTACATCCAGCCAAATTTTTATGTTTACAAATTCCGCAAAATTTTTTCGCAAACCTAGACTTATCTCAGCAGTCTCTCACTCGAAATGTGCCATAAAATGAACCCCGGCAAAGTGGTTTCCCTCTGAATTATGCCGCCCTCCGTTTTTTTTTTTTTTATTTCTTTTTTGTTTTTTTTTTATAAAAATGGTACCCCAGACGCTCGCGTTTCTGGGATCTGTCGGCAGCTCACGATGGTATAACAAGTGGAAATGTGGCGTGAAATGGTCACGAAACAGTGCCATATGAATCACCCTGATTATCATAAAAACACACGTGCGAATGGTCTTCCTCCTGCACGCAATTGTACGAGATGGTAGAAGCTCGGATGAAAAAAATCTCGTAAGCTTTTCCTGCACATCGCTCTTAAAAAATTCACAGTCTCGGCATTATGTTATACTCGTTATTTCGACCCAATTCTGCCTCTTTGGTGACATCGTAATAATTTTCATTGCCGGAAACCTTCAGGGACGATACAACCGTTTGCGATATAGGGTGGCAAAAAAGTAACAACGTTTTCTCCTCTTCGACGTTTCTTTTTCTTTTCTTTTTTTGATTAATTTTTTTTCTTCTGCTTTAACGCATTGTTCATCCTTACTATCATTATCACTGATGTTATTAGATTCTTGGTGTTTTAGGTGCGAGTCATCTAACCTCACGGAATTCTGGGAAGTAAAGAAAAAATAGTAGATATCTGATCGGGTGGAGAGCTTTTTTCTATTTTTTCACTTGAATTTTAGTAAAAAAAATTCGTACAGTCAGGTTGGAAAAGTGTTGAAATAAAAACGTGACGAAATGAGAGTCTAGAAGGTGTGACTGAAATCAATCTATATATATATCTGACTAAAAAAGGGCAAAAAAATCGAATACACTAAATTTTGACTGTGATAATCGGTATCAAATATTCGTCATATTAGATACATATTACAACATCATATTATTCTATAAGTTTTTACTTAAATCCAGATTACTTGTTTGATTCTGATAAACATTAACTCATTTAATCTGTAAGTGAAATATCTAAGAATCGTCTAACAATGACGAAATGGCAGCTGATCTGGTTTTCGATTACGAACAACACCAAAATCTCATTCTGGCGACATTTGTTACCGACCTTTCACGCATGCCGGTAATTTTTTACCGACATTACACGCATGCATTACCGGCATACGCGAAATGTCGGTAACAAATGTCGCCAGAATGAGATTTTGATGTTATTCGTAATCGAAAACCAGATCAGCTGCCATTTCGTCATTTCACCATCAAATCTCACGGGACTGGGATCAAAATGTGTGTTTCATCACCGCCGAGTGGCATCATACCGGAGATTTCGATCCATTCAGTGCAGGTGTGAAAATTTGGCCAATTTCTGTGGGTGGTAACCAATCTGTAAAATTTTTTTTCCAAATTTTGAAAAACTGAAAAGACGCTCCACTTTTTGCCAAATCAGGCATTAACTGCCCAAGTTTCACTCTGATCGCTTGAGTGGTATAGAAATTTTACATCGCCGCGTTTTCGTGGTGTACAACGCGTCTTTATAAGCTCCTTAAGGGGCAAAGTTGCATCTGATATTACTACGGTGAAATATTTTTTACAGACGTTTGTCAGACTAGTCAAAATGTCTGGGTGACATGATACGCTTACGTATCAACATCGGAGCCTTTTGTGCGACCAGCAATTATTGAAGGGTAAGTGGCGTTGTGGTTCCAGCTCCAGCTCACCTAGCGGCACAACGCTGGTCCAATAGTGGCATTAATTGGCTACACTGCGTCCCATTTGCATGTAATTATTTAGAATAATTGATGACGGGCTGTAGGCTGAGCGTTGAAACTCATTACCATATTTAACCGTGGTAGGCAGGCTAGGCTAAGCGTGAGGTCTTAAAGTGGTACGTGAGGGTAGGCAATTAAGGGATCCACGATCTAAATAATTATGAGTTATTGTTTTGGGAAGGTGTTTAGGCCTGAGAAAGTGAAACGCGGAATGAACCGCCTATACTTTAAACGTCGAAGAGGCGTCGTTAAGGTCATGTAGTACTCCTACCGTTACCGACTGAGCAAACTCACCCTTTTTACCTGTATTAAATAAACAATCAAACAAAAAGGGTTCAAATTTCGATGGTTCATCGCTGTTTTGTAGCGGAATTCTGGAAAGTTATTCATTTCTTGAATATCTTCAAAAAAAGAAAGAATGTCTGTTTTTTTGACACGTGTTACTATTCTTACATTTTCCGTATTTCGGGACATAAGTAACTTAGCTGAATTCCTTTAGAAAAAAGTGATGCACCGTCGAAATTTGGACCCTTAGGAAGAAAAAGGGTCAGTTTGCTCGGTCGGTAAGGGTAGGAGTACTACATGACCTTAACCTGAAAACGAAGAGATGCGCCGTCCGAAAGAATGGTTGGGAGAAAGAGAAAAACGTTTAAAAAAATCCAGTCTTAGTACTTGCACCAAAGACAGTGAACAGAGTGAAACAGTATCTGTAATTTGCGATAAGAATGATTATCAGTAAGTCTAAATAACACGACTTGAGATACCGAAAATTTGAGAGAAAGTCTTAAGGAATGATTGAACTCTGCTGTTTTAGATCTAATTTTAATTTTTTGGGATTAATTTTGCTTATTATAGAAATCTCCAAAGATTGTCTGAAGAAAATTCTACGATTAGCTATCTTCAGAGTAAATAAGGTTAGATTTGTGTCTATGAGTATAGTGCAACATATATATATTCGTCAACAACCTCATAAATTTGCGCGTTTTACGTTCTCTAATGATTTAATAAATTTTTTGTATTCGTTTCAGACAATTTCCCGGATCTGACCAACGAGCAAAATAAGTCTCAACACGTTAAAATCCGATCAGAAACACCTGAGCTTGATAATGTCGTTGGATTAAAAAAATGTCTACTAAACAAACATACCAAGTGTTGCAAGAACTAGTAAGAAAATGAAGTACTAAATTTCTGTTTTGACATTCCACAAACTATGAGATCTACTTTTTTATTTTTGATGCACAATTTCATTTATATATTGTTATAGTAAAAATTTTTCATTCATAATAAGTTTTTACACACTTTGAAGCTTATAAATGAAAATTGTAGATAAAATCTTACGTAAAAAGTGGGAGGGGGAGACCAACTTACGTGTTTTTACATAGGGGTAGAGGGGTTAAAAATGGCTAAAATCGTCACCACGTAATTAATGAATGGCCGCTTGCAACGGTTTTACGAGAATTTCTCAGTAAGTATAAGAAACGACATTTTTCTCCGCATGACTTTAGATTGAAGAAGCTCCGAACGTGCAACATTTCTAAAAGACATTATTACTGCAGTTTTCGTTTCACCCCGGAAGCGTCAATTGAACCAGCTGCTGCCTACCTGCAGGAGTGCGAGAGTTTATTTCCCTTCCGGGCCTTTCACGAAGAACGAAAGCGACGCGACGTTTTTCTCTGCCCTGATAACTTGTTAAAATCTATTTGGCTAAAGGCCGCAGACGAGAGCGAGGGAAATCTAATTCAAAAGTTTTCCACCAAAAAGTTTTCTCCTCTAACGTTTGCTGTTTGCTTCGCTCCGCCTCCTTAGGGAACCAGCGATTTACTGCTACCGTGTGAATAAGACGACGAGAGGATACAGTCTAACTTCCTATTATCAACGAGCCAAGTGGAATGAAATTGATTTTTCTGTTACAGGATCCTGGAAATTAGTTTCACGGTAGTTGCTCTCTTGACGTGAAAGATTCAGGCATGCTTTACCGCTTCGAAAATTTACTTTACACGTCGAATTATATGCAAATCTTACGAAACGTTACCGCATGAACGTATTCAATCAACTTCATATTTCTCGCAAAGTGTAAAAAAAAAACAAAAAAAAACAAAGTATTTCGAAGCAATTTTATTGTGCATTTTATTTCCGACTCAACCGTAATGTTAACTTTTTTTACCCAAAAAGTGGGACGAAAATGGCATATTATTCTCTCTTAACTTGTTTTCCTTCCCTGTGGGAAAAAAAAGCAACACTTTTCCCCCACATTTGCGGGAAATATGACGTCATGATGTGAAATCCACCCGCGCGAATAATTTTCAATTTTAGGGGAGGGTAGGATCCTTAAGAAAATAATGCCTAAGATCAGAATAAAATCTTTAGTTTTCATATAAACAATTGAGTTAAATTATTATCTATAGCTTTCTTGAGAAAAAGTAATCATAAATTCAAGTTCAGAAAATCATTTGACTTTGACAAATCGAGAGTAAAGTACAATTTGAAACGTTTTGCGTTATGAGCTGTATAAATACTCGAGTAAATAATTTCCAAATTATTCATATTTAATAAAAAGTTGCAGGTGATTAATTTTGTACCTTGTTGTTTAAAAAATTTCAGGGGGCCCACTTTGCCCCCAAATTTTTCAAAATATCAAAAATTTTAAGGTCGTGCCCACTTTGTCCCATCCTTTCCTACTATTAACTGTATTCAAAATTTTATGCGTGATATTTTTGAGAGAATCTTGAAGAGAAAGTGTTCAAATTCATGACTCCACAACTCAATCTATATGAATAAATATTCATTTTTTTGTCTCTTGAGATACGCCCTTTTGGCATTAGTAACGCGATGTTTTCTATTTCATGGAGTGAACAATTCACAGTCGATGCGATACAACTGTGACAGTTTTTATGTGTAAAACTTCTCGACTACTCACATTCAAAAACCAGTTTGGTCCGAGGAACCAAAATTTGTTTGATTTACCAAATTCTTTCATTACCACATGAGGTAAACCAAATCATAAATTGACTGTCTCGATCACCGAATTTAAGTCAGATCAATGGAATTGTTGGTTCATTCGAAGCTATTGTCATTTGAATACGGTAAAGTATTACAAGCCATAAAATTTTTGCCCGAGCGAATCACTGAATTTGCAATATCAACGAAATCCTCATTCGATTTGAAGCTTTTACTCATTTCGTTCCATTGAAGACACTGAGATTTTTATCGGAGTAAATTACACTCTTTTCTGTTGAAATTTCCGCAGCATTGCAGTCAAGTAATAAATGAAATGCAAACACCATTTGGCGAGAGAGAGAGAGAGAGAGAAAGAGAAGCGAACGCGCAATCTTCTTTTCATAATCCTGTGCTTGGAATTGCTCATCGTCCATCGTTTTTCTGTACTTATACAAACCTTGGAACAACTTCGGAAAGGGAAAAGTATTTAGCATATTTATGGGGGCCGACGAATTTTGTCCCTAGGAAATAAAGGGCAATCTTACCAAAGAAAGAAAATCAATTTCCCTTTCTAATACATTTTTCCTCTTCCAGGTTCCTCGACTTCTTCGCTTCGCGACGCGACGCGACGCGATTCAAGGTGCTCAAAGAAATATGCGAACACGTCCAGACTATATGGGAACAGTTTTCGATTCAAATTGAAATAGTTTTCCTTCCTGGGGAACAAATCAGATCGATCCTGAACAAGAACTCGATGCTTTTTCTCAACTTTTTCGCCCCTTTCCCCGCTCGCAAAACCTTATATATATATATACATATATATGTTCCTGTTCTTACTCCCGTGGGGCGATCCCGTCTTTCTAGACATCGTGTAAACTTCTGATTGACCTAGGGTATTTTACGTGGCTCTAATACCAAGCGGATATCAGCAAAAAAGTTGGGCAGAAACCAGAAACTGCTGCGAAAAGCTCGTTCGTCCGCACTTCTTCCTCCCAGTCAGCTTATATTTTTTTTTACTCAGCAATTATCGTTTTGAGTGAATTCGCGTTAACGAATTCGACTTAATTGCATCGAAGCTATTTTGATGACGATTTACAGCTCGTCGCGTTTTTTCGTGTTACCAAAAATAAAAAAATAAAAATAAAAAACCGTAAAAGACATTAACTACTTGAGTGAAAAAAAATTTTGATACGGTTTTTTTATCTAAGGATTTTGGCTGTTTTCTTCCACTCAAAATTCGGTGTATTTATCAGGCTGAAAATCGGATCCGCAACTCATTTTTCAGAATTTCATAATGTAGTGTCTTTGCAATTTGTTTTTATTTCAGTGTTGCATTAAAAGACAATTTCACGTACGCGTTTGCGTAAAATGAAAAACTTCTCCAAATTTCATTGAAAATCTTATCGTACACAATGAAAAATTCGTGGAAGTATACTTAAAATTATTTTCTTCTGCTTATTCTATATCAACAACATTAACAATTTACATAATGAATAGAAAGAAGTGAATATTCATTATTCATTATATGAATTTTTGAGGTTACTCATGTATATTATAATTCATTCTTGCAAATCAAAAGACAACTACTGATGTAGAAGAAAAAAACAGCGGGAAAAACGTTTCAAAATGTTTTTTAAATAGTCAAAAATGACTTCTATAAAAATTATGGAGCATTGTTTTGACTTTTCAAAAAATTTTCAGAATTTTTCTTTCATTCGACATTTGAAAATCATTCTTATTTTCTTTGGTTACAATTAAAAAAAAAAGATTTAGCGTATTCGAGTCTTCAAAAACGAAAAAGTGTTTCCTTGAGTACCCCGTTTAGCCCCCCCCCCCCTCCTCCCCCCTCAACCCTCCCTCCCACTATTGTAATCGTATCGGATCAAACGTGCTTAAAATCAGGAAACATTTCTTTTCACCGTACCTTATACAGTTTAACTTAGCATAATATCTTATTCTACATGAATTCAGTGATTCACTTTGAAGTGCTGAGGGATTTCCTGCAAATTGAGAAATTTTCTCATCCGAGCGATAAGCGAATATTTTAATTTCCTGGCCGGCGCTGAGCGATCGCCGTTGAACATAAGTCCGAAGGCGTTTCCCTTCGACTCGGTCCGCACCCCTGCAGCACTCCGATATTATTCCATGTAATTTTCAAAAGTAAAACGTTCGAGTAAAGTACTGGTATAGCGGCTGTTTGTAGCCGTGTAAAAACACGTTGCTGCTCCACTTTCTGAAGCAAAAGCTTTCAGTTATTAGACGCGTTAGGAAAATGCGGTGAAATTTTTAGCCACGTGCCAGTTGGTTCAATGCGGTTTGAATATTTAGGCCAGGTCGAGCAAACCGTATACTCTCTGAAATGTTTGAGGCTGAGGCGCTAGTTGGACCGATTTTTTTTATTACATTCCTTGCAGTTACGCCAGAAAACGACGGAAAGCTGTAGGTACGCGCCCCAAAGTAGTCCGGGTTCACTTTTTACGCGAAAGGGTTGACCCACTTCGATGTAATCACGCAGGCAGCGCAGTTCTCGCCCAGCCACCTTGCCTGCAGGAGAGTCACTTCGGTCGGTACATTATCGACGGAGCTTTCGTTGATCACGATCTCCGTCGGTACATTCATTTGGACCGTGATTGCTGGATCTAATCGGCCGGTTTGCTGGCCAAACAGTGTCACGTATGAACAATTTCATTACGAGATAGTCGTTCAGGAATTATTTATCAAATCGTTACATTTCTCAGCAACGAAGATCTCTTTTAAATTATAAAAATCAAAAGTTCTGGAATTGGGTGGAAGAAGGTTATCCTTAAATATTGACGCTTAATTTACATTCGCTTTAAAATTGTTAGGAATCTAGTAGATTTGTACTGATATTTCGTGTGATCGACAAGTCGCAGTAGTGAATTGACTTGTGAACTAAAAGAAAATCTGTTTCAAGTACTTTGTAGAAAATATGCGTCTCGAGGAAACGAGCCACTGTAGAAGTAAATCGAATGTACTCGCTATATTGTTAACAACTTAAAGCGATTTGAAACGAAGCATCGATATCTGAAATTTTTAGTTTAATTTTAGTACTTTGTAATGATGTATTTTTGAAAAGATCGAACGCATTCACTAGATTTTTATGAATCCAAAGCGATTCGAAATGAAATATCGATTATATCTAAGCTTTCATACATAATTTTAGTATTTTCTGATTTTATATTTCAAAATCTTAATTTACGGATACAAAAATTCGATGAATATTTAATTTTTTACTATTTCGTAATAAAATTGATAAAAAATATTGATTTTTGGTTGATGCTGATCCACAAACACTTGTATGAACGCAATTTTGCGTAAAAATAAAAACAGCCTGTAAAAAATCCATAGAAATGATAAAAAAATATCGACCCTAAGGAAATATTGACAAGGATTAAAATTGTAGAAACTCTAATTCTAACCAACTTTGGCGATTGCCATGTTACGTGTGAAATTCAAGATGGCGGCTGAAGCAATGGAATGCGAATCCCGAAAACCGAAATGTAGACTGCCAGTGACTTCCTTAACGATTTTCGAACGAAAATGGCTACTAAAAATTTTTTCTTTCACAGTGAAAAATCATGGAAAATGATTCCAGCTGTAAACACGTAAAAGCGTGTTCGGCCCTTTTCTGATTAAGGGTGAGGTTTCGGCCCCAAAAAAATTCTTGCATCTTGGCTTCACCCCCCCCACGTTTCAGCTCGACACGTCCTTCGACGCTTTCGTGTTTGATGTCTCATTTCGCGGTGGCACTTACGAGCCTGGCAGACAGTTGATATCATCGTCGACAGGACGAGGAGCTTTCGGCGTGTGTTTACATGCGTTTCCGGGCCTCAGGGGCTTAGCTGTGGCGGGATTCCTTGCACATAATTCCAGCCTCCCTCACAGACTCGACGCACTCCTCAGGCCATCGTCCGTTCGTCGGTGGTTGAGTCCTGGATTAGAGCGGAGGATGTGCCGTTTCTCACCGACGCGACGACGCTTCAAGAGTTTCGAAACCGTCGCGTGGCGGTTAATTGGAACGCACGTTCGCGACGCGTCTCCTCTCTCGTCGAGTGTCTACGCCGCTTCACGTCGTGCTGGTCGAGATTAAAGGGGTTGACGCGAAACATGCGTCGTTACCAACCCCCAGTTCACTCATCGACGTTCTTATTGTTGTTTATTCCAAACATCGTGTCAATGAGTGCCAGAGGCCGCTTTCGAAAGATTTTTCGATGCCTCGTGCGGAAAATTCGATTTTACGCATGCGTGTGTTTGATAAAAAATTGTGTGAGTTATAGATTTTGCTAGTATAGAATAAATGCAAGTCAATTATTTTGATTATAATTGCACAAATTGATTTTATCTTAAAAAAGTTTAGTTTAGAAACAATATTCGTTATAATAATTTATGTTTGATTATTATTTTTGTCATATATTATATGATAAATATTTTTTACGAATCTTACACAAATCACATCGAAAAATAGTGCTCGCAACTCGTGCGTGGAATTGTAAGCCTTCAATTCACCATGAGACACTCCGTGCGTAAAATGGAATTTTATGCACTTGTTGCGAAATAGTAAGTTTTGATACAAATCTTATGGAACTGGCCTGTAAGTGTGTGTTTCATCAGCACCGAGTGGCATCGTACCGGATAGTTCGATCCTTTTAGTGCAATTGTGAAAATTCTCCCAATTTCGGTGAGTGATAACTGATCTGTCAATTTTTTTTTCAAATTTTTAAAAAGTCGCTTCACTTTGTGCCAATTTAAGGCATCAATTGCCCAAGTTTCATCCTGATTGATTGAGCGGTACAGGAGTTTTGGCTTGCCGCGTTTTCGAGGTGTACAACGCACCTGTATAATACCTTAAAGCACTTAAATGGTGGCCAGCCTGCACGAACATTCGTCAAAGCTCACGCATGCGTAGTCGGATGATCGGTCTGCTCAGATTCACCGTTTTCTCTCGATATGATCTTGTGCGTAAAGAAATTTCAGTAACAATCGAATGATATTAACAAAAATGTCTGAGGAATGAATTTTCCAACCAAGTGACATTGTATGACTCAAATCATTCAAGTTCCAATAAGTCTGTCATAAATGTATCGACGTTACAGCCATGCTTATAGAATCATATATACCTATGTACTTTTCAATGGATAATAATATATACCTTATATGTATAACACAGGGAATCACGTGACTCAATTTCATTAGCGCGACTTGTGGAATTTGCACTGAAACCTCCTGCGGTTCCCAAGAAGATTTGCACCTACCACAGTTGTTAGCCGGGAGCCGGCAACCCTCTGTATTATTATCCTCGCCCCTAATGAATGCCTATACACGAACCAGAATATAGATATGACTAGTTAATATTTATCCCGTCGTACTATGTACACTGCATACACAAATATGATAATTTGAGGTGTAACAAACTTCTGGAAATGATCTCGGGGCATAAACAACGGGATTAGGGCAAACGGTCCGCGGTTAACGTTCAAAGGTTGAAAGTTCACGTCTCTTCACCCTATAGTTTTATTACTTTTGCCAAATTTCCACCCTGCCACGGCTGTTTCCGGCAATAGAAGACGGTTGAACGTATTCAAAATGCGAGCATTTTCCCCCAAACTTTTGAAAATTAGTTTTTTTTTTATTTTGTATCTAACACACATGCAAAATTTGACGATTAAAGTGAGATTAATTTCGATTAATTAAGTCTGAAGATACCAAAGTATTCGATTATCTACATGATTTTAGCTGCAAGATAACCGTATCAGATGAATCAATTTCATCTTTTATCTGATAGGACACGTTATAAAGATATGATAAACTGCTGACTGATGAGTCAATACGCTCATGTAATTTAGCGAAAATAAATAATTGACTGAAAACGTTTTTGCAAGAAACATTTTCGCAATCAAGTAGACGGAAAAAAATATTTGCCTAGATGAAAATGAGGATAATATTATTTTTCAAAGTAATAATTTCACGAAAAATTAACCACTGTCTTGTAAAGATGAATTCGCATAGTCATGATCTTGAATCTACGAGATAATGAACACGCATTATCCCGTACAAAACTGATTTGACTTGTAATTTGCTCGAGCATGAAATATTACCGAATTTTGCTCGAACCAAAATGCGTGTTTTTTGAACAAGAAAAACTATTTTATTTCGTTCCGCTACTTGTAAGGACAAGGATATGGAAGACAAAATATTTTTAGCACATTTTCCAACGTTTTATCACTGCCATTTCTCTTTTCAGAATTGAAAATTACAATAATGCAGCAGAGTTTTGTATATACTTACTTGGTAGCTAACCCGAGATACAGTTACTCCATTTAAATGCAAATGCGCCACACTCTTCTCCATATGACTTGTTAAAGATGTTTAAATTCTACTGAAAAGCGTCAAATTCCACTTCGTGTATGGCTTATTCTAAGTCCATATTTCATTTAATAATTGAAAGTAGACGGGAGTAGAAATTTCCAATTGCACGAATATTTATAATAATGGGAAATGACGACATTGGCTTCAACTTAAGGAAACTACCCAACTGACAACCAAAAAAAAAGGGGTTTCTCAAGAATTTTCTAATAAGTTTTAATTGTAAATATTGATATAGGTTTCGTTAGATTTAATAAATTACAAAAGTCACGAAATGGCGGCCATTTTTCGAACAATTTGAAAAAGACCACTTTTTTGCTGTTCTTTGCAGAAAAAAAAAAAAAAAAAAAAAAAAAAAAAAAAAAAAAAAACTATAGTCAAAATCAAAAAAACGTGATTCATTCCAAGGCCATGAATCTAAAACCGTTCGATTTTCTGGTTTTATTTCAAATTCTTCACCAATCTTTGACACGATTAGACAAATTGTTTTGGTGTTAAATTAATTATCAGTGTATCGATTGGGCGACACTGGAATATCGGAATTTGGAGTACTTAACGGATGTTAAATCACAAGCTTCAATAAAGTTTATTCAGAGCGTTAATTAATACAAACTGGTTGATTTATGCCCGTGAGAGTTGACCGTAAAAAATCCCTCCTGTAAGTTGAAATATAACATCTGTTATCCCAACCCCTTGAAGTTGAGGAACGAAAATGGTGGGTAAATATATTTTAAATCCTCACGAGAAAAAAGCGCCACCGCTGTTTTCTCTGTTTTCCTTTTCCTTTTTTTTTAAATTTATTTATTCATTTTTTTTATTTATTCTCGTTTGTTTGTGATTACGAATTGGATAAAACTGCTCTACGTAATCACACAACGAACTCGCACAAAGAATGTCACCCCTCGTTAAAAAATAAACATACCGTGTCCGCGTTGTCTTTCAAGTATAATTTTCACCCCCACCGGCAATAATTACCGCACAACGTGTTTCAGGAAATGCGTAGGTGGATTAACGAGGGGCTTGAGCGTACGAAATTTATCATCGAGTGAAAATATTGCCCGATTTAGTCGCTCGTATGCTACAGTCTGCATTATTACTTCGCACCCATTTTACCACTAATTATAAACGAAATTCTGATTCCTCTACGGATTGTAGAATTTCAACATTATTTCCGAAGGGAATAAGATCGAAACTTTTTGTTAATATCGTTACAACTGTGAAGAATTTCTCACATTTCCGTTAATACATCCTGAATGGAATTTCTTTTTGTAAGATATTACGAAACAGTTGGACATACAAATATGTTGTTACACGTTAAATTTAATAATTGATGGTCAATTTTAAACAGTTGTAATTAATAATTCTCTTCTGCGATTGGCGATTCTTCTGCATTAAAAGGGCGATATATATGGCGCATTCCACGTGAAATTAAGAGCCCATATAAATACCCAACCGTCAAGTAATGTTAATTATTTTTTATTATAATATTATTACCGAATCAAAAATGTCTCAGATTTCTTTTCAGATTTTTTTTAACCGCTATCGAATTTGAAAAAAATCGAAAAACCAATCCTGAAAGCGCAATGTTTAAAACTCTCGAAAAATTTGTACAGATTCTATGATTTGAAATGTGATTTTTTATACACTACACGATAATGGGATATTAATGTTCAGTTTTTCCATGTCGAAATTGGATTTTTTTTTCTCTATTCCCCGATCTAAGTAAATCACGTTATCATGAAAATAATGGGATTCTAAAATCTATTTGGATCAAGGCGCATTGGGAGAAGAAAAGAATCCAACATGAAAAAACTAAAACCTTACAGAAAAAAAAGGAAATATTGAGATCCCATTATCGAGTCGTGTTGAAAAATTCCATTTTAAATCATAGAATGAGTGTGAATTTTTTTACATCTGCAAAAATGACATTTTCGGAATTGGTTTTGCGATTTTTTTGAATCTTTGACAATGGCTAAAAAATGTAAAAAAAACTCCCGAGACCCTCTTGGATTGGTAAGAAGATTATACTAAAAAATGATTGAAATCGAAGGGGGTGAGATACATGGCTTGCTAATTTGACGTGGAATGCCCCATATACCTATACAAATAAATTCGTCAACAAGGTGCGAAAAACTGACAAATATAAACGCTGTAACTAAATCATGCATCGAATAATAATTTAAAATTTTGCATCCCACTGACACGCCTCGTTACATGTTTACGCTTCGAATAATTCGAATGATATTGATCGACTGCCTATTCAAGTACCCATCATGTTATATTTGAGAGCTGTATGTACCGTGGTGTGCAGTTTCTTTCTCCAAAAAAGTTTCTCTCTCACGGTGGACTGGACTTAAGTAAGATGCGTACCAACGACACCAAAATACCCTATATCGGTGGTGATTAATTGTTGTGACGTTGAATCTGCGTGCGGAAAAAATGAGCGGGACTTTAAACAACTCACACCACGACTACACATGATGGCATCACCGAGCAGGGTAGCGTTCGGCAGAAAAATAATTCCCTTACAATATAGGGATTTTTTTAGACAGTTGGTACACATGTAACTTAAAGGCTTTATCCTCGAAGAAAGAAGCGTGTATATTTACCCCACGGTATGTACTCTCATGTATAGACAGAGTTCAAATTTTTACACATATTCATTCTGTTCGCGCCTTTGTCGATCTGTGCGATTAAAGACGCAGGGCATAATTAGAATATAGTTACAGCGCCAAAAACCAGGGGGCAGGCGGGTGCCGCTTACGCCCGAGAGCCGCGAGCGCGCGAATTTGGGCAGATAAGTTTCGGAAGTGAGCGAGTGCGGACGAGCGCGTCTTGGCGCGTGTTTCATAACTCGCCGTACACTCGATCAGGTCTCTATATTGTGTCCACTCTCTATTATGGTGTTCCATGTATCAGGGTGCATTGGCACAAGGGGCTCGACTCTTAGAGCCACTAGCCAATTGTTCGACTAGCTCATCAAGCTAGTCAGGGGGCATCAGCTGGACGAGTCACGTGACGTGCTCGCGGGAGGTGATCTCAGGATCACCTCCGGGGTACACCCCTAATGCGACCTTGTGTCCACATCCTGCAACATGATGGAGGCCTCGAGGCGTCGGGGCCAGGTTGCAGGCTTAGGTGGGGTGTACTTTCCACAATATTTTACACATTGATCAAGGTCTCGTTTCCTCCAGCTGTTGTTTCTCTTACTATTAAGTCCGTCCCTCCCACGTTAATTAGACTGTAGTAAGAGAGCTCTCTTAGGTAGCGATAATTGAGGTAGAAGGTGAGATTGACCTCAGGTGGTCAACACTTCGATGTATTCATGTCTGATGTGCCTTCTGTCCAATAAACTTGTTTTAACTATCTGGCTTGCTCGGGCCTTTCCCTCTACTTCGTGAGGTTCTTTACGTCCGAGCAAGTTATAGTTCACTAAATAAACCGCGAAATAACTGTGTTCTTATTTGAAACCCTGTCCATTCGATCCTCCTCGAATTTTCAACCTTCGAGCTATAATTCAATAAAACACATTCATTAATCATTTGTTTAATTGCCATATTTGAACGCACAAAGATCAGTGCAAAAATATAAGAATAAAGATACTGAAATCAGAAACGAAAGCCCAGATAATAATGCTTCGTTCCAAATCGCTTCGGAACACTTGAAAATTTATTAGATTCGTTCGATTTCATTGAACGACAGATAATTTTATTCAGAAAACTATTTTCCAGAAAGTAAACGACACAAATTTTCTTATTTTGTCAGTAGTCGGTTCAACATTGCTGTTTGTTGATAGTAATCTTGCACTTTTGTAAAATGAAGTAAGTGTTAACGATGTCAAAATGAGGGAAAAAATCCTTTCAGTCAATCTTTAGAAAAAAAATCTTGGAAATGAAATCAACCATCGTAGGAGGAAAGAATTTTTTTAGCTTGTGAATATGATAATTCGATAAATACTCGACGTACGACTATCTCGTAGCGAAGTCAACAAAAAATATCGATTTTTGGTTAGCCAACCCTCTCAAGCACAAATTTTTGTAATAATCAAATAACATCGCGTAATTGCATTATAATACAATCAAGCATTCGTCTTCTGCATAGTTTCCAATCCTCGGATGGTTATGCAGTAATTTTCCATAATTCCTTCGATAATTGCTTTCCGCAGGATCGTCTTGAGAGCCTCCATTGATAAATGCGAGGCTTCTCGTAGTCACGCAAGCAATAATTACTAGGTTTTAACAGTGGAAGGTTTACCATATTATGAAAATATTTCAACCCTTCCTCGGCGCGTCCTTGATGGTTATAATAATTATAGTTTCCCTTTACGAAGAAAAACTTGCCGAGAAACACATTATAATGGGACTTTTTAATTGTTTCCTGTAATGGACTTGTATATGAAAACGGTTAATAGATATAATATGAGAGTTCCTGATTTAGTTCTAATTTCCACCACCAGTGGGCGTAACGAAAAGTTTTCAGAAAATGAAAAACAGGTTTCCAAAAATGAAAATGATTTTTTCGAAAATAAAAAAGTTTTCCAAGAATGAAAATCCCATTTGATTAACAAAACGTTTTTTCTGAAAACCCTCTGATCGCGGAAACTGGAATTGAATCCAGTACTTTCATATTATATAATACAAAACTTATTAAATAAGACAAAAACGTCACGTCATCAAAGATTATCAAGTTTTTTCCCGATCTGACCAAGAACTGATGTGCATAAAGAACAATCCATTCTCTTATTTGATTTAAAGGCGTTGCCTACTCCCGGCGCACATGGCGCTTGCAGTGGTTCACGCGATGCAAGTTTTCTCCGTCATTTACAGAGATATTGAATTTGTATTAGAAGTATTTTGAAGACGAAGAAGCAATCTGTGTCGTGCATTTTTCCGAATTTCAAAATTCTTTTTCAGAGTCGTAAAAAACGACACAGAAAGTGAGCAAAGTTCCCGTCGTAATAAAACAAGAAAGAATTTTTTTTTCAAAATTCTACGAAATACACGACACAGATCCATCCTTTACCTTTAATTCAGGACTAAGAGCAATAAAATCGAACTTAAGAGTTCCGAGAAAACTTGCACGAGCTGAAGCACGAAACAGCGAATTTTCGCCGCGAATAGCGATCGCCTGCTAGCGCCATCTTTGGCTCAGGCCGTCCGTCGTTCGAACTAACGGCCGTAGCGTGAAGTCAGCGTCGAACACGTGCAGATCCGTAATTTAAGCCGCGACCTGTGAGCCTTATTCAGTGTGTCCTTCGCGAATAAATATTGGTAAAGTATCTGAAACTCCGTGATAAGTGTTCGTTAGTCATTTACTATGACTAAGATAAGGAAAGTGTTACGGAAAAGTGAGAAAAACGGCCAGGGTTGGAGAAATTTGGCGGCTTATCAGCGAGAGAGGTTGAGGTGAGTAGAATGGCATGAAGTTTGTTTACACAGACTTGATTGTTTTCATTTTCTGACCGACTTACTAACATGTATACGTTTTATTAATTCAGAACACCCTATTTTCCTAACAATCTCTTCGAATTGTTATTTACCGTCCGTTTCTCAATGTGTATTTTGTTAACCTTTTCTTCCGAAAATCATTTTCCATCTTTCGTTCACTCACAATTACAAACTTATTCATGACTTTTATCGTACACTGATATACCTAACTGACTATTTGAGGGTTATATTCGGCATCTACTTGCCAAGGTCAATGCACAATACACTATTGAACTGAAAACATGAAATGCTGTCGAAGACGTTGTTGCAGCGTAAAGTTTCGATGTCAGCTACGTCCGGTACGCTACATTTACGTTTCGAAATGAGCCAATTATTTAGCTCCATGAAATCTAAGACTTTTGACTCCGGCACTGATTCAGTTGTATCAGTTTTGTTAATTGGAAAAAAAAATTTAACGAGTTAGCACTGTCCTTTTCGAGCAGGCGTGTTACTGTTTTACTCTCCAATAGCAATATATTTTCGCCTAAAATATCGTAAATTTGACTCGCAAGTCGCGGATGGAAAAAAATTAATTTTTCTTACGTATACTACAATTGCGTGAAAAAATGAAAGATTTTCTACTGAAAAATATTTTTATCATATGCCCCGCGGTTACCCAATAAATAGGTTTTTCGAAGCTAAAATAACGAACATTTTTCGGCCAGTACTGAAGAAAATTTTGTGAATAGAAGTAAAAAATCTGTCTGAAACAACAACCACCTGGGGTCAGGATTCAAATCAGACCGGCTCCAATATTTTGTACAGACTTGTCAATCAGTTACATATAATATATGGTCAATGTAGAATTACTGTGAGCCAAATGATCGACGAAGAATTGGTCGCGAAAGACATGCCAACCGAAGACACGATAACAGATAATGTTACCGAGTTTGACGAGGTTCTTAAATCTTCAATTAAAAAAAGTTTGAAATTTCATTTTGGCGTTCGGTATTTTATGGCTAATATAGGTTTGAGAATACAAAAGAATCGACCAATTTTTAGCGCTGAATAAATCTAATATCACGACCAATAAAAAAAGCTTCCCACCTAGTCAGCTAGATTTATGTGAGAACTATTGGTGTGATAAACAAATATGACCCAAAGAAAACTATCGTTAAATATCAAAACTGTTAAACAAGTACTACATTTGTGTGCCACGATTTTCAATCTCCAATACAGCTACCTGTATCCATTCAAACAAAGAAGTAAAAATAACGATCGATCTTCCGAAGATCAATCTTATGTATCCGATTTTTTGGATGAATCGATTTTACCAGAATCAATTCGAATCGATTCTGAGAATTAATCTTTTGCTTGAGATCGCCTATACACCTAGTATTTAGTCATGAATTAGTTAACTACTGTAGCGGGTAATTTTTCTTGTAATTTTTTTCACCCTCCTGCATCGTGTTATGCAATAAATCTCTTGAAAACTCGATATTATAAGCCATGATTATTCAATGATTTGTGTAACTTAGTCTCGCCGACTTTTTCTCTTGGCCGCCTGGCTTGAGTTGCGCCGGAAGCCAAAGTTCCCGCACGAGCTGTGTAGGCAACGCTGATATTTTAACAGAGGCTTTGTTTAAGGACCCTCAGACGATTTTTTAACCTTCTTAGAAAAAAAAAAAACAGTCGATTCTTTTGAAACGTCGAGATCCAGTAAAAACTCAACCTTTCATTTTCGCGATGATTCCAACAACTTCCTTTTTTCTTTGTGAGAATAGAGAAACGGGAAGTTAAAAAGAAGGCGTAAGACCCACATGGATGGGAGCATTGGGATGGAACAGTGAGCTCGGATCATTGCAAGGGATATAGAATCTGGTATCTGCGACAAAGTCATTCGTTTTGCAATACGAAAAGTGCATCGTCTCTCCTTGCGGAGCAAAGGAAGCTTTTAACAGCGCTGCTTTTGGCGCATGAGCATAAGGAGCTTTAAGCAGTTTTTCCATCGGCATATCACGAGCATCGGGAACCGTTCCGCTCTGCTGTTTCTGCATGGGATATTTGCGTGGGTATGTAGAAAAGGCAAAGTTCCATAGACATGGAAATCCAATGCGATTCGACAGCGATCCCTGTGGCTGGTTGGGGCTTATACGTCATGCGATATTCAGGCTTATGCAAATCCTCGAGCATTAGTGCAAAAATGAAAACGACGATACGTGACCTTGGTTCTTGGGATCAGCTGGAGACAGTCTAGAACTCTACTGGAGCGTAAACAGTTCTTGAATCTTTGCAATGTATGGTTCAATTTTTGAATCAAAAAATTTTTCAAATTGATCACGATGCCGAAGAAGATACGGGGATACAAAAAATTAAGCGAATTTTTTTTTTCAAAGATTTATCGGTCCAAAAAAAAAAAAAAAAAAAAAAAACAGTAAATCATAATAAATTTAAAATTAGAAGTCATTTAATACATTCTAAGAAAGTTTTATTCAAATTCTGAGATTCTTGAAATTTTTTAAAGCTTGAACCCAGAATTACCTGATCTTTTTCTTCCGAAATTTAATTTGAAAACTGAATAAAACATTTAAAAAGTCAGCGTTCGGTAACCGGAAGTAATCGAAGCTCGATAAATTTCACGGATTGTCTTCATGGGATTCTTAATTGTTCGCCCAATTTTCATTAAAATCAAAAAAGGAAACGGTACAAATTTTTGCGTACAGCGAACATAAACATACGCAGAGATTGGCAAATACTTGTCAAAGGTTGAGGGAATAACGAAATGTGATTTCAGGTGGAAAGAACTTCTTTTTTTTTTTCTTTCGAAGTGAGGTTTTCCGCAATGACATATACAATAGACACTCCGCTTTATGATCGTATTTGAGAAATATCGTTGTAGTTGAATTTCTTGGGAAAGCTCGCTCGCTTTGCGCAAATCACTGAGTTGAACTCTTACGTTTCCGCGATATCGAGGCAGAGATAAATTTGAAAAAATGACAACGATCTCGCCTTTGCCTGACTTCCGTTTCAGTATCATTTATTTATTTACCTACTATTCTCCGATTCCACCCGGAAACTCCGTCACGCCCCAAGACTTTTACATCTGAGAGTTCCGCTTGTGTAGCTATGATATCTATATCTGTGTTTATTTTATTTACTTCTCGTCCGCTTTCTCTGTGTGCGTCGTATTTTCATACACACGGCCGTAAGCTGTCACCAAGAAAGATACCGCGGGTATCATCTCCCGACTATATTTCACAACATTTGCTTATACCTTCTCGGCTCTGCAGCTTTCAAACTTTTCACCATCTCAGAATCAGATGAGAACTGTTCTGAGAATTTATCTCGCTGTAGATGATAGAATTTTTTGTCAATTTTTCTCACTTATGTACCTACAAGGATTATATTTCCGTCGAAATAGGTCTGAATTCAAAATATTCGGCTGGAGACTGGATTTTGGTTTATAGGAATTTTTTATCCTCAGGAACTGGAGTCTGAAGTTATTTGTGAACTGCGTAGCCGGGGTTTCGAGAAAACAACCAAATTTTACGTTTTTTGCATTTTCCTATAAGACCGCTGTCGATCGCTGAAAAATAATTTGATCATCATGTAGAGCAGAAAATTCTACATCGAATTATGTTTTCATGTGTCGAAAACGGAGTTGGATTAACTAATTAAAGAAAGAGAAAGTATTTAACCAAAATTGCTCAGATGCCGTCGATAAGTAAAATTTCTTTTTTCTGAATTTGTTAATCCGATTTCGTTTACGACATATGAGAGTATCATCGATGTAAAATTTTCCTTTCTGCACGATGGCCAAGTCATTTTTCATCAATCGACAGTAATTTTCGAGTAAAATGTAAAAATTTGGCTGTTTTCTGAAAACCCCGTCTATCCAGCCCAAAAATGACTTCAGATTTCAGTTCTTGAGGGTGGAAAATCCCAGAAATATTTTGAAGTCAGACATATTTTGACTGGACTGTTACCGCAGTCTACAGAGTTTGATTAGTTTCAATTGAATACATGAATACTTTTCTGTTTTTATATAAAAAAGTTGTCGTGTCTGAAAGTATTGCTTAATCTGATGGAAAAAGTCTAAAGGATCCTAATGAAGTGAAAAAAGTTAATGAAAGAAACGAACATTCATACGATGAGCGTTCATGGAAGAGTGGCCGCATCGGATCATCGGTGTGGAAAAATCCTTTCGACACGACTTTTTTTTTTTACTTGAAATGAACTTTGCTCGAAATAAGTCGATTTTGGAGCACGTTCATTTTTTTTTCAGAGCATCTGTACTGATCTCCATTAAAATTCTGAAACTTAGTGTAATATGAATTTTTCTTTTCTATAAAAACAGGAGCATCTTAATATCTAGTTTCTAATTGTCATGAGTTTGATTTAAGTCATGGTAAATTTGTAGAAAATCAAAATATAAAAACATCAGAATGAATAAGAATACTCGAAAATTTCGAGTATTATATTTTTTTAATTCATATATTTGAACGTTCTAAATTTTAAAAACGTTGTTTCGTAAACATGGATTTTCACGTCTCTGAACATTAGATATTGTTACTGTTACATTTTCTGAATCTTATACATTTTCACTCCCAGTCAAATCGACCGATTTACCAACAAAGAGAAAATCGCCGCTACGATCTAAGACTGCGATATTATTGTCAGTCTCAGCAAGGTTTGTGCCTTGTCGACATTTCGAAGGAAATTTCAGAATTACATAAAAATAAAGAGGAACGAATATTAGGTACATCCGAGATAAGGTCGGTGAACTTTTGAAGCATCTGCACTTAACCCCGTTTTAAACTAAAATATGTATTTTATGAGCTTCTCTTTGGTTGCAATTAGAATAATGGAAGGTCCACGTCGACGGCTTCTATGAATAAGGGTGTAATTGTGGATGGGCGGTTTAAAAGCATTAACGCCTTTGTTGATTAGAGAGTGCAGTGGGTGCGGTTACTTAGCTAGTTAACTCAATAACACAGGGTGAACGCGTAGCGAGTAAGTATATTTTTAACTCTCAAGTACCAGCTGTAGGTAAAGAAGAAAAGAGAGTATCGGCGGAGTCAAGGCGAGCTTTGGAAAATTAGTGAAGACGATTTTGACCCGATCGATCGGCTCTCTGATTACAGTCGTTAGTCAGCTAACCAATCGACGAGGCAGCCTCCACTATCCGTGTTGCATTTCAACGAACCTCACGCTGCTTGGTAATGAAAAGCCAGCTACACGGTTAGTTAGTTAGATCCTTGATTCCGGAAGGACAAGTCCGGACATTGACCGATCGACGAATCCCTCGATTTTCCACCCGCAGGTACATACATCCTTAATTCAAACCCAGTCGAGTTGTAACGGATGTATCCGACTGTTTCACCCCATCTGATGCCAACAACGAGTTTATGATGAGCTACTCTGGTGTACCAGTTGGGCTGGGATAAAAAATATTATTCCACGTAGCGCGCAGATCGTTAGGACACATGTACGAATACGTGACGTGAATGGAACGCGCGGTCAATTGGTGCGGGTTGGAAAATTAAAAGTGTCCCAGCCATGCGGCAATCGGTGCAATGTTTGAACATTCTCATGGAAATTGAACCATTTGTAGAACTGGTTAAATGCGAGGTTATTACGAGTTGAAATCACAGAAGTCAATGTCGAATTGAATCTGATATTTTCTATATTGTAAGAAAAATAAGTTGTGGACTTTTATAGGTTATACTTAAGTGTCTATATATATATATCACTTCGGATGTCAAACTAACTCTATCAAATTTCATTTTCACACCGCATCGACGCCTCTTACGAAAGCAGCATCATTCAGATGTCTCACGAAAATGCTAGATGTTGTGGTTTTCACCGCAAAAACTAGCCCGTTTCAATACAGATTAGTAAAAGTGTGGTATTGCTGGGTATGAAAATCCAAAAAGAATGATTTAGTCATCTCGAATGAGACATAATAGTTGTACACTCTTGTAGAAAGATAATGCAAAGTTTAGGTAAAGACCACTTGATATAAGTAAAATAAGAGCAATTGATGTTATTGTTGATCAAAAATCTGGAAAAAATTTAAAACATCTGTACAGAACGTATGAAAAAAGTATTCATTTTTCTAAGATCTGCATCTGCAAATTAATTTTCATTACGACAACCGCACAAATCTTCAGAGAATCCTTATTGCATTAATCAAGACATGATATTTTTTTTCGCAATAACTGAAACTTGCTAGTTTTCTTGGTGAAAACTGAAACGTGATACTTTTCGTAAGAGGCGACAATATGATGTCAATCAGACACTCATATAATGATCTGAGCCTATCTGGTGTGAATCTAACCTATCATGTCAATCTATCTCGATATGATGTCATTTTGATGTCATACGATGTGAATCTAAAACTATATGATGCCACTCTGACATCATACAATGTGAATCCAATACTATATGGTGCCATTTTGGCATCAAACGATGTGAATCCAACACTAAATGATGCCATTCTGACATCATACAATGTGAATTCAACACTAAATGATGCTATTTTGACATCATACAATGTGAATTCAACACTAAATGATGCTATTTTGACATCATACGAGTGAATCCAACACTAAATGATGCCATTCTGACATCATACAATGTGAATCCAACACTAAATGATGCCATTCGGACATCATACAATGTGAATTCAACACTAAATGATGCTATTTTGACATCATACAATGTGAATTCAACACTAAATGATGCTATTTTGACATCATACGAGTGAATCCAACACTAAATGATGCCATTCTGACATCATACGATGTGAGTCCAACACTAAATGATGCCATTGTGACGTCATACGATGTGAATCCAACACTATATGATGCCATTCTGACGTTATACGTTCGTTGTTAATCGACATCGATCATTTCAGCACTAAATGACTTCATTCTAAGATTGTATCAATCAATCTAACACCCACATGATGTCAATCCTATATTATTTGATGTTCATCTGGAACCATTTGGTGTGAATTATACTATATAATGTCATCATGACTCTATACAAAGTCAATATAATATCTATATGATGTCAATCCAATACTATCTCAAGACATAATAATAATAATCTTGTATGATGTTAAATTTTCGAATTCCGCACGAAAATAGTTCTATGTTATTACATACCAGCCAATATTGGTCAATCTTATGTCAAAAACTTTTCAAAATGCGTTTAGAGATAAGTAATGCATGCGCTCTGAGAACAAAAGGTCGGGAGGCGGTTTTATACGCGATACTTACATTAGGTGGGAAAATTTTTACGGTTTACTATCAGACCCTCGTACGATGTATTGAATAAAATCTTAGGTGATCTTCCAGTCGGAGAAGCAATGGTATCTTGGAATGTCTCGACCCTTGGGCACTGCGTTATGCAGGATCTCATCGAACTCGATGTACACAATACATACTCGTGTAGAAAGGGGACCTACAAGTGTGCCCTCCTTTTCAAACCGGGTTGTGCTTCGTAGACTGGATAAAGAAATCCGTTTGGAATGAGTTCGTGAATTTCTAAGAGCCGCCATGATCACGATTACTCTATATCCTGCTTCTCTTCGTTTTTACGTTTTATGTCATCAGGAAATTTTCTCTGCGCTGATATTTTTGCTGAAGATTGAAAGTCTTTTATTCAGATTTATACACATTTATCTTTTATTCTTTTTCTTTTTGCTATATAAGCTAAATGTATTGAGAAGAATGAAAAGAAAGAGAAAGAGAATTCTAAACACGAGCGAATGAATTTAACCATTAGAAGGACTGCGGAACTCGGAAGAGAGAAGTGGATTTTAAATTTCTATAAAACCAAATTCTATCAAGTGTGTGTACGGACTAAATTCTGGTCAGGTAATAAGTCACTAATAAAATCTGGACGACAGTTATTTTAAACAAATTGAAAATTCATTCAATAAATACAATAACACGCGTAAATTATTTATAATCGCTCTCCCTTCAATATATATATATATAATATTGCCGATTTGATCATATCTCTCATATTTACACTGTTGTTGTCCAAATACTGCATTTTCAATTCCCCGTATTACTCTTTTATGCTTTGTTTTTAAATTGAATGATATTTTTATTTTTATACTTTGTCCTGTGTATTCGTATTGAATCTGTTAAACTATCGAGTATAGTTTGTTTGCTTGCAACGTGTCGAAATATTTTTCTTTTTATTTTTACTTTTTTTATATGTGCAATTGAACGGCATAAATTTATAAATTCATCGACGAATAAATGAATATTTTAATTTTTGAAATTATTTCAAATTGTTTTGTGCATTATTAAAATTCTGTTTGGAATTATGTTCTCATGTGTCGAAAACGGAGACGGATTAACAAGTTAAGAAAAGATAAATTATTTCGCCAGAATTCCCCAGATACCGTCGATATGTAGAAATTCTCTCTTCTGAATTTGTTAATCCGACTTCGTTACGACATATGAGAACATAATTCAATGTAAAATTTTCCGCTCTACACGATGATCGAGTCATTTTTCATCTGTCGACAGCAGTTTTTGAAGAAAATGCAAAATTGGCTGCTTTCCAAACCACGTCTATGCAGCTCAAAAATGACTTCAGATTTCAGATTCTTAGGGTCGAAAACCCCTATAAACCAAAATGCAGCCACGAGCCGAATATTTTGAATTTAGACCTATTTTGACCGGACTAAATAGAAGAAGATCGTAGTTCGAGTCCTTGGAGCTACCGTTCGAATCGTCGTGTTAAAACTTGGCCAGCAACCGTGGAGCAGAAATTAGTTTAGCGTGTAAACGTGTTAAGTCTAGACTTTGGATTAAGACACCTTTGGTCGCCTCTTCAAGATGCCCGGCGTTGTTCCATCGATTTTCAGACCTCGCGGGATCAGGTCATTGAACGTAAGGAGTACTCGACGTCTGGTGCAGTTGGCCAAGTCGATTTATCGATTTGTGCATGCTTCACCTCCAGTTAGACCTGACTTGGAGGAAGACCTGGTTGGACGATTGAACTTCTAAGTATTTAGTCCGAATTTTGAAGATGCGGTTTGATATAATCTCTCTACACCTCCGTTTACTTCCCGTTTCCCTAATACCGTAAGTTCGTAAGTGCATGTTATGATAAATCAAGGGGGCGAGTCACAATTGTAGGTTGTGAAATTCATGTTCCAGGTCACGTTGATTGGGATTTTCATCAGTTTAAACTAAAAAAACTCAAAATTTTGTAGTTTTTTTTTTTGGTTATAAAGTCTTTACATAGGGAAACTGTCTAGAACATCTATAAATGAGTTAGGAAACAAGTATTGTTATCATTTATAAGAATCATTAGAAATCCTAATTTAGTAGAGTTTTAATTATTCGGAGATTCCATTATTAGGAGTTTTGATCTAATGTAGATTTGCGTATTACGATATTGCGAAAGATTCAAGTATCTGGACTTTAATTTAGTTAAATTATCACAGTACCAAAAATTTAAATTTTTTACTATCAGGAGATTCAAGTGTTTTGAAGTCAGAACATTTGCACTGGTAACTGTTTGGAGTCTCAACCATTACGAGCTTTGACCATCCGGACAATTGGGTACTCGGAGTTCCAATTGTTTAGATTTCAGATACCTTTTGAAGTGTTGACCATTCGGAGATTCAAGTATCGGAAATTCTGGCCATTCAGAGATTTGATTAGTCGAAGTCTGGACCGTTCAGAGTTTCGACCACTTCGAATGTTTCAACATCCAAATACGCAATCTGAATATTGATCGACTGGAATTTCGACCAACAAACAAATGTATCCGTACAGGTAGTACACATAGTTTAATCCTAAAACACAGAGAAGGTACCATAAAATGTAAGGCCGTGACCTTTTCGTCGTATTGCAAATACCCATTCCAGTTCACGGAGAGAGTGCCTTGAGATGGAATCTTCCATCTCTCACGTAGCACTTGGACTCGTCGTTTCGATCGAAAGTACACGACCTCATGCCTCGAGGAACTTGCACGTTATACTAAAAAATGTGAAAAATGTCTGGGAACAGTAACCCTGATAAAGAAAAGTTCCAGATATTGAACTTTTAGGAAGAGTCAATGCTTGTGCAGCCTGTGATGAATAAACTGGGTTATCTGGTGTTGCGTAAACACATTTCCGGTTTCATAAGCCACACTCTAGCCAAAGGTGGTTGGACGAAACGGAGACGGTTGCTGCAGGGACAAAACGGAGCCGAACCGTAAAACTAAAGCATTCGAATGTGCGGCCCTCGTTCTGAAAGCTTGCGGGCTTTTGAACCCCTGGAAGAGAACTCCGGTCACGTGCATCCACGCTCTGTTCTACCGGTGCTCTCAGTCTCTGTCCCTTTTCTTATTTTTCTCCTGCTCTCTTTTCGCTGGCTCCTGTCGCTCCTTTCTCACTGTCTCCATCGTCTCGTCCGCTCTCGTGGCCTCGGGCCCCTTCGGCTCGCTTTTCCGTCGAATTTTCTGACCTCAGAGGAACGAGGGGTCCGTTACGCAGGTAAGGCAACGTGCCCGGAATATTCGTGGTGAAAAAGTGCCGGTTGACTCATCATTTTAATAGAAATAGCAGACCACCGTCGTTTTCCCTCCCCGGTAGGCTTTTTCTACAATTCGTGGATATGATTTATGCCGCATTACCTACATATTTGAATTCCTGATTCATCCTCGACTTGCTGCAGCCTCCAGCCTCCGGCCTCGATGTTAAATGGGCCGTGACACTGTTTACTCAGCGGATTTATGAGACATTCCTTAGCGCGATCTGCAGATCGTTTTACGAGGCAAAGTACCCACCTACTAGGAATATTATACAATTCGTCTCGCGGTTACTCCGCCTTCGGATTCAGTTCGTATTTTATTTCAATCTATTTTATTCAGATTGCCCGTTGGAATGAATTAAACGACTATAAATATACGATATAAGAAATCGTTTTGGAAATATCTGCGTTGAGTGTATCGTGAAATTAGTCGAATCAAAGTCATAATACAACGAAGAAATACAAATCTTACGCAACGTCAATCCCGACTTTCAGAAAATGTCCCTAGAAGCCCACAGCTAACGTTGGACTCCTAGGGACATTTTTCTGACGGTCGCTATTGGCGTTGCGTCGGCTACTCAATCAGGCGGTAACTGTCAGCCAATAAAATTCGAATGAGTTGACGCACGCGCATACGATGCGCACTTTCTTTGAGGAGACATGTTATGACCTCCTTCCACACTTTTGTCATTCATAATAGATTATCATGCGCAGTGAAATTTTGAAAATTGTAAATTCATGTTAAATACGAATCAGTGAAAATTACTCCTGGAACATGAATTAAATTTAATCCGATTAATATCTCTCTCTCTCTCTCTCTTCTTCTCTCTCCGTTTCCCACCCTCTGAAACACAACGTACAACGTTGTCGTATAATGACATCGTCGTCGGGAAATACGATTAAGAAGTTTTGTACGATAATTATTAACGTTTATTAAAATGCGCGGCTATAGGCTGTCGGTGCTGACTTTTGGAGCGTAAATTTTTGTTTAATTCGCACTTTTAATACGCCAAGTTACAATCGAGTTGGGTACCCGGAACGTTTACTGCCCCATTCGGCACGCCGTTAACAGAGTAATTTAGATTATTACTCGCCCTCCTGGCCAAACTACCCTGCAGAGTAAACTCTTAACCCTTGGCTGTAGGGGCTCGAACGGTTCAACTTTACGATCGGTTCTCCGTCACTCATACAAACCGCCGCTCTACGAGAGAGTTCCTTTGACCTGAATTATAACCTCAAAAAAATCAAATCGATGAAAAGCTTTCGAACGCTTATAGATTCATTATTTCTCAATTTTTTTCATTCAAATATACCTGAAGCATTATCTGTGTAATTTCACAGTGCGCAACTCTCATTACTTTGGTACAAAACGTGTAGCTATGTGAACTAATATATTGCACTTGTTGCAGTGATTTCTGCAGTGAAAACCGTCCATTAAATATTCAGCTTCGCACAATAGCGTAAATTCAACCATTTATTCACTCTTTCTCGCCTCCCTTTTCCAACTCGCAGAGCGAAGCTGGATGATGAGACAATTCTACACACTCGCTAAAGAGAGAGAGAGAGAGAGAGAGAGAAAAAAAGAAGAAATCATGTACTGGGAGGGGGGATTCGGGCTTGCAGCTCATTGCTGGTGAAAATGAGCGCTGAAACATTGTCTGAAAATTTATTTGACGTTATATAGCTCTGCCCTGGGCTTTGATCTAATTAATTGACTGTTAAATAGCGAGTATTATGTGATAAAAAATGGTAATAATTTGAAAAAATTAAATTCCGTACTTTTCTTACCGTCAAAGGCAGGGAGCTAAAGGCCGAAAATCTGCTTAAGAATTTCTAATGGCAAACTCGGCTCTCCTACTTTCGGGATTATCGAATTTGGAGTTGAGGCACGTTCGTACGGCACGTGACAAATCCATTGGCACATTGCTAATGAAGGCGCGCAATATGACCGAGGTTAACGTTAAAATTCAGGAAGATGGTTGATCATGGCTGCGCTAAAAATAATTTTGTTTATTATTGTTACGACATGAATATTCTAGTGAAATAGGCATCGTTTCAATAACGTTTTACGTATTTCACCGGTCAATGCGCATTTTGAGTCTGGGTTTTAGAGGTCAAATTTTGATTTCTTCCACTAAACTAAGAAAGGAAAAAAATTGTTTTAATAGATAAAGTTTGCTTTTGTAGAAACCAGAACGATATTTCTGATTATAAGAAAATTTATCTATTCATTCAGACATTTGTTGTAAATAAGAATTAAACAAAATTTAGTCTCGCATTTAAATTACTTTTATTTAAAAGGAATACATTTAATAATAAACTACAAGTGAAAAAGAATTGATAAACAAAGTTCAAAAATTTATATTTTTTTTACTTATCCTATGTTTGTTTGGACTTTCTCGTATCGAAACCCAAACGTAAACTCCCGTCATGCTTTCATTATACTGCACCTGATACGTCGTTCAAAGTCCATCACATTTCGGTGAAAACATTTTCCTTGTTCTTCTTGAATAGGCACCAAAATTATGGCTATGAACCAAAAATTTAAGAATTTATTTATCAGCGTAAATAGACAAAAGCAAACTTTATCAGGAATAAATGAAGATTTTGGTTATTATTCGTTGTTTCGGGTCAAAAAAACAAGATTCTTTTTCTGTTGACCTGTTTTTTTTTTAAGCTTAAAAAAAATCTGGTATTCGCGACTATTTAGCATAATCTTGGCATTAGTTTTACATTTTTTATACCTATCCATTTTTTGCACATTTAGAGAACTTTTCAACATATTTCTTAGCGGTTTTTTGCTATTTCGCATAGTATACTAACAGCTTTTCAAAACTCGAGAGTAATTATTGTTGGAAACAAATTGATTGAAAGAATCGTCAAAATATGTTTAACATAAATTAGTTTTTGGGGTCGCTGATTACGGATCTGAAACCGGGTTTTGAAAATTGAAGATGACGGATTCAATCAGCGACCCCAAAAACCCCTGCATAAAGTTTTTTGACCGTATTCGATCAAATTTGAAATTCTTATTCACTATATTGGATCCACCATCTTGAATTTTCAAAATCTGATTTGAGACTCGTAATCAGTGTCCCCTAAAACCCGTGAGTAGAGTTTTTTGACTGGACTCGATCAAATTTGAAATTTTCTTCTGTCATATTGGATCGGCCACCTTGAGTTTTTGAAATCTGATTTCAGATTTGTAATCAGTAACTCCAAAAACCATAGAATACTATCTTGTTGTAAAAGTTGACTCAGCACAATAGAACGTTACTCAAAGGTAAGATCTTAAAATCTATCTATTATGGCACTAAATTATCGGTACACGTAAAAAAAAAAGTAAATTTACACAAATAGCAATAATTGAAAAAAACAAGCCTGAAAAACAGTATAGCGTCATCATTAGAAGAAAAAAAAAAGCGTATTTGAAAAATTATTGACAATTTTTTGTAAACAAATTAATCAAATCGTAAAACTATAGTTGTTCGTTCGAAAGAAGTAATAAAGGGGCTTAAGTGTAGAGGTTCGTCGGTAAAACATTGAAAATCAAATTAAACGTGACATGGCAATTTTTTATGCCCATCAGTTGCTTGTCAAATTCTGTAAGTTTCGGATTTTTTCATTGAACCATTTCCGATATTATTATGAAAGTCCAAATTGAACGGAAGACTGCAATTTTTCTTGCCCATCATTTATTTGTAGAATGCTTTGAATTTCAAATTTTTTCAAAGTATCGCGAAAAAGCTATTTTTGTTGGGGTGATGAAAAGTAAAAATATGAAAACATGAAACTGGACACGATTCGAATTTTAAACAAGTTTTCTAAAAATAATGTGTCGATATACAAATTTTCAAGCTTAGATCCGAAGTGGGGAGATTTTTCGTCTTACTGTTTTCAAGTTTTCTCCAAAAAAATCTTTTAAAAAATTATAAGCGGGAGTCGTTTTACTATGGATGGTCGCTGAAACATTTTCATATTTTATACCAGATAGTTGAGCATTTTTTCAGATTTTTCGCAAGACATTTTTTTTTCTCTTCATTTTTCTGATAAAAAAAAAAAAAAAAAAAAAAAAAACTGTAAATCGTAAAATGGGTCCAAAAAATCTAAAAAAAATTGTTAAAATCCGCTACAACATATGAAAATGTTTCAGCACTGATATATAGTAAAATGACTCCCGTTTCTAATTTTATAACGTTTTTTTACCAAAAAAGCTTGAAAACAGTAATCAAAAAAAAAAAATCTCCCCACTCCTGCTCTAAGATTAAAAATTTTGATATCAGATACATGATTTTTCAAATTCTTAACGGATTTTTAAATAGTATCCGTCAATAAGATGGTTTTGAAAAATCGCAAATTGAAAATTCGAACCGTGTCGAAAAAATATTTAAAAAAAAATTGTGTTTTTCAATATCGAAACAATCTTATAAAAAATTGCAGGCTAAATTCGAGAGGTAGGTTAAAGTGAGCTGGACTGCCCCAGATGTCCTAAATTTACAAAATTAATTTTCAATTTGAATTTCACATTATATCGACAGTCAAGTTTTTGTGTTACAGTAACCGTTGCGAATAGTTATCGGTAACTGGAACGAACGTCTGTTGAAGAAAAAAAAAAAAAAAAAAAAAAAAAAAACAGCAATTCACTCAGTTTATCGAAAAACGATGTTACGCTTTTTTTTTCTCATGCATTGTTGCTACTTTTTGTTGGTAAATTTGGGGTAGGCTGAGTCACCGGTTTCAGTGAACTGTTAAAATTTTATAGCAACCGAGAGGACCCGGATTCGGTGTAATAAACCCGGCATGCGCGCAGCGTGATGCGAATTCATTTCAGCCCCGGCAACGCGGATGGAACATACCACGTTTAGGGGATAAATAACCGGGAAAATGGTTTTTCTCTTCACCAGCTGTATATATGTGTGCATATGTGCACGAACTCTTGTGTTCATATATTTATGATTCGCAATCACATTCTTTCACGCCGTTCACGTATAATACTTGCGCGAAAATATACACCCAAACATGTGTTGTATTATGTATTTTAGAATTTGCTTTTGTTTTTATATTAAATTAAGGCTGTGTGAACGATTAAAACTGAAATCAGTAAACAATTTTATTGTATACGATGATTTTGAATTTCAAGCAATAGCTCTTACATAAAATTGTACAAACCTTCGTTCGATCATTCACTCGTATTAAAATATCCATTATCTATTCACAAAAAATACATCTTTAGATAAAAAAAAATTTTTCGCATTGATTCCACTTCAAAAAGAGCTTAATTTTTTTTTTTAAAGAATTTTCTCGCTTCTCCTTCTAGTTTTTTCCAAGTTTTTTATTCGGAAATTGTTGAAAACAGTGAGCAGAAAAAATGGCCCCACTTCTGCTCTAAGCTTGAAAATTTTGATATCTGACACATGATTTTTGAGAATTTTTTCACATTTTTTGCATAATTTTTCGAAATAAATTTTCTCCAATTCTTGAGTTTAGCTTGAAGAGCTGCTATAGATACACTAAGTTTCGCAAATGATTGCAAATGTTTATACTGAAAAATGCTAGTTTTATCATTATTTAAATATTATTATTAGTTGAAACGGGTTCGTGGGATATTCGGCCAGGAAGAGGTTAAGCTTTGAAATTTCACAAATGTTCCGTAATTATTTAACCGCAGAGCTTATTTCGGTCCAATTTCGAGGACTTAATTGAGGGAAAAAATTTCGATGACGTATTCAAATTTACATTTTCAAGGCTTTGCATAAAACTCGCAAACTTAAGAACCGACATTTACGAAGGAACTTATCTGAAGTGAGACAAGGACGTACATTTCTCAAAACACAATGAAAATATCGCGAGCAGCATCTGTCGAGTCCTTACTTTGGGGTTAAAATGAAGAGCTGAGGGTTTGATTTCCTAGCTGCGTGAAGCGTCGTTAATTATTTATATTCTCCCTCCTTGCAGGACAATTTTTCTTCAGAGGATCCCACGAAAGTCCCTTATTTCTCGTTCTTTGTTTATTTCGGCCTCTCTTTTTTCGTCGAATGGTTAATTGCGAGAAAAAAATTTGGCTGATTTTTCTTGGAATTTAGCGAAATGATCGTAAGACACTTGAAGTCGTTTTTGATAACGCATTTAATTAACTCCCAAAAAAAAAAAATAAAAAAATGACAGAAATAGTTTATTCACGACATAAATTTAACAGTTGTAATAGGTCGGTTGGATTTTACCGAGAGAAATAGCAAACCATTCATCCCTATCCAACCGGAGACAACATTTGCGGGCCGACGGGTGTTCCGCAAAGTTTTCCCCGGTGTAACAAGAAAACTTTCAACTTATCGGTGCGGCGACTATTAATCGAGGGTAACATGCAGGCGACAAAAGGCACTATAGGAATTTGCAAACTGTACACAAGGTTGAAAAGCGTAATTTTCTTCGAGATATAAAAGTTGTAACGATGATGATAATAATAATGCTACATGATAATAGAGCGAATAGAGGCGAATTCGGGGGAGAAAAATTTTCACTACTAAATTAAAACGAATCTGGAATTCTTGCTGAACTTTCATAATGCATACTTCATCGCAGATCCAAAGAGGCATGTATCACCTCGTCCAGACTTAGTCTCATAAAAGTTCCACGACGATAATAAATCACCCTTCCTATAAGAAAATGGCCGTCTCGTTGCGGATTTTTATCTCTGCATGCAGCTTTTATCAATACACAGGGTAGTCCAAAAGAACGTAAAAAGGTTTGACCCCAACCCCCACCGAATTAGTCGCCAATTTATTTCCTATTTCTAGTCCATCAAATTTACATTTTAGCCCAGTCAAATTAGACCAAAAAAAGAGCTGACCTGGAAAAAATTGTATCTAGAAATTTTCCTTCGAAAATCATCGTGGGTGAGGGGGGGGGGGGGGGGGGGTCACTGCCAGTCTACATTTCGGTTTTAGGGATTCGCACCTCATTGCTTGAGCCGCCATCTTGAATTTACCCAGTAACTCGTTTATTTTCAATTTCGCATGCAAAATGGTATTTCCCTAGGATCGATATTTTTCGATTAAAAGCTGAAAAGAGGGGGGGGGGGGGGGGGGTTTGGAAGAGAACTTAGAATTGAAATAAGATCTTTGAATTTTGGGTAAATTAAAAAAAATTAACGTCACGATATTTTTGATCATCATGGAAGGGATGAAAATTTGCTACAACGGCCATATTGTGTATGCAAATATAAAGTTATAATCCAAATGTTTTCTTGAGCTTGCGAAGCTTGAAAAACGAAAAGACCGCGCAGGCAGCTCGGAAGAGAAACAGCGTTGAATTCGTCTTTGTCCCAGCTGATTGAAATGAGAAAATTAGATCAGCTTTGTTCGGGTGGGATAAAGTAAACTCAAAGACGGCAAAGCCTCTTATCCTCCTCGAGGGCAGGTGTCGCGTCACGTGTCCCGACTAGGGAACGAGCCTTATCGGCGAAGACGGTGCTGCGGTTGGCCGCACCCTGGATTAGGAGGCTCATAGGAACTACTCGACTCCGGTCTACCCAGAACTCCAAGTGTTGAGCTAGCACTCGATAAATATTATTGTTTCACGGGCGCCGGATGAGGTCGTCAGGCGCTTTTGCTCTCGAGTCAGGGAAAAATCGATCAAAAAACTCGAATGCGAAAAAGAAGAAGATGACGAAGAAGAAACAGAAGAGGCGACGATGCAAGAACGAGAGGATGCGAAATGAGAAAATGAAAAAGCGTCAAGTCGAAGCAACCGTGGCTACGGTGAGAATTGGCCTGAAGGCACGAAGCTCTTTGATTTGGAAAACCTTTGCTCCAGTCACCCGGACTTTTTCTCAATCTCACCTCAGAAGTATCGACGAATTCGGTAATCAACCGTGGATTTCCCGTTATTGGAAGATTTTTTTCTTGGTATCCAAGGTAATGATAATAAACATCCATAGATGTTAACGTTTCAGCCCTTTGGTGGGGGCCCTACTCAGAACAATAACATTTATTGAATATAACTTGCGTTATGCGTAATCCATTTTACAACGGTCAACCAACACCAACACCAACACCAACACCAACACCAACGTTAACACCGACACCAACGTCAATACCAACACTAACGTCAACACCAACGTCAAGACACAACACCAACGTCAACACCAACGTCAAGACACAACACCAACGTCTACACCGACACCGACACCGACACCGACACTGACACCGACACCGACACCGACACCGACACCGACACCGACACCGACACCGACACCGACACCAACGTCTACACCGACACCAACGCTGATACCAACACCAACACCAACACCAGCGTCAACACCAACACCAAGTCCGACACCGACATCGACACCAACACCGACACCGACACCGACACCGACACCGACACCGACACCAACGTCAAGAACCAACACCAACGTCTACACCGACACCAACGCTGATACCAACACCAACACCGACACCAACATCAACACCAACACCAGCGTCAACACCAACACCAAGTCCCACACCGACATCGACACCGACACCAACACCAACGTTAACACCAACGTCAACTCCAACACCAACGTCAAGAACCAACACCAACACAAACACCAACACCAACAACATGAAGAACCACTTTGGCCATCTGGCACAAGAATTATCAAGAACCAACAGACGTTAAAAATAAAATAAACAATTAAAAACCAATCGTATACTTACTAATTTAACATAAAAGGACTTAAGGACCACTTAAGGTTAATCGCTGAACCTGATTTCTCATTATCATTCGTGTTCGCCGTACAGGGTATACAGAATGTTAAGACCTTTTCTCCTGTCGCGTTCTCTCGGCTTTCTGGCTACCATTAACCTCTATGGATACCCTTACCGTCGTGCTCTTTGTTACTTAGTAGTCGTCTAGACTCTCGTGATCTTGACAAAGTCGGCATCTTCTCCCACGTTATGGGGTTACGAATGAAACAGGTTGGCTCATATAACTGATGCGGATGTTAATTTTAGTACGTGTTTCTAAATAGAATATTCCTGGCTTATCTTAGGCATTCAGATTTCATAAATCTTACTACTCCATAGACACTTCAACTATTTATTATTGTTCATATTTGGTTTGAATGGTCGCAGCTCTAATGTGAGGGATCGTCCATTTTGAAATGGAATCCAAATTCAGTCTAAGAAGTTAGTCTAACAATCGTTTCAATCAAACATAACTATTTACCAGCAGTGTTGTATTCGTTTCGCATAACAGAATTTCTCTATTCACAGTAAAAATAACTATATTTTGGCAAAGTTTTGACAGTATATCGCAGAAATTTGTTGTCTTCTAATAGCTTTATAGCTTTTTCCTCAGCGCTAATTACTCTGCTGATTTGTCTTGGCTGGTATAATAATTAGGCATTCCAGTTCAATACTTCACGAATAGTATTTAAACGGTTCCAACCTGATTCTGAATGATTGGATGACTTCTAGCCAACACATGTAATTTCAACCATTTTTTAACCCATTTACATGATTAAAAAAAAAAAAAAATCACCTAATCATAAACGATTTCGTGACTTAAAATGACTTTATTCGATTTCAAGTGATCGTGTATGACTTCAATGGACCCGATCAACTTTATCTGACTAATTCAAATGAATTCACTCGGTTACAAATGACTTCATCAGACTTCCATTGAATTAAATTAACTTTAAGGAGATAAGTTCCTTAACGGAAATCACCACTCATTCAGTTTGAATAAAAGTTTATTTTTTCAACAGATCAAATCGACAATTCAATCTCTTCAGATGTTACAACGCAGTTTAGAAGGATGGATAAGAATCCTAGTTCAACCTGCGCCACTTCAAAGTTGGATTAACTTGATCGATTGAAATCTGATGCTAAAATATGTATTTTAAAGCCTTTCCGGTGATTTTCCTTCACTATAACGTGAATTTCAGGTACAATTTCAAAATGAAATGACATCGGTGTGCGAATCTCCTCGCATATCCTGATTTCAAAGAAGAGTCGGAACTGTCAAAGGATCATTGTATACCCTGAGGATGAATAACTTCACCGCGAGAGTGCGCCGCTTTTTTTCTATTCATTTTTACGCCCCCGAATAGTGTGAAGCTACTATTAAGCTTAGGGGAAAAATCACTTTTTGTCGGATTTAACCCATATAACAAGGCGCTTGCTGGGCGTGACGTACGGGGGTGATAAATTCGACTGATGCAGGGAAAAAAGAGTGGCTGCAGTTTGCCGCATAATAACCGAGGCGCTCGGTAAAGAGACATTTAGTGCACTTGGGCCGTGATCTATTGGCTCGGATGGCCTGCGGCACTGGCTTTTGGATATCGCCGCACCTATTCTGTCCCATTTCTTTCCCCCCTTATCACCGTTCCGTCTGATGTACGATTTTCCCCCGATTTTTTGAATAATTGGATTTATATCTGATTGTAGTTTGAGTTTATTTGCTTTTACATTCGATCGTTCGATTTTGTTGATTTGAATTTTCGGAGGAAAAAGAAAATGGTGGTAAAATCGATCGGTTATAGAAAAAAATCGAATCATTAAATTACCCATTAAAAATTTAAAACTGGAGAAAAGCACCAAATTTTCAACCAAAAAATTCAAATTGCTCTAAAAATCTCCAAATTACCCCGATTTTTAAACAGGTAAATATTCTCACCAAAAATCTTTTAAAACTCTTGGACTTAGCGGGAAAATCACCAAGTTGGCAACACTGTCTGTGTGCACGGTTCTCATAAATCCGGGACTTCGCTCAACGCACGATTAAATCGTTTGAGTATGAAACGGCGTTTCAATACGCATAAAGACTTATTTTTATGGACCCAAGTTGAGAAAGGCGGAAAGAAGTTACTTAGACCGTTCATTCTTTCATTTTAACTGCATCCTCGACGCAATTCTTTGCGACACTCTCTTCTTCCATCGTCTTGAACTTTCGACGCTGCATAATATGAAAACCGCGAGTGTCGCAATGCGGGGTAAATTCATCAGGACATTGTTCTCATCAGCGTGAAATATTCCACCCTCTTAAATCATGGTGAAAAAAGTGATCTTCACTCCCGACTATATCAGCCGACGTGTTCATCACTGCACGAAATTCAAGTGCGAATATAAAAAATGGGTTGGTATTAGGGTGGTCTTTATTTGGGGTCGTGACGAATTTCTTCCAAACCATCCCTAAAATTGACTATAAATAATTAAAAAACAATTTTCAAATTTTTTAATGCCGATTTTTCCCATTCAAAATACACGTGTTTCGGGCACATTTTGCAGTATATATTTTACTGGAAGAGTAATAATGTTCAAAAAAATCTATAACAGCGAGGATTTAGTGGGCATTAGTGCTACTATGTGAGAAAAAATTGACACCGTTATAGCAGGTAATCTACACAAATTGAACTTCCGTTAAATGGAAAAAAGTCAGTTTTCGATGGTGTGCAATTCGTTGAGACTGTATGGTTTGATGATGTGAAGTTTTTCTCAGATAGTGGCACTAATGCCGAGTAAAATCTCGCAGTTTTTGAAGATTATTATTCTCAAAATAAAATACATGCCGAGAATGTGTCCAAAACACGTGTATTTTAAATGGGGAGAGTTGAGAGAAAAATGTTAAAAAGTTGGGTATTTTTTTTTTTAATATTCATAGTTGATTTGGGGGGCAACCCAGAAAAAAAATTGTCAACATCCTCAATAAGAACTACCCTAGTAGGTGTGATAAAAAAATATTACTTTTGAAGAACGCAAAAATCTATTTTAGAACATTGATAAAATGTAGAAAAACAAAACCAAAACATACAATTATCAAAATTCTGATATATCCTAATTATTAATACGATACTGTATTTTGATTTTCTGTAGTTTGAAATTTCTGGATTTTTTAATTTCCTATATGTGTTTACGTTGCGATTTAACGAAACCGATTTTCACGTCTGTAAAAAATCTGTACCGTGACCCTTAGATTTTCTGATCTATCTGCATTTTTAACCTCATCCAAAACAATTTTTGAATATTTTTTTTTCTTCAATTTGTATTTATATCCTTATCGACCCGTGTAATAATCGTAATTAATGCCAAGTAATATACGAGTAGAATCACAGTTCGTCACTTTATATCAGAAATAAATTTTATGATCGATAGTGAACAATTAAGTTTTGCCGGATAATATCACCGATGGATGAATTACTTACCTCACGAATAGCAAAACAAAAAAAAAAAAAAACTCATTAAATTTTGGAAAATAATTATTTTGTACCTGAAACAATGAGGGAGTAGGAAATAAAACATATATAGCCAGGAATACAAAAGAGGATTCACTACCTCGCGATCTCTGGAATAAAATACGAAATTATACAGCAGAAATTAAGATTAATACGAGCAATTAAGACTCCTTGGTCTCCTCCGAGCGCCCCCTGCTCTGAATCTTCTTTTTGACTCATTTCGTTGCGTTAAATTAACTGGCTTTATACCTGGGACAAATAAATCTTGATATATATGTATATATGTATATATGTATATATACATATATACAGTGTATACGTGTATATGTAGGTACGTGTTTCTCGCGCGTCTCGTCTCACTCACATAGACGGGAAAGAACTCATAATTAAGTCAAACGGTAATTGTGAAAATTTCATTACAAACTTTCACGCCGCTCATTACAATTTTCGCAGACGCAGTTGAGCAGGGCTTGCGGTTTTCGAATCAAAAATATAAATTTTATTTGACCATATTAAACGATTTGATATTCACAAAAGTTGGTCGCATTTCTAAAAAATTTTTGATATTACAGTTTGCAATTTTTTGAATGTGTTATGAATTCAGCAGCATTTTTGAAACCTTTTGTTAGTATACTTTGTTCAAAATAATGCAAAAGTGTGTAATTATTCACTTAGAATTGATTCAAATAAGGTTCGCCGTGATATAGTTCGACCCATTTGCATACCGTGTGCAATATTTGCTCTGATTTCATTTCACCACCAAATCTTAAATAAGTTAGTTAGCCAAAAACCGCCGCTTTTCATAAATTTTATCCCGACTCAGTCATACACCGAGTATTCAATAATCAATTTATTATACTCGTAAGCTGAAAAAATCTTTTAAAGAATACGAAAATAGGAAATATTATTATTAATTCAAACAAAAGCTTATATTGCCATCGATGCTTCATTTTAAATCGCTTTTAGAATTATGAAAATTCTAGTAGATTTAACTTTACGATGGCTCATTTTATTGAGAAAATTCTTTCCTACAAAGTGAATGAAAAAGATTTTCCTTTTCTCTCAGTAATCAATTTAATATTGCTATTTGTTAATCATAACAGATGTCAGTGCAATGTCTTAAGATTAGATATTTAACGCGGAGAATAGGATCAAATATAAAAAAAACATCTGTTTCTGTGTATTTGAGGAAAAAGGTAAAAAGTTTAAATAAAATCAAACAGATCTGTTCCATAATTTTAACCACTTTAAAGCGATTGCAATAAACATTGCATTGATTGCATCTCAGTTTTTGTTTTTACTTGAAGTACTATTCATGTAATTTCAAAAAAGATCTTCTTAGCTAATACATATAATAAATCAATAAGTACTTACAGTGTGATCATCTCGTAATAAAATCAATAATAAGTATCGCTTTTTAAAAAAAGTTTTACCGCTGCTCGTTTTTTGGCGCAAAAGTGTTCTCTGAGGTCTAAATATTAGAAATTTTATTTTTATTTTTAACTCTGATAACGAGTTATTCTAATTTACGTGCCAAATTTTGAAAATTAAATGTTCTTTCGAAGAAAATTCTTTTCCTGGCCGAGAATCAAAAAGTTTTTGAATGCAAAATTAATCTAGGGTAGTGAAAAACATTAGAAAACTTGCGTCTCGATCAGTAGAAATTTGAAAAAAAACTCACCCTTTCCGTAGGTGTATCTAATAGTTTTCTACTAATCGATGTCAGTTTTTTCATGTTTCTTATTGTCCTAGATCCCAATCTACCTTCCAAAAACTTATTGACTCTTACCTAGGAGAAGAATTTTCTTTACAAGACCATTTGATTTTCAAAATTTGGCGCGCAAATTAGACTAGTTCGATTTGATTTAGTCCACAGGGAACACTTTTGAGTAAGTATGTAGGGTCGGTTTTCCGTACAGATCCCGATACCGACATATTACCGACATGTTACCGACAGTTTCAGCCGCTTCATAGCTCAGACACAAACCTTTTTCGCGGATGAGGGTAATTCCCATTCTGGTCGGTTTCATCGATCATCGGAAAAATATCTTCTGCATTGTGCTCTACGTTACCATAGTATCGATCAGCCGAAAAAACATTTCCAGCTGCTTCATAGTTTAGACACAAACCTTCTTTGCGGATGAGGGTAATCCTCATTCCAGTTGATTTTATCGATCATTGGAAAAATATCTTCCGCATTGTTCTCTACGTTACCATAGTATCGATCAGCAGAAAAAAGGTTCGCTTCTGAGCTGTGAAACGTATAAAAATGTCAGTATCGAGATCTGTACACAAAATCGATCCAATATACCTACTGAAAAACCAGAACTTTTAGGTTAGCCCGCGTTCAAACGACCCGTGTCAAGTGCTTCTTGGGATCGTGCAGCTCACGTTTAGAGCGTTGCAATACGCCCTGGGTAACAACTTACCTGGTAAACTTGGGAATTAAGTTAGACCAAGAGAAAAGCGCCAATGTTTGTGTCCTCTAATGGGTTCGACAAACGCTTCCGAATCTTCGGAGCCATTCTCCACGCCACTTGCCGAGAGCTTTTTTCGGTAATTTCATTATCACATCGCACGGATACGAAAGAACGCACAGGTGAAAATGTGATTACACGGATTCGGGTCAAGAGCAGATACGAGTCGAACTTTTGTCGGTTTTGGCCCGGAGCCCGAGGACTCGACGCCCACCAACTTCAAACACTGTTTTACACCCACGAAATTGCCAATCTGCACTCACCGCCCACCTCAATTCCTACTTTCGACTTGCGATATAATCGCCTCGGCTACAACATAAGACCCTCCTTCTTACACATGTCTAACCTCTTTCAACAAGAAAACAAAACGCGTTTTATCGATTAACTGTGGTGTTCAGGTTATCGGCTTCGGTAGGCCGCAGTTTCTAATCTGTTGTAAGTCTCTATTTTACTTGTGTGTAATTAAACCAGTAACATCGAATCCCCTTAAGTTAAATAATCTGACCTGATTATCGATTTATTACTATACCTTTATGGTGTTTCAAAATTGTTTTTTGTTTTTTTTATTTCGAAAGTGCATCAGATTTTCGGAAGAGCATTTCAAATAGAATATCTCAGCCAAATATGAGCTCTTAATATTGATATTTAAGGGTACCTATTTTATTTTTTCCATTTTCTGTCTAAATAACACGTTAAAAAAAAAAATTGGAAAATCTTTGAACTTTTTTTTCCTCTCAAATAGCTAGGCTTACTAACTATGTAAACACAGGTTATGGAATGAAGCATGAGAAATTTTACGCTCTATAAAAAAGTACTAAGATAGAATTTTTATAACTTTAGAATTAGAATTTTAGAATTAGGTTAGAATTAGGAAAATTCTATCTCTGTATTTTCTGTTGAGCCTGAAATTTCGTATAACAATCTGTATTTAGATAGTTTATAAGTCGGTCCGTTTTTAAGAAGAAAAAAAAAATTCGAAAATTTTACGATTTTCTTACATGGTATTTAAATTGAAAATGATAAAAAAAAAAAAAAAAAAATGGGCAACCAGTTTTCTATATGGCTGAGATATTCTATTTGAAGTGCTCTAGTGAACTTTCAATGCGCGTTTGAAAAATGAAAATTTTCTTTTTTCTTTTTCAACACCCTAAAGATAAGCTCGCATATTTTATTTTTCTATCCCATTCGTTTGACATTGTGAAATTTGACTTTTCGTTGAAAGTTAAAATTCTCGTGTACTATACATTGATATTTTCTGATTCATCAGGGGGTAAAATCGATTTTTTTTTTGTGAATGAGTATAATTAAGAAGCATAGTCATAGGTGTTATTAAATTTTTTCGGTACAGCTGCAAAACTGATTTTTACTTCTTACCCAGAATTATATTTCTTGCTAATAATAAGAAATGAAGATAGTCACCAAAAGTGGAAATTTTTCTTCACACAGTTATTATTTTTCCAACGCCATATTTGATTCGACGGCCTCAATAGCTTTTATTTTTCATAACTCTTGTACGATGTTGAGTTTATCGGATTCTAATCAACTTTTGCAATATCAATTTCCCTGCACTACGGACGTATATATATTCTCATCGAAAATAATGGGTTTTTAATTATAGCAATTACTCGCTTCAACTGCGTTTTAATTGAAGCATCTATTTCCACCGATAACTGCTTTATGGGAAAAGCCGTGAGGATGAATTATTCGAGGATTTCAAATTTCACTTTGGTACATACCGCAATCAAGGGCCATCAATGTATCTTCAAAATCGAATCCTTCCTAAATTATATCCATCATAAAAACCAAAATTCACTAGATGCAGGTTAAAAAAAGTTATTAAACGATCGAAATTCATTCTCGAACAATAATATTCTAAATTAAAAATGCAATTGCCAATTTAGAATAAATTATATCGTGATTCTTATAGAATGACTCGCGCGACTCATTTTCACTCAATGATGGAAAAATGTTGAAGAAAAATGTGAGACCTTTAAATTAATCGCAATCCTTTTGCCAGTATTTTGTTCTCACGATGCAGAAATTACGTTACATAAGGTCCTTGCCAGTATCTTTAGATTTAAAATTTAATCCACCTCGTTGAGGATGAAAATAAGTGAATTTTTGCAAAGTTCAAGTTCGCGAAAGAGTAAAAACTAGCTATTGCAGTTTTTTTTCGTTGTATAAAAGCCACGAATTGCGGAACGAGAACAAGGCGGTGCGGATAATTCCACTTGATGAACGACTTTGGCGCACGCTGCAATGCAGAATGCAGGCATATATCTCTTTGGGTATTATCCTTTTATCGCTCTCTTGCTCTCTAGTACTCTCTGCGGAAACAAAAACGAATCGAAAAAAAACGTGCAAGAAACTCTTAACCGGCACACGTAACAGCTTTCATTGCGAAATTTTCAATTTTCACTATTTTTATGAGCGCGGAAATTGCAAAAATAATACGATCGACGAAATCGATAAAGACTATTTAGTAAAAATGAAAAGATACTCGGTCTTAAATTAGTACTATTCATGTTTTTTCAAACTAGGAATCAGTTGGTGAACCATTAAGTCTAGAACATGTAGCAAACACCTTGTGCTAAAATTTTTTGCAGGTATATTACAAATTTTGCGAATAAAGTAATTGGAAAAGTAATATTTTCAATCAAGTTTTAGTATTGATAACACTGAGATAAATGTATCATCGTTTTATAGTTATTCAAGTATCGTAGTAGAACGGTAAAAAGTAGACAAAAATTTCGGCGATTCGTTGATAACAATTTTGAAATGACTGATGAAGAAAAAAAGGTGAAAGTCGATTTCGATAAGTTCGCAGAAACTTATCTTTTGATAAAATTTGAAAAAATCGAATCTGTCTATCAGATTCTTAACAATCGATACTTGAGATTTCATTTTATATAATTTCGGTATTTTATAATTCGTAATAAAACTAATAAAAATTATGAAAATTTGTTAAGCGGTTATACACAGTCATAAGGCCTAAAAAAATCTATTTTTCGAGAATTTTTCTTGAGAAGACTTTTGAATTTATTCAAGTAAAAATTTGTACACATATTATAGTATTTCAACATTTTCGCGTTCAAAGTTTTAAAAATACTTTACATTAAGTTAAAAAAAAAACAAATAAAAAATCTCAACCTATATCGAGACTTCAATGTTTGCCGGATTGACAAGAAATTTTCTCTTCGGTATTAAAAAATATGTATATTACGAAAATAAAATTAAATAAATAAACTTTATCGATTTTTTCAAAATTTCAACTTTATATAACTTCTTAAATATACTCAAATTGTCGGAGAAAAATGGCCAAGCTTCGTACAACGACGGTGGTACAAAGTCAATGTTACGGCTGGTCAAGGGATGGGCGAAGGTCGATTACTGGGAGTCGTATGCCAGTATCGTGCCGACCCTTGGCTCGGTTCTGAGAATTGGCAAACTACCCTATTTCGTCAGACTTACATGTATTCCCGAGGATGCGAGACGCCTCAAACTCACTCTGACCAGTGACCGCAATTTTTTTCCGCAACGTATGCTCTCGGTTTATCGCAGCACGTCCTGCTGTTGCTGGGAAAAAAAATGTACGTAGGTAAACTCGGGGCACTTTGCGTCAAATCCAAGGATCGATTTTTCTCTCTCCAAGTTTTTTCCCAAATTTTTTCGCCGAATTCAATCAGGTCGAAAGGATCGACCAGGAATTATTCCAAAAAATAACCAGCTGCAAACTACGTGTATAAAATCTTTTAGACATGCTATAATTCAGGATTCAAGCTACATCAATTCGTGGAACTTAACGAATGGCCGAGGTTTTCGTGTCGTAATTACGAGACTATTTTTTCGATCGATTTTTACACGAAACGGCGAAATTTTTTAACCGAAGTTACGAATAACTATTAACTAAAAAAATATACTAATAACTAACTAAAACTAAAAATATTTGTTTCGAATGAATGAAAGTAGGCTGCGGCTAATTATTTTCTTGAAATCTATGCGGTGAAAAAATCACGGATACTAGTAATAATACAATACCGGTTCTAATTAGAGATTCCTGTTACCGACACTTACCGACATCTTCCCTGGACTTGAATTCTTCTCCGCGATGACATCACAGCTCGCTCTACCGACCGAAGGTCAAAATCGCGCTACCTATTTACCGACCGGAAGTTCAAACAGGAATTTCTAAGTAGAACAGGCATTGTATTACTACTGATGCTTCGCATAATCCTTGTGACCACGTCACCTGCCGCCAGATTATGCAATAAATTTACATAATCTTGTACCTGCGTAAACGAGGTCGTATACAATCGATTCAAGGTGACCGGGTTGAGGTTATGTACTTTGCAAGCTTAAATTCATACCCGCGATGATGATGGAAGGCGAAAAAAATTCCTATGCTGTTATTTTATTATTAAAAATTCCAGAGATTTCTTAGAGAATTTGAAACTCGATCGTAGTTTTTGTAGCAAGAGCCGAAAGATCCTACTTTTCGTAAAAGGCGTCGAACTTGTTTTGGATAAGTCTTCAAGAATAGCATTATTTTATGTTAGAGAATAGCTAAAAATTGATATTTGTTTGGAAAATGAATGAAAAAAAACAATACACTTACGAGTGTAGTTCCGCAAGGGATAAGAGATTCAGGTATTCGCCATTTCTGGAACTCTGACGTCACCGATCGACTTCTGAACGGTCGGTAATACGCCCCACCGCTTCTTATAAAACCGTCACCACGGAGCGAGCCGCAGTTCTCGTCGGACTAGCGCCGAGTTCGCGCGAGCAAAGCTAACCAAGAGACACTATTAGGGCCCTTATTGGTTCGGAAGCTGGTTGATTAGAGTCGAATTCCGTGCTTTGGAATAATACGATAGAAACCCTTTTCAACCAGGGTTTTCAGATATGAGTTTATCAATTAAAGAGGAATTTATCAATTAAAAATGCTACAACTGCTATTAAACAAATTCATGGACGCTCTCAAGCGATAAGCGAAGCAAAAAGCAATTTTTCTCCCATTTTTCAAATCTCTGGTCGCAAGTGGTTACAGCTACTTTTAATTCTCCTCTTAAATTCATGTCGGTATACTCGTTCGGGAAAAATTGTCGATTTTGTGAAAGGATAATAATACAAGAAGATGAAAAAGGTTTGTTAAAAAGGTAATTCAGGGATATAACAGAATTTCTATTTTCTTCACCGTCGATTTAACTCAGCGGGAAAGCGGCTCTTGGTATAAACGTTAATAAAAACCTTTTCAACTCGGATTGACATCCGGATGTCGCCTGCGGGTGGTGCTATACATCATCCCCCAGAACTCCTTTTATCCTTCCGAGTCTCGATAGAAAAAAGTTTAATATCGCGGCTCCGTTCAATCGGCTATGACTTGGTTATCCAGCCACGTTTCAATCCTTCTCACAAACAGACACCGAAAACTGAAAATTCGAGCGCACAATCGGCGCGGAAATCGCTGTTATTAAGGAGGTAAGAATACATTTAATTTCGGTTGCTCCTTACGTTCTTTCCATTAAATATGAAAACGGTCTCGGAGAACGGAATTATCAACCCGAAGTCGATATAGTATAGCGGTTCTGCGACATAGTTCCAATTTCCGCCACCAGAGTTCCAGAAAATGATAGAAAGTTTTCTGAAAACTTTTTTTTACGCGTTAATAAAATGGAAATTTTATTCTTGGAAAAACTTTTCTTCGTTTCTGGGAAAACTTTTTTTCATTTTTTGAAACTCTGGTGGCGGAAATTAGAACTACGTCTCAATCTTCAAACCGAATATCTTCAATATCTATATACTTAAATAAATATAAACTTGTAATGAAATGGTTTTACTGCATGTAGCTAGATCGATACTATTTTTTAAGAAATGCATAGTAGAGGCATGTTGGTATTCCTCAGAACAATAAATTCCAAACCAGCGATGAAAACCAGAATTTACAAATTGTGAAAAATGGATTATTTGAGCTTCGGAATTTTTTTTTTTATCCTGTAGAAATTAATTCAAACAAAATTTGGCCCGTCGTACTGTTTCCATTTTCCGTCTTCACCAGCGGGAAGCGCGAATAAGTTTCGTGCGAGAAACATATACACAAACTCTGATCCAATAGGCGTTAAGTTTGATTTGAGTTTCTTATACACCATCACTGGCAGTTTGCACAAAAACTTGCGGGGTTCTTCGAGCAAAATTGTCGGAAGTCGCGGTTTAAGAGAGGATTTAATCACGGAGAAATCGGTGACTCTGAAATCGATGGACCAGTTCATAGACAGAGCTTTGTAGTTTGAAACCAAACGCGAAGAGACGAGAAAAATTTCGTTCGTTATAGTGACAAGAAAATTTTTATAAAATGGGTACCGTTGCAATAATTTTTATAAAATGGGTAACATTGCAATAACAAATGATTAAATGTATATTTTTGGGATTACAAAAACAATGTGTTGCAAGCAACTATTCATTCTGATTATAGTTGCAATGGTTACAGCTTGTGGTCATTGCAATCCTAATTGGCTTCAATGAAGCTTTAACATTGAGTTATTGTTCCGTCAACATCAAAACGTACAGTTAAAAAATTCGTTTTCAAATTGTACTCAGAATTGAATTTTTTGCTTTTGTTAAACATTGAGAATAGTTAAAATTAGTCATTTCTCGAACAGTCAACAGACGACACTTGTAATTGTTTTTTTTTTTTGGAGGAAGATTGCAGCACAAAAGGTTATGCGGGAACATGAGAAGGGGTGGAATTAGAGAGAAGACAGCTGACGCGATTTATCAACTGTACCGCTTTCTCTACCCCTGCGCACAGAGTATTTGGCAGCCGGAATTTGATGCAATTTATTAATTCACTACGGATTGTATTTTAACTCTCCAACGACACACTTTAGTCCATCTCAACTGGTCTAAACCAGAATGGAATATAGGTATTGATATAAGGTTTGTTCAGCCCAACAAATACATTTTTGAAAAACATAACAAACATTTGGGTCTATTTTTTCTTACACTTTTCATTTATATAATCAACGAGTGCAATAAACGGAAGTCCTCAAAAAGTTCATATGTCGCTGGGGAACTCGATAACTTAACAACGGCTCATCTAAAACAAAAAAAAACAAAAATATTTAGGTTCAGTATAGCAGTGGCTCTAATGAATTCTATGGAAACTAATATTTATTGATAAATAACAAAATGGCGGACATTCAAAAAACAAGAACATAAGAGTCCGGTTTTTTCACTGTTTTTGAGAAAAAAAATAAAATAGTAAAAATCAAAATTTTGATTCGGTTGTAGAATGTGCTAGAGCTACTGATAAACTGAACCTAAATATTTTTTGTTTTTGATCAGCCGTTATTAAGTTAACGAGGTCGCCAGCGACGTACCAACTTGTTGAGGACTTTCGTTCATCCGTTGATTATATATATTAGTAGTGTAAAAAAATAAAAACAAATGTTTTTTTATGTTTCTGGAAAGTGTATTTGTTGAGCTGAATAAAAAATCTGAATTATATCAATATCTATAATCTTATTTTCATAAAAACAGTTTTGTTTTTCGAGAGTCTAAACAAAAATGATCCTTGAATTCCGTCTCTTTGACAATCGAGTTCCGCGGCGTCTTAATGAATATCGTTTTTAATTACGACTGATTCCTGGCTGACTGCATGACGTACGTACGATTTGCTGTATCACAAGGGAAATCCCACATCGAAAGGTAGAGATATTAAATCAAGGGACACGCAAAGCAATGGAACCCAATAATCCTGATGGCGAGGGGTGCCTTTCACCCTCTGCTTTTGAATCTCTTCTTTATTCAGACTCGACCATTTTATTCGTCACGTTACGCTTTCGGAGCATGAAATATTAGCCGGTCATTTCGACGTCGATGATCAGGATTTGATTGTGCGAAAGTCTATCAACGCTTTTGTTGATCGATATCCAGTTTGAGGACAAAAGAGCCGAACCATTTGAATCAAAAGTTATGATGACACAATTGTGAGATATCAAAACAAACAAAGGCTCGAATGTTTTTCAGACAATTTGTGGAAATATAGGCAGTGAGCAAAATGGGCCCAAAAAATGGTCAGACAAACAACTAAAGAGTCTTATCATCATACTTAATGTTCCAATTGTAGAACCTTTTTCAAATTCTTGATACCTTAGCTTGATCATTCAAATTTGTTTAGATTCGTTTCAACTACATAACAAGAATATTGATTGATCCATGAATTCCGCCATCGTCAGAAGTTACTTAATTTTGCTTCCATCCTTAACGACTTACGATGTCTAGCATCGTCTGTGAAAGTTGAAAACTCGTAACGGTTACAAGTGTCGAAAGTTTCTGGATTAAATCGTCAAAACACCTCACGCAAATTCGTCGCAATTACCCGAAATCATCGAGAATTCATTCATATAAATCCGACGCCTTGATCCTTTCGACCGATGAAATTCGCCCCAACGATCAAGCTGACTTTGGAATCTGAGGTATTTCGACGCACACACCCTTCTCCGAATCGAGTGAAAGGATCAATTTAAACACATCCCACTCGTCGGAGTTGAACCGTCCCAATTTTCTTCCGCTTCAATTTATCTTCTGGTTATTCAGGTTCGAAAAAACGATTCGATATCTAGCGGCTCCATCCTAATATGCTGGCGCATGCAATTCTGCAGAAGAGACGTTCGCGGTGAATTGAGCTGCAAAAAATGTATTCTTTCACCCAACTCTGAAAGCATTATCGGGAACGATGAGTTTCCACCCCGGCATCCCGATGATATAACTTTTCATATTAACATACACTATTCCAAGTGGAATAATTTATATTCCTCCGAAGTCTGCGGTATCCTTCGGTGTTGCTTCAGGGTAACCAGAAGCCTTCGTCCGATTCCCTGATTCAAATTTAACGCAAACAGTCGATTCCACCCCCAATCATGGGCATTTTATCACCCGTGAATACGGATTGCATGCTACGAAATAGCGTCGCGGATTCTTCCGCAGCCATCGGACTGAGATAATGCCCTGTGACAACGAATTGGGAGGATTAAGATATGCGAGACCGTGGTGTGAGTATACATGGTGTGCCAAGAACTCCTGCGACACGCACCTTTCTTCGAGGTTAAAACTTTTAAGTGAGATGTGTACCAACTGACTAAAGAAATCCTTATATTGCTAGGGAATTATTTTTCTGGCGAACGCTTCCCTGCTCGGTGATGCCATCATGTATACTCGTGGTGTGAGTTGTTTAAAGTCCCGCTCATTTTTTCCCCACGCAGATTCAATGTCACAACGATTAAATCACCATCGAACTAGGGTATTTTGGCGCCGTTGGTACTCATCTTACTTAAGGTGCTTATGAAGACCCGTTGTACACCTCGAAAACGCGGGGATACAAAACTCCTATACCGCTCAAACGATCAGAGTAAAACTTGGGCAATTAATGCCTTACTTTGGCAAAAAGTGAAGCGTCTTTTTACTTTTTCAAAATTTGGAAAAAAATTTTACAGATCGGTTACCACTCAAAGAAATTGGCCAAATTTTCATAGTTGCACTGAATGGGTCGACCTATTCGGTATGATGCCACTCGGCGGTGATGAAACACACATTTTTAGCCCAGTCCCATGAGATTTGATGGTGAAATGACGAAATGGCAGCTGATCTGGTTTTCGATTATGAAGAACACCGAAATCTCATTTTGGCGACATTTGGTACCGATGCCAGTAATGTATGCGTGTAATGTCGGTAAAAAATTACCGGCAGGCATGAAAGGTCGGTAACAAATGTCGCCAAAATGAGATTTCAGTGTACTTCGTAATCGAAAACCAGATCAGCTGCCATTTCGTCATTTCACCATCAAATCTCATGGAACTGGACTCAAAATGTGTGTTTCATCACCGCCAAGTGGCATCATACCGGATATTTCGATCCATTCAGTGTAACTGTGAAAATTTGGCCAATTTCTGTGGGGGGTAACCAATCTGTAAATTTTTTCTCCAAATTTTGAAAAAGCAAAAAGACGCTCTACTTTTTGCCAAAATAAGGCATTAATTGCCCAAGTTTCACTCTGATCGCTTGAGCGGTATAGGAGTTTTGCTTCCCCGCGTTTTCGAGGTGTACGACGCTTCTTTATAAGCACCTTAAGTCCAGTCCAGCGCGAGAGAGAAACTTTTTTGGAGAAAGAAGCTGCACTCCTAGGCTCATCGTGTATTCTCATACTCAAACCACGTGCGAGACACGAATAAGAAACGTTTATGCATAACGCAACGACGCAGCGCGACCGTAGAAATTAGCCAAATATCAAAATATATCTCAGAGCGAGAGCTTAGCCTTGTCGGCAAGAATTTATCTCGAGTAAATGCTAATTCAGTGGGTTATAACAGAACCGACTCGCTCCATTTATATCATTACGACGAAAATTGCGGAGTAACAGAAATATTTTTCCATCTTTAATTACCAAAGTTTATAAGATAACTCACCGTCACGTTTGTATAATATTATAGCGCTCTGTTTGACTTTTCTGCGGGGTTTTTATGACGACAGCTTTGCATTAGTCTGTTCCAAAGTCTAGATAAGTCCTGGAAGTACACGTATATTAATTATTGAAAAGTATACCGTCTACTTCGGCGTGATGAAATGAGAGACAAAAAAATAAAATAAAAAATAAAGAATCTTGAAGAAAAAGCACTTTTGTATACACTTTCGAGAATCTTGAGTTATTTTCACGTAACATTTCACATTAGTGCAAATTTTATAGGAATCCAAATTTTCGATGTGTATTTTAACCAGGTGCTTTAAATTTTACACCGCAGTTTTACTGCCGTTTTATATCAGTCCCTCGATTTGTTCCTTCGTTTCATTATTATTTCAACGATGTGATTCCAGTTTTACAGCTAAATATAGCCAAACTGTGAATTAATTGTTCACTGTACTAAACATCGGATTTTCCGTTGGTTATAATTATTCGAGTAGATGCAATAAAATTTACTCCTATACGTTATGTACGAATTTTCCATTTATCTTTTCATTATTAATGCGACCACAGGTTTGAACAGTTTGCTGAATAGTTTTGCACTATTTACAATTAGTTAATATTTGATTGATCTGTAGGTCTTCGGTCCACCATTTGTCATATATTGTTTGTAGATTACTGTTTTGACTCTATGTAATTCGGCAAACACGTTTGTTCAGTTTATCAACGCAGTTAATATTAGCTCACATTGGTTTTAATATTATAGAAGTTGTGTGATGCATTAGTAATGTGACATCACGATTTTTCGAGATTGAGAAAACTCAGTTTTGGTCGAATAGATTATTGTACAAAACATTAAATTTCGAAAGTTTCACAAAAGCGGGAATAAATTACAAAAACAGGTGTCCGTGAAAATGAAAAGTATGTTTAATCAATTCATTAGTCAGTTTGATCGATAAAACTTGTAAATAATAATCCACAAACTACACGTAAATGGATCAAATTTTGATCCCAAATTTCTGTTCTCAACACCTTTTAGAAAGTCATACTAATCCTTGCGTACTCCGTGATTGAAACCACACGACGTAACCTGAAAGCCACCAATGTCTTATATTTTTTATACCGCAAAAAATATTGGCGTGAACTGAATTTCGCATGCTCTGTTATTGAGTACTCGATACTATTAACATTGAAAGAAAAAAGACGGTAAGCACACATTATCCGGATATGCGATGAGAACAACAATTTTCACTGCATGTTTGAAAGATTGTTAGTCGCCCACAGTTGCTAGATATGTAAATCAAGAATATAAAAAAATGCAGACGAAAGATGCTTTTCATGAAATACGCAATTATCTGTATTTCCATTTCAATTATTCATTAAGAAACCTGACCACAATCCTCACTATAAAACTCATCACCTCAACAGTTTCATTTCTGCTTCTTTGCTCAAACTTCACTCCCGATGCAAGCGGTTATTCAATGAAACCCTAACTGAGCCTGTGGGGATCCACACCACCGGTCGTGTAACCTAATTACCGTTACCATGTAGTTTGCAACCAGTTTCTGACAGCTCCTTGTCACGGTGGCGTGCATTACAAACACTATAGTAAAGTCCAGCTTCTCTCAGACCAAAGCTGACAAGTAGCATCGATAAGTCGTTGAACAGTTGACCTGAGATGTAGATGCAACGGTTACTCGATCACCGCACACTTAACCTAAGTACTCCACGATAGCATTAAGATGCTTATAAAGAAGCGTCGTACACCTCGAAAACGCGGGGAAGCAAAACTCCTATACCGCTCAAGCGATCAGAGTGAAACTTGGGCAATTAATGCCTTATTTTGGCAAAAAGTAGAGCGTCTTTTCACTTTTTCAAAATTTGGAAAAAAAAATCTACAGATTGGTTACCACCCACAGAAATTGGCTAAATTTTCACAGTTACACTGAATTGATCGAACTATCCCGTATGATGTCTCTCGGCTGTGATGAAACACACATTTTGAGCCCAGTCCCATGAGATTTGATGGTGAAATGACGAAATGGCAGCTGATCTGGTTTTCGGTTACGAACAACACCAAAATTTCATTTTGGCGACATTTGTTACCGACCTTTCACGCATGCCGGTAATTTTTTACCGACATTACACGCATGCATTACCGGCATACGCGAAATGTCGGTAACAAATGTCGCCAAAATGAGATATTATCAAAATCGAAAACCAGATCAGCTGCCATTTCGTCATTTCACCATCAAATCTCATGGGACTGGGCTCAAAATGTGTGTTTCATCACCGCTGAGTGGCATCATACCAGATAGGTCGATCCATTCAGTGCAACTGTGAAAATTTGGCCAATTTCTGTAAGTGGTGACCAATATGTTAATTTTTTTTCCAAATTTTAAATATTAAAAAGCTCCACTTTTTTGTCAAAATAAGGCATTAAATGCCCAAGTTTCACTCTGATCACTTCAGCGGTATAGGAGTTTTGCATCCCCGCGTTTTCGAGGTGTACAACGGGTCTTGATAAGCACCTTAAAGTACAGGTCGCGAAAGTCTGGTGGTGGTGCTTCGATCGTGGTCGACAGTGATCGCGCGCATGCGCGTGAGCCCATAGAGAAGGACGCTTTACTCCGCCATATTGCATTGCTCTCAACCATGAAGCAAGGAATAGAATGAAGAGAGTGTAAGATGTGAACCCATGGTGAGTAAAATACAGAAGTTACACCAATTGCATACAATTTGTATAACCGTATCAGTGTTCTGCTAGGTTAGGGATGCTAACTAGCAATTGTCGCCAGGTGGCACCACAAGTCAGACTTCCAAGATGGCGCAGCCAATAAGAGAGTCACATACCAGCTCGTACTCCTCACGTCTCACGTCATCAGTCCCGCGGTGATTGAAGACGCATGGCTGTGGATTGTAAGGATCCACACCTACCACCAGAGTTGTGTGATCTGTGACATTTTCTGACCAGCTTTACCGGTCCGAAGATTTCAGAAGCGATACAATTGATGCTCTGCTTGAAGGCTCAAAGCTTCTCAAAGTTCGTTGATCCCAAGTTGCGGTCAGGTTGGAGCGATAATTAGGAGTCGGAACCGAAGTTGTTTTATTTTCTCGGTGTGCGGTCGAGGCGTCGTTTTAGCGGGGGCGTCACGTCGGCCAATTATGGCCTAATCTCTGGGCCAATACGTCTCGCGTCAGGCGTGTAATGGCGCCCTGGAGGTGAAGCAGTAGGCAATAATGAGGTTATCTTGGCCGTCAGCAAGCCAAGCTTATTCCCATAAACGGATGCTTACCGAAGCGAACAACAAAGGCTTGGAGATGCGGTGTAATATGTGCACGGATTATACATCGCCTTATGTAACGCACGTTGGGTACTCAGACTAGGTTTTGCGGAAGGGAGTTGATTGTCGTCACTACACAGGAGTAAACGAAGGAGCGAGCCTTGAGGATTTGCAAGAGCCACAGTCTGGGCAAAAACTTTGGAGAAGAGGAAACAACCGTTTGAAAAATCGCCAGTTATGAAAATATGACAGTAAACACGAATGAAACACATGTTTTATCACGTAATTGAAATGAATGAGAGGAAATTCCAATGGCACAAGCTAAGATATCAGCATTTCGAGAAGAGGATTTATAATTAGATAGTTGAACTGATTATAGTGTCTATGGGTGCATCTTGTACACTATAGAGATCTTCAAAAATCCCTGGAAATTTTATTTATGAATAGTCATCCCCAGGGTAAGTGAAAATAGATTTGTGTGAGTACGGTGCAGCAGACGTTTGTCCATATTTACATTCACGCGGTGTAATTTGTTGAAGAATTTTTTAGACAATCTGGTCGACGAGTAAAAGGAGCCAAAAACATTAGCAAGACTTTCAGAGTTCGATCTTTTCAAACACTTTAATCCAAAGTCATGTTCATTATAATTGGCGCGAATGACATGTCACGTGACTAATGGAAAAAGCGACCAAGTGACAAAAATGTGATTTAAATGGCACAAGGACGTATTCAGGAAATGCAGTATAAATATTCTGGGAGGATTAACTTTGTGGAAATAATAATGCCGACTAATGCCAAAAGCGCGTATTCGCCAAGAATACTTAATTCTCGAAGAACATAACGTATTTAAATATTTTTGGCGATTACGCCTTTTGTCATTAGTTCATCGAATCTTTTCGAATTGCTAGCAGCATATCTCCGGTGTTCACGCTCTTTGCTTCGATTGTTTTCAGTTTTTGATGCCAAAATTTTCTTCCGTTTTTAAAAAACGTTTCTTTGCGAATGACGCAAAAAAATCACACGCCTTTTGCCTTTAAGAATTATAATAGGGCGGAAACTTGTCGCTTAGACCCTTTTCTCATTAGTGCACAATTTTTTGAAAGCTTCTTTCTCTTTACCTAGCTTTTGGTACGGACTGTGGGTCCTTCTCGTCCTTAAGCGCTGGCGCAAGGATGAGTCCTTTGAAGTATACAATGTGAGGTATCTGCGAGCTAGGAACGCTGCTTTTCTCCGGAAGGTAGAAGACGTATCATCATGACTGTGAGAGTCAAAACGCGGGATCTAGAGGACAAGAACTGCGCTCAGTAGCTCTCAGAGAAAATCACTTTAAATCTGCTTTGTTCCGTATCCATTGCCGACACTGTTGTCAGATCTTTTTTCTCTGTAAATTTGATTTACCGCTTTCGGCCATAGAGGAATACAAAATCAACGGTAGTGCACCACTTCGCACTGACGAGCTAATTGTTCGTAGACTTTGAAAAAGAAGTGCGAAGCATCACTCACAGTATATTCTTTCCAACTTGTTGAGAATTTGTAACCATCGTGTGGCTGGAAAACTTTCTTCTTTTCATTTCAGCTTCAGGAATCACTCGCTTCCACGTCAACACGACTGCATGAAAAATCGTTGGTATTCATTTCTGTTAAGTTTTACGTGTGTGATGGAAACGGTATGAAGAGAAACAACTGATCGGCTATGGTTCATGCTACGTAACTAGATGTTACGTAGAAATAATTCTGTAACCTTAAAAAATGATTGAGAAGTCGGTTTGACCATATGAACTGTTTCACCTATATGGAATGATACAAACTTTTTTTTTGCAAAAGTAATGTTAAAATAATAAGCCGATATAACTCGGTAACTCAGAAAGAAAAATTTTTACGATAGATTTTTGTTAAGTGTAATGAGAAAGGAGTATTTAACAATTTGTTGTTCGCTTGGAGTTCGATCAATATTTTTCACAATATCTCTCACCTGAGACTTTTGTGCAATATTGCTATTCTGACAGTTCTGAGAATGGAAATTACACAAGTTATGTAACAACGATGGTCGATATAATTTAACGATCACTCTCCACAACCAAGTGACAAGTATTTTTCTTGTACTTCGAAATTGTCTGCAATCGATTGATCGTGAACTGCATACGAAATCGCAGAATCAACCGATATGTCGTCACGGACGAACGTTTCACCAGAGGCGGAAATTTGATGTTTGACCATCCTGAAACAGGATGTTGAGAATTCAAGGTTCGATTCGATATCGAGAAGCTTCACCGTAGAGAACATCAGAGACGAATAGTCTGCGGACAGCTAACGGCCTTGCAGAGGCGCGAATTTCACGGTATTTCACCGCCGCACTTAACTCCTCCACCCGAGGTATCTTTCATGCCTCTTTTAATCACGTTAAGCCCAAAGTTTCAGGATGGTTTAAAGCTGGATACGCGAGCCTAATGGGGCGCCAGAAATTGTTCCCTGCTAACCAAGGAGCCCGGCGACGTTCCGCCGAGATTGGATCAAACAGATCATCCCCAGGAGGCCGGAGTCCGCAGGTCCTTCGCGGCACCGCGAAGTCCGAGGTCATTTTCTGCAGGATGAAACGCCTCCTCCTCCTGCAAAATTTGTGGGAACAGCATAAGTGTTTCTCGAAAGTTCGCGGCTCTCCGGTGCTGATTGGTTGGCTCACGCCCTCGAGTCGCACCTTAGTCACCGTTGGGCACAGCTGTCGCGACAGTTTTCACCCTCGGGACCACTGAGTTTCTTAATTGTCAAAGGATCGGCACCGCCTCGGGTCGTTACAGCAACTCGATGGACGGGATGCCAAGCAGCAGAAGTGCTCACCAATTACCCACCCAGACGAGTGAAAAAGCTCCAAGACTTCGTTTCGTTCGCTTTGATGTTGCCATGTTTTTACTGTTTTTTATTATGGTAATAGCGTGAAACGAAAAAGAGTTGAGGTCAAAGTTACGTATAGACGAAACTTCGAGGTGGTTCATATTTTCAGAATTTTGGCGAATTTTCTTTTATGTTCAAAACATATAAATTGTTACTGTTTTTTCTACCGGTTCACATTGCTTAAGGTGCTTATAAAGACGCGTTATACACCTCGAAGACGCAGGGATGCAAAACTCCTATACCGCTCAAGCGATCAGAGTGAAACTTGGGTAGTTATTGCCTTGTTTTGGCAAAAAGTCGAGCGTCTTTTTACTTTTCAAAATTTGGAAAAAAATTTTACAGTTTGGTTACCACCCACAGAAATTGGCCAAATTTTCACAGTTGCACTGAAGGGATCGAAATCTCCCGTATGATGCCACTCGGCGGTGATGAAACACACATTTTGAGCTCAGTCCCATGAGATTTGATGGTGAAATGACGAAATAGCAGCTGATCCTGTTTTCGATTTCGATAATATCTCATTTTGGCGACATTTGTTACCGACATTTCGCGCATGCCGGTAATGCATGCGTGTAATGTCGGTAAAAAATTACTGGCATGCGTGAAAGGTCGGTAACAAATGTCGCCAAAATGAGATTTTGGTGTTTTTCCTAACCGAAAACCAGATCAGCTGCCATTTCGTCATTTCACCATCAAATCTCATGGGACTGGGCTCAAAATGTGTGTTTCATCGTCGCCGAGTAGCATCATACGGGAGATTTCGATCCATTCAGTGCAACTGTGAAAATTTGACCAATTTCGCCATTTGGCGTAAGGTCATTGACCTACCAACATGTGACTTTAGATCACTTTTGCATAAAAAAAAAAAAAGATTTTACCAAAGTCCTCAGACCTCTTTACTCCAAGGGTTGAAATGGTAAAACTTCATACTGGTCCAAATTACCGGTAAAAAATTCCGAATTGTGCTAAAATGCCTGACGAAATTCTTTTCCAACCAATTCATCACAGGCAATCGGAATTTCCATTCTTTGATATTTTGTACCATTCAGAATATCGGCTATTCGATTTGTATTGACAAGAATCACCATAAGGGTTGATTTGAGTTTCGGATGATTGAAACTCCGAGCTACCTGCGACAAAAATTCTCAAAATACGAAATCGACGTGTCAGACATGTATCAGGAGTCATGGTACACCCTATAGGCTGTTGGTATCCCGACTCCACGAGGGCCTGTTCTGCAAGCAACAATTACCGCGCGAAGCACTTTGACCAATCAAGCGACCACAGAAGCAGATTGCGATACGGGGACAAGCTATAAACGCTGACCCGCCGAGTAACACTCCACAGACACCATTCCATTGCCTGGAACTGGCCGTTGTACCACGGTTCGATTTACGAGAGCCAATAGTTCTCCCTCTCAGGTATTAATTGTGCTTGGTTACTTGTTAGACGCAGAAATATTTCGCCGTTGGTCTCCCATGCGATTCACACGTCGTGATTTACCGCGCAAATGGAACGGAAGCTTCTTCGAATCACTTCATCAGAGCACAACATGCACCACCTGCCAGTACAGAGTGAGGTTAGAAATTGACTTCAATTTGATGCGCACAATTTCAGACTAGTATGGAACAAATGTTTCAGCCTAGTTGGAATGTAAATTGAAAATTGCATTAATTCCAAACATTTTCCGTCGCCAATCGTTGGGGTTATTAATGGTCTAACGCCAGGGTTTTGAGAGCCACCCTTCGTCCTTCAGTCGCCATATTGAATTTATGGATGAATTTTGTTATTTTCATATTATTGTATTACATAATTTTATTCATCAAATAACTTGATTATTTTCAATTTTACACTAAAAACCGCAACACCAAATTTGAAGAAAATTTTATTCTCTACAACTTTGGTCAATACCATTTTTTCCTGCAATCGTTATTTTTCGATTTGGACCCAAGAATGGAGAGTTGAATTTATTTATTGAATTATTTCGTTTATTGTTGACTCTTACGTATAATCGATCAGGATTAACCTTACTGTACATTTGATACGTAAAAGTCAACAACAAACGAGATAGTGCAATAATTAAATTTAACCCTCCTTTTCGGATGGAATCGAAAAACAATGATCCCAGAGAAAAAATGGTAAAAACCAAATTTGTAGAGAATACAATTTTCTCCCAGTTCAGTTATTATTATTTTTAGCGTAAAGTTGAAAATAAGCGAGATATTTAATGAATATAAAGAATTTACCCTTAAATTTAATATGGTGACTGAAGGACGATTGATGGATTTCCGAAAATCTGGATGTAAACTACCCCCCCCCCCCCCCCCCCAGCGATTCGTGAAGGAAAATTGCTGTTCGGAATCAACGCCATGATTTCTAACAAAATCGTTATCTTAAAGTTTGCAATAAGATCGAATAACGAAAATTATTACAGTACTTTAGAAAGAGCGAAATAAAATATGGCGTGTTCGATATTAACACATTGCAATATTTCTGAAACACTACACAAAAAACTCGAACTCTGTGACTTGCAAATTGACGTGAAATAACTTATATAAACGATAGGTCTAATCGTTGGCTAAAATCAGAAGAGTTCGGAAACATTCGAAAAATTTTGGTCTAGTTTTTTAGCATTAATTCTCTCAAATTCTAGTTGCGGAAAGTATAGGTGTCTTCCAAATCAATACACGTTCTTATTCAGAATATTAAGGTTTTATACATTTATCAAAATTAATTTTCGTCAAAATAATTACCTTCAGAATTATTTTTGGAAAATGTATTATTCAACTCATTTGTGATGACATGTGTTCAATATTCTACTGAATAGAATTCTGGTGTAGCGGGTGAACATAAGAAACTTAGTCAAGACTTAATGTTATTATTAAACAATTCAAACTTCAATATATAATTTCGTAATTTTCATGACGAGATTGATAAAGCCGTGATTCGATGTCTCAATTTTGCACGATCTGTGTCCCTTGTGACATAAAACATTTTTCTCAATGAATCAAGCTCAATGTCGATCCTGGTTACATGATAAGTATGTCAGATAGCTTTTTGGCTAGCATACATATAATTCGTAGAACCAATCTCCGGATAATATTGATTTTTCTGACATGCTCTTATTGTCCTACGGAAGGGTGTGAAAAAAATGGAAGTATTCATTTACAGCTACTTTTGTTTGATATGAATTGGTGAGTTGGAAAGTGAGCAGAATTATGTACGTCTCGTCAATATTCATGGTAAACCAATGGTGATTATCGTGGAAAATACGAGGATGATACCATTCACCGATCACAAATACGAAGAATGAACGCATCATTGGTTGGTTGAATAATTTCTCATGTAATCATCGAGATATGTTCCAAGTTTCAAGACCCTGGAAGAAGTTGCCAAAAAAGTGTGTACATAAAACTAAACACAGTTTGGTCTTCGAAAACTGTTTTGATCGCATTCACATGGGAAATAAAACGTGTATCTTGCTACTATAAATCATCAACAAATGGCAATACCCCATTGCGAAGCCTTGACAAGGGTTTTTTTGTCACGCCATGGCAAGATCCCTTCCATTAGACCTTTTGTCCAAGGCTAACTTGCCGTCCCGCTTCAGTCACGTCGAATGTAATTTGATGATCCAATTACACACATGGTGGTGATGTCATAGCACCGTAAAATAACACGACGTGGTTATATCTCAGAGGTACTGGTACGAAGGTGGAAAGAGACACGCACAAGAAGACACCGGATATCACAAAGCAGAGACAATCTCCGTAATGGAAGGGTACAAAAAAATTGCATGAATGGACGGTCGTCGGATGGTTCCGCGACGTATCCCGCCGTTCTGGCGTCCGTGAAGCGATGCTAGGGTGTAATTAAAAAGCCGGGTAAGGAAGTGGAAATGTAAGTTGGTGACGCCGACTCCTTCTGGCCATCGTAACTCCTTCCACGTGGCGGCCATTTCGACTTCGCGCGTATGCCTTGCACGCTCCATTGCAGCAGCCGGCTCATCCTTTGTGCTTAATGAACGAAACCTTACCGCCATATAGACCTTCCGTTGAATTAATGCGCAGTCTCTCCGTCCTCCCTCACTCGACGACAGAAGTCAATTTGGACCAGACTTCGGCCGCTATTGGGTCACTAATCGTCTCACAAAGAGCCCTTTTGCTTCTTCAATTGGTTCACCGTCTGCGTGTTGAAACATCGAATCGTTGAATCAGATTTGCCACAGTGTTGGTGGCTTCTTTCACTTGTCGCGGGATTAATCATTCCTTCGATTCGACTAGTCTGCGGTCCAATGTTCACTCATATTCATTGACAAATGGTTACACTTTTCGGTTGTTAGAAATAGTTTTTCCATGGCCAATGAAAACCCGCATTTTCGATGTTGGTAGCATGGACAATTATACTGTGAGACAAACTGAAATTTGGTCTCAATATCATTTTGTGACACCATTTAAGAGATTTTATGTGAAACGATTGCACAAACAGTTGAATGATTTACCACGATTTTATAGGCGTCAAATGGTTTTCAAACGTTACCAAGATTTCAAATAATTTGACAATTTTACTAAAGATTTAAAGCATTTTAACAAATTTCATTCCAAATACAGAAAATATCAGTAGATTATAAATTATTCGACAAGATTTCATAGATTTTAAAAGATTCAGAAGCTTGTATGAGGTTTCTGATCATTTAAATCGTTTTATAGTTACTAACTGGCTTGTGTAGCATGACTGTTTTACATGATTGTAAGTGATTTTGTAATAACACTGTGCTCAGTGAATACCGTTTAAAGTGAGATATTGGGACTATATCAGATATGTCGTTGAAAAATCAGTAGTGCCGATGGATAAGCAGTTGAAGTTAGTGGTTTGCAAACCAGTGAAAGTTGAATACCAACTTCGGAGGATCATGGTGTCATTACGTATGTAGTTGGATGGAACAAACAAGCAACAACGACTTATGACTGCGTTTGTACGTATCATACGAGGTAAGGTGATCTATTGAATATGGAAATGTATGGCATACCATTTAATTACAGGTATTGACATTTACATCAGTCTCCTTGGTGAGCAGTTAGTGATACCGTTTAGTGGTATCGATAGATTAAGTTAGTGTTTAAGGTAGTCTCGTAGAAGTTGGTTCATTCTGATGAAATACGTAGAGAAATACTCACAACTTTTGACAGACCTACGCGCCACCTCTTACTTTGTGACATCGTCTTGACAAAGTAAAACGTCTTTCGGTTCTAACGGAAATGGTCCTAGTGACTGTGAAGCATACAAAACAATAAGCAATCGAAGAAAAGGTTCGACTTTATCGCGTCTCGTTTTTTAAGCGTGTTTTATGTGAATCATGGTAAAGTGGCAGATGTGGCATATGGTAGTGGTCAATATCCACTGTGAGTTTCGAAGCAGTAGGCAGACTTTGTTTTTGATTGCATCGTTCGTTATTACTCTGGAGCATCATGTTTGTCTAGTCTATCGGGTTGGTAATTGGGACATGTTCTAGGTGTTGGTAGAAAACATGGAAATCAATAAACAAATAAGTCATGCATTTGGTGGAAATGAAAAGGTTTTGGCTGTTTTATTTATCTTCTACACGTTATGTAAATAAACGTAATCTAACGAGGATCAACGTACGTAACACATCGTCTGATTTAATTTATCATGACTATTCTTCCATTAGCTCTGATTGAATTTACGAATTTCTTCCAAGTTTGGGTGCATAATTAATCAACAATTATAATTTATCAGAAATATTTTCATAGTAAACAGCACTGAAGTGGTCCACACCGACTAATTTCTCCAATAAATTTTTTATAACGTGATTTCGTGTCAAATTGATGTAATTTTTTTTTCACCGGATGACAAGTTTTCTTTCACACAATCTGTACACCTGCGATCCTTAGTTCTGCGGGTGCAAATGGTTCGGTGAATCAGTTCCACCAATACAAGGTAACCAAAATGTTCTTTCAGGGTCAATGTGCAAGTCTTTTGTCCGTCCGTGGGGTTCGGTCGCGTGAGATTCGCAGCCTCGAGGACCATCACGTTTTATGGGCGATTAATCTTTACGGTCTTCTGGTATGCGGGTCCGCCTTCAGCGCTCAGTTTTCCGGTACGCCTTAGTTAGGAAATTAAACGTGGTGGTTAATTGCGGGAGGCTGCTAGCCTTCTTTTTCAACGAGCATTCTCGGCTTTGAAGTTTCTCAGCCCAGACGGCAGCCTCGAAATTAATTTCCCCCTTCAATATCTGCGTCAAAGTTTTTTTTCCTCGGAAATTTTTCTAACCCGATAAATTCCTCAATAATAATAATAATAATAATAACAATAATAATAATAATACAGTTTAGTCGAAAAGTAGATCAACAGACCATTTCTGAAGTCGAAAAGTTGTGGAAAATGTTTCTTGCGATCAAATGACAACGCTTTTCCATGCACTTGAATAATGACTTACTCCAATTCGACGCTGCATGGTCTTTGACATTTGACCCTCGTGATACTCCGTCAGATTCCCCTTGAGCATTGTATTCAATTATACGGTATCGAAATTGGACACTCGGCAGGGAAATGTTCTTGTTTTACCCCCGTCCTTCGGCTAGCACTGCAGTTAGTCGACTGCGATGATGTGGCGACAGGAATTTCACCCCCGTTACCCGACACTCGACAAAGGCCACAGCAAGTCTCGTCCACACGTGGAACAGTCGCCAGTGAAATGTTCTTCAATTCAAATCGTTAAATCGGGATACCTACTGCGGTATCTAATTCATGGAGTCGCAGCTGCACAGCTGCGGTTCATTTCAACTCCTAACTTAGACCAAAAGTTGTCCAAACGTTAAATGCAGAAGAGCATTCACAGCATTGATTTTTTCCTTTTCCTTTCTCCCTCCTCACTGTCTTCTACTTACGGACTTTCAGCAGTCCATCATTTATCTTAGGTTGAGGGATGGAAGGGAGAGAAGGTGCGTATCAATCCCTTATATATACCCGACCTGCAAACTCTCATGGTCGATCCAATCCATCTCGTCGTGATATTCGACGTTCTTGATGCTCGTTTGGTTATATTAACGGAGCATCAACCCTTATGATAAGATTTACCCTTCACGAAGGCTGAGTTAAAGAACTCTAACGCAATCTTGATGCCGTGCCTTTGCCATTCGTCATTCTTCGATAATGTATTAGATGGTACCACAAAATCCTTTTCATATTAGCAGGATGTTTTCACCTGATAACGTGTACAGAGTTATACAAGTTAGACGGCGTATCGCTAATGAAATTTAGGTTTTCATTAGTTTTACTCGACTTCGGTCGATTTTTGAATTAGGATAAACGCGTTAGAGAAAAACAGCGAATTCTCGCCGTCGTGATGACACTATGAAACGTATGTACTCTACGATTGAACAGCTTTTCGAAACATCATTTACATCGAGTTATCGGAGAGGCACGAAATACGATCCTCGTAAGCAAAATTCTCATCGTTGTTGTTGTTCGTTTTGTTTTACTTGTTTTTGCTTGGCTGTCTGGGGCAAGGATTGAAGTGCTTTTTTTCCAAAGAAGCCAAAAGTCAACTCAGTAAATCTCGTTTTCGTTTCACTTGGAACGCAATTGAAACACGAGACGTATTTGGCATGTCTCGGTATTTCGTGAAAGGAATCACAACTTTTATTTTGATCCATAAACAGCATGAAAAGGGTCGTAAAAAATTTTTCTACGAACTCATGATCTTGTCATTTTGTTTGATTATCCAATCCTGAGAAGCACTTAGATTTTGAATCGTAAGTTCGAATGAGAAAGTCGCGAGTTACTTTTTCATCTGGAGCTAATCGCTTTCAAAGCGAAACATGAGTAGTCCAGTCAAAACAAGTCCAAGTTCAAAATACTTGGCTTGTGGCTGCAGTTTGGTTAACAGGGATTTTCGACCCTCAGGAACTCAAATCTGAAGTTATATTTGAGCTACGTAGCCGGCTTTTTGAGAAAAGAGCCAAATTTGACGCCTTTTGCGGTTTTCTCAAAAACTGCTTTCGATAGACCAAAAATGACTTGACCATCGTGTAGAGTGGAAAATTCTACATCGAATTACGTTCTCACATGTCGGAAACGGAGTCGGATTAACAAATTGAGAAAAAAGAAATTTCACATCCGGGGAATTTTTGTGAAATAATTTCTTTTTTCTTCAATTTGTTAATCTGACTCCGTTTGCGACATGTGAGAACATAATTCGATGTAGAATTTTCCACTCTACACGATGGTCAAGTCATTTTTGAACTATCCACAGCACTTTTTAAGAATAATGCAAAAAACGTCATATTTTGATGATTTCTCGAAATGCCGGCTATGCAGCTCAAAACTGACTTCAGATTTGAGTTGAGAAATGCAGCCACGGGTCGAATATTTTGAAATCAGACCCATTTTGTTCGGACTCCGAGCTTTGGAGGATTGAACTAGTTTTGTAAACTGTTTGTAGGTACTAGTATCCGTGAAACGATACTATTTGATTTTGATTGTTATATTTTGTTCCTATTTACATACAAGAATTCCACGTATTCTTACCGGAGTCTTGTAGTAAAAAATAGACGCACAGTGTACAAACTGCGTATCGGTAAAAGTGAGAAAATTTGTTATGAATCGATTCCTCCATAGAGATAGGTGTATCAGGAGGTGAAATATTGTACGTGTATCGTATTTCAAAAAGATCGTAAGAGGGGGGGGGGGGGGGGGGGGGGGGGGGAGTTGAAATATCTCCATTCGGTACGTGTATCAAAGTATATGGAGAAATTTATGAAGTAGTTTGATAAATCTGTAACCGCGCGACGATGTAAGAACGTATCGCGTAGGTATATCAAATATACAAAAGTTAGGTGAATATTTATGCATTCGTAACCGAAACACATCGACGAACAGGGTGAAGCAGAATACGATTTACTTACGAAAAATTTATCGTTAGCTTTATGCGCTGTATTATAGATTGTGTGCGCAGACTTTTAGGCGAGGTAAAAATATGGCTTGTTCGTCTTTCGAAAAAGTTCGCATTGTCGAAGGGTTGTAGAAATTCCAGGACTTCTCTTCTCATCGCGCCTAGCTCGTATGCAACGATCTCTACCGAGACACACACTGTCATTTATCAGTCTGCGAGACAAGTGTGAATTTATCATCGATTTCGTACGTGACCGAGCTGAACACGGTGGCTGAAGTAACGTTGAACGGTGGGAATCGAGCTTTGAAAAATAGGGTTGACTGGTTTCAGTCCAAACATGTCTGGCCCATAACCAAATTCAGCGAAAATGAAACTGTCACTTATTATTCGCGAATAAAATATTCGGTAAAAACTAAATTCCGCGGACGAGAAAAAAGCTGTTGTAAGCATTGCATGTATTTCGAAAAGAGAAGGGATAAGGTGAAGAAAAAAAGAAAGAGAAACAAACATGTCTGAGAATGAATCAAGCCTGTCAATCAAGGGGTCTCGATCCAAGATCAAACCAGAGTCCGAAATTAAGCCCTCACCTGTCACTAAAGTCGACGAGACCGTTTCGCCGGACGAAGAGTCGACGTCTCGTTCGGAAAAATCATTATTGGAGGACCGGAGGAAGTCGATCAAGGAAGCATCAAGGAAGACAATTCGCGAGAGCGGTTTTTCCGAACGGGAGTATTCCGAGAATGACAGTGTTAAAGGAAAGCTCGATAGGCGATCAACCTCAGCTTCCGTCAAACGGAAGAAGAGTTCGAAACTGGACGTGCAGCTGAAGCGTGCTTCTGAGACTTCCGGAAGCTCGAATAGGAGGCGAAGTTCCTTCAGTCGAAATTCGGCGACGTCGAACGCTGCGCAGTTCATCGACGCGAAGAAGAAGGAGGAGGAACAAGTCGCTGATAAATTTGAATGGAAATCGGAAAAGACGATTCCCGAGACACCGGAAAGCAGCGTTACGTCCGCGATGACGATGCGCGAATCCGGGAGCGGAAAGGTGTCTGCACTCCTCGAGTGCAATTCCGGAAAGTGTTTCGAGAGGCCGGCGAGTCCCCCGAATCCTTACAACAGATTCAAGTACCCCAAGATGATCGCGCAGTGGCCTCTTCCTGACCACGAAGAACCCAGAGTTGGGGTTGTTAACAGCGTCGCTTCATTGGAGTGCGGCTTTTTCCCTAAATCCCCGCTCGACCATTGTTCTTGCTGTCCGAACGACAAGGACCCTCTTGATTGCTGCGCCAAGATGATACGCACCGAGAAAGGATGCTGCGTTACCGAGTGGATGAGGAAGGAATTTTACTACAAGATCAAGTCGAAGGTCGAAAAGGCGATTATGGTGAGTCTCCTTCGTTTCTGAGAACGAAACTACTTTACTGCTAGATATAACCACGGTCTTACACAGGTATTGTAGCTGTGGGTTTCGACGTGGGCCTCTTAAGGTGCTTATAAGGACGCGTTGTACACCTCGAAAACGCGGGGATGCAAAACTCCTACACCGCTCAAGCGATCAGAGTGAAACTTGGGCAGTTAATGCTTTATTTTGGCAAAAAGTGGAGCGTCTTTTTACTTTTTCCAAATTTGGAAAAAAATTTTACAGATTAGTTACCATCCACAGAAATTGGCCAAATTTTCACAGTTACACTGAATGGATCGAACTATCCGGTATGATGCCACTCGGCGGTGATGAAACACATATTTTGAGCCCAGTACCATGAGATTTGATGGTAAAATGACGAAATGGCAGCTGTTCTAGTTCCACGATTACAACGAATACCGACATCTTATTTTGGCGACATTTTTTACCGACCTTACACTCATGCATTACCGGCAATGTCGGTAAAAATGTCGAAAACCAGATCAGCTGCCATTTCGTCACTTTACCATCAAATCTTATGGGACTGGGCTCAAAGTGTGTGTTTCATCAGCACCGAGTGACATCATACAGGATAGTTCGATCCTTTCAGTACAACTATGAAAATTTTTCCAATTTCAATGAGTGATAACAGATCAGTGTTTTCAGTAAGTAAAACGTCGCTCCACTTTTTGCCAAAATGAGGCATCAATTGCCTAAGTTTCATCGTGATCGCTTGAGTGGTACAAGAGTTTTGGCTGAGCGCGTTTTCGAGGTGTACAACGTGACTTTATAATCACTGTAAAAGGTTGTCCTACCGTGACAAGCGTCCAAGCACGCTAATTTTTGGGAATTTATTACGAAAAAACTACGGATGCAATATTTTCCATCTTTTTAAATATGTTTTAATGTACAACTTAAGGAACGTGAGTAAAAATTTTCATAAAAAAATATAGAATTTTTCATTAACTACATGGTATTAGCTCTGTTATGTCATAGCTCATCAGTCGACGCAGAGGCGAATAACTTGTGAGAAATTCTACATGTTTTTATGAAAATTTTTACACACGTTCCTTAAGTTGTACATGAAAACATATAAAAAAATTGCAAATATTGCATCTGCAGTTTTTTCGAAATAAATTCCTAAAAATTAGCGTGTTTGGACTCTGGTCACATTAGGATAACCTCTTAAGTACATCGTGCAGTACATCAGTCTCACGCACGATGTAGGTTATGTTTATGTATCCCTCGATCGCAGCGCCACCTGGATTTTTCTTGAGTAGTGAAGTTACTGCCTTCTATTGAAATTCTGCCCAGTTGCAAAATCTGTGTGTAAGAACGTGGGTATAAAATAACTAGTAAAATACCAGGAAAAGACGACCCTCGTGTCACGTGGATTATGTTACAGTATTGTATAAAGGTCAGCGTATCTAGTTTAGAATTTCTTGCAGGATTCCTCCGAATGTACAATCGCTCATTTTCCCAAAAATACCCTAAATTTCTTGTTGCTAATTGTAGACTTAAATGTTTTTGAAACACCAGTTTCTATTTTTCTTTTCCCATTACGTATCTACATATTTAAAATTGGGACATTTCTTTATGGAAATTCTTTATTTTCAATCTGAATACAGGAATCTAGCAGCATCGTTATAAAGTATATTTACCTGCGAATATGCACGCTTCCTTATAACTGCAGGAACAAATTCATTTCAATTTTTATACGATGATAGTTATTTAATGGTATTTTATCGTGCGTTCAATAAAATTCACTTTTACGTGTAGATATAATATATGAGCAATAAATGTGTTTTCAAACTCCTCGTTAGAAGTCATAAACTTCTACATGTAAGACCTCAGTCCAGTTATTGCCCAAAGTCTCGAAATTTATGTACAAAGAGATTGCAAAGAATTTTTAAAACTCTTCAATTCTTTTATATAAATTTTCTTCACTTCAAAAGTTATTTGAGGTCCTTTGTTGATTTTTTACCTCAAATAACTTTTGAAAGAATAGATTTATCGTTAAATGACAACAGACCTTTTTGTAGAACGTTCAATTTCCTACAAAAACATGTTTGTGAATTTTCTGTACGACGCGTCGTTATCTAGTTATAAAAATCGCAAGGAGCAAAAACCATTTTTGCCGTGTTATTCTTACAGAAATTAGAAAAACGCGATGAAGAGTCTCTAAATATCAATATTAAAAGCTGAAATTTTGATGGTACTTTTTTTTCATTATCTGGAACAATATTTTCAGTAGAAAATTGAAAGAAAAAAAAATAGTCAATTTTTTTGATGCAGTCTAGTATACATACACAAACCTCGTAGAAACCTCAACCACAAATTTACAAATTCAACTTAACTATATAAAATAAGACATATCTTGTTGGTAAACAGACATGTTTATTACAAACGAGTGTCCAGCTAAGCATTTTGTTCTACATTTGATTGAATTTTGATTTGAGCCTTAAGATGGCCGATGCGTCGTTACTCAGTAAAATATTTTTTTCACCGACACTCGACGAATCTTTCTTTGTCCTCTATTATGCATACCAATACCTGGATAGATGAGCAATAAATTCCACATATTGTGTGCGATGTATTCTATCACGTAAATTTTTCACTTGCTTTTGATTCACTGATTTGACTTGCACGAACCAATTTCATCGCAGAGGCATAAAATATTTCTACTGAGAGGAGAGCTCCCAAAACTTCAGGAAGCGTTGGAGGAGAGAGGCTGGGTGCAAAAATACGAGGCTACGAAAACCAGGACCGTTCCTTACGGTTAGTGGCCAATTTCTGCGTCGCTTTACGTTCAAGTGAAAAATCTTGCCCAGAATTCTGAAATTCAAAAACACCAAATTTACCGTAAGCAAGTTTTTGGAAAAACTCTTTTCCTTGAAAATTCTACTTTTCAACCGAGGCAAATGGTAAAATTGTGAAGGAATATTCTTGCAACTGGCTAATAATAATTATAGAAAATGAATAATTTTTGAAAACATATGAATCGTTTCGAATACTTGAAAATTAGATTTTACAGTTAATGTGATACAAATTCGTGCGAAATATTCAGAAGGATTTTTTCGGTAGTATAGACCAGTTATTTTCTCTGATTTTTCATCCTTTTTTCGTTTTTTTAGGATGATTCTATTAAATATTAAGTCCAAAGAAAAACGCCTATAATTTTGAACTGCTGTTTTTTAACTTAACTGCTGTTTTCGTTTCTTAATCAGTTCGAAAATTCCTAAGATGATGACCAATTTTTGTTTTTTCCTCTTCTTTCTGTAAATGAAATAAAACGATTTTTTTTTTTCCAATTTCTCTTCTTCATTACGGTATAAACAACATTGTTTTCCATTTGTAGGCTGTAACCCAGTTTCACGAGGACTGGACAATTCCATTTCGTTTTATATCTCGGTGAGGCGAAAGACGCAGTTACAAAGCAAAAATTGCGTGTTCGCTCACAAGCCTTATGCGAATTCACACATGTGTGTGCGTGTGTGTATGTGTATTAACCGTGAGAATCGTTACGACACGACTAGAAAATTATTTTAACGTCTTTCTAGGAAGCGTTGCAAGCTTAGATACGAATTCCTTGGGCAATCTCAGAGAAGCGGACGGCACTTTGAACGAGAAAGCGCTGATTTTCCGTCTGCTCCGCCACCGGGCGCCAGATTTCATTTGGGATTGTAGAAACAACTTCGTCGACTGGGATTGCACTTTGCGAAATGACACGCTTCTCAACAGATTCCAGAAATCCTTTATCTACACGTCCAAGGTAATACAAAATTATGTGTCTATAACTTTTTTTCTCTCTCTCTTTCTCTCTCTCTATTTTTCCGCACACCTATAATTGATTTTTACACCATTCGATCCTCCGAATCGTTGATCGATACATGACTATTCAAGAATAATTATTAACAGTAATTTCGTTTTGAAAAACGTGTGAAAGAACTCGGAATATAGAATTTTTTTTACAAAAGAACAGAATTTTTAGTTCAGAGCTTGAATTTTGGAGGCGGAACTTCGTCGAACGTCACGAGTTACGTTGGTTAGAAAAATCGCGCTGCTCGAAGATCCGGATTTACATTCAACAATAGCTCAAAGTGCAGGCGATCAATCTTTCGCAGTATCTCAGACAACATAGAGGTGAAAAGTCGTACCGAAGACTGTGAAAAGACGTAAAGAAAGATTCACCGGAAATAGTCGAGTGGAGTAAAGTGATTTTTCTGAGCATAGAATCTATGCGGCAGCAGCAGCTCGATAAAAAATATAGACACTCAGTGATTTTTCGTTTTACCCTGTTATTCCGTCTCGAGTGAATAATCTTTTGGAAGATCCAAGCAACTGTTTGTCCTGAACGTGGAAACGTTTGAAAGCTCGAACAAGATCGGAGAAAGTTTTAACGATTCGGAAATTCGAGCCATTCGAAGTTTCGGCGATTCAGGCCGATTATTATTTGCACGAAAAGAAAAGTTTTCCTGCTCAAATTGAAACTTCACTCTTCGTTTTGGCTGTGATAAAAAGATGTCTTTTGAACACAATCTCAAATGATCGCTTTTGGAATTCAAACCATTTACATTCAAATAATATGGTAATGCGTCAGTTTTTTTCCCCACTGATACCACTAAGCTGCATTTAAGGATACGGACTTGATCCTGGAAGAATTTTGTCAAAAAAATTTAACTCTCTATACGGAAAGTGTCTTTTGAATTTTTTTCACAATATCAGTAGTTCAGTCACTAAAGATATTTCAAGTTTAATTTAAAAATTGGTTTTAAATACTGATAAATTTTTAATTGTTGAATCTAAAGATTTAACCAGCAATTATTTTTTATAAAAAAAATCAAATTGCCAACAGGCGTGGATATTGAATTCGTTTGCAGAGTCAATAGTTTAGCCAATAAAAACGTTCAAAGTTGAATTTTTAAATGAAATTGACTTTTGAGAAAAGTTTTATAACTTTTGAACCGTTCAACCTACGGAATTTACCAAGTTCACACTTTTGCGGTGAACCTAATTCTGAAATTTTCCAGATCATGAATCACGATGGAGTGGTAGAAAATTGTTGAAAAAAAAAACAACTTTTTCTCCCCGTTATTCAAATGTGAAAACTTCCAATTCCAAGGGTGGTTTTTTGAAATCAGATTGAAGAAATAAATTGGATTAGCAAGAGTTTCTTGTTTGCTGTGTACGTACACGTGTTTTATGTAGAAGCGAAAAAAAAAACAAAAAAAAAAAACAAAAACAAAAAAATGCTTCCCAACGAAAAACCCTAATGCAAATAATACCAATTTTGGCAGCGATTGTTGGGGTGAGAAGTGAACACCCCTCAGTTGTTGATACCGCGAGTTTTAAATCTCACTCGGTATAAATCAAGGGCCAACGTATGGTGGTCACACGCATTGCCAGGCCGATAGGTATCTCGATGCGACTGGCTCGGCGTGAATCCCTGGGGGACCCAATTCCAATCCGGGGTGAATGATAAAGCAAACGAAGTGTCAAGCTGCGCGAAAGCTTCAATAATTCGTTGGTAATTGTGACCGAAAGTGCGGACTCGCGGTCGCTCAAAGCGCAGAGCGAGGGGCCATTCGCTCAATTAAGAAGTCATGATTTTGAAAGGTGGAAATCGAATTTTTCCCAAATCAAAGGAACTTGTATAACGGATATGTGTTTGAAGTGACGAGGAATCGATTGGAATTAATAAAACGATCTAAAACCATTGCGAATCACTTAAAATTATGGTTTTCATCCGTGAACATTTCATTGTTCTTTTTATCTTCTTCACTTCTATTTGGCTTTTATCTTATTGATTTCTAATTGACTGAGTTATTTAAATTGATTTCTTTTCATTACCCAATGATAAGAATGATTTTTACTGATTTCCAGTGATTTGTTGTGATTTTCTATCGTTACATACACTCAGGAAATCAATGAAGAATTTTCAGGACTTTAGGTAATCGTTGACAATTACGGCTGACGCTGGAAATTAATGGAAATTACACAAATTAGTGGAAATCATTCGAAATTAATATTAAAGAGTATATCATACGAATATAAGACTGCTGAAAAAATTGGTGAGATTTGAGAATTTTCGATCGGAGATTATTTCATTCAAAAGTATGCAGAGCCGGCATTATTTACAAATTTTTTTGACGGTATAAACCAAAACTTTGTCATGATATCTCAAGAGGGGCTCAACCGATTTACTTCAAGTTTGGAGACAGTATTTCTGGATAGTCGACCCGCTTTGCCACGACTTTTTCTTTAATAATCGTCTTTTTTTTTTGTTAATGAAACGAAAAATCCGAATTCATCTTTAATTAGTCGCCATTTGGTTGAAACAAAAGAATTCCGCATCGTGTGAAATAGGATAAGGTGACCAACATTACTGTCTCAAAATTCGAAGTAAATAGATAAGATCGTTTTTGAGATATCACAGGCACTTCAAAACATCTCAACAAATAAAATCACTCCGAATGAATTGAATGAATCGTTCTTTCATATATTCCAAGTCCCACTTTGTTGGTTCCTCAAACGCGAACTTCACGCTTTTCTGCCGACAGCTTGGAATGGCCCACCTTTTGCAAAGTGCGCACTGGTTTTCCGAGGATGGAGTAGCCACGGTCAACTATCCGAGAAGCTACAACTTGACCCGCGACGCGAACGCTTTCGTCGAGGACTTCAGGCGAACAGCGGCTGCTGGACTTCTCAAATGGTTCGTCAGCGAGATTCAGAACGGCCGAGAGGTCGTGGACCAGGGAAAGACGCCGGTCGCCGTAACGAGTCTCGACTTCGCTCTGAAAAGGTGCGAGGACTTCGTGGCCGTTGAGAGAAACGAGCATCTCGACGACGAAGACGCGGTTATTCCCAGTAGCATTGATTGGGAACAGTTTTTGAGCGATTACGACAAGGTCTTGCACGGAAAAAATGGCCTCCGTATCACCGCTTCGGATCCTCAACGAATACTCGAGGTAATTCATCATCGGAACGTCCGTGGTTGTTTTTTCATGGAGAGATCATTGATCGAGATTTAGTCTAACGCGATCCCACTTGGCAGGAGTACTATGTGAAAGCGCGCGTTGTTCTGAAGAACCTGAAGGAAGTCGATCCACAGTGTGAACTCAGCGGGGCGAGGAATATTTGGATCGTTAAACCCAGTGACCTCTGCTGTGGCACCGGTATAAGCATATCGCACAAGCTCGAAGAGATCCTTCAGAAGGTTAACAACAGGCCGAAGGATTATTACATAGTGCAAAAGTACATAGGTCGGTACTTTAGAGTTAAACATACGATACGCTGATGATGGATTTGCGAAATGGTGTATGCTAATCACTCTTTGGTCTATCTTTCTGGTCATGGAACCATGCCAAGGTGTTCAATGACTAACGAAAATTTCAAGGCTTTCAATGTTGATGGTAGTAAGTATTGTATAGCTAGGTAGAAACTACTTTTCCGATTTGGAATGGACAGCTTTGGTACTCGGCTGAACTCCACTTCATCGATACTGATCATTCCATCGCAATTTGAGATTTAAAGTTGCTGAATGTAACCGTGATGAAAATGCGATGATTAATATGAGTTATAAGCACTCTCTCGACGATCATTTTATGTCGTAACAACGATTTCACGGTATTCAAACCAAAGATTATTCATTAATTTCGATTACACCGACGCAAAGTAAGAATTGGATTCTGGGACATCTGTTTGACACATCAAGTGCAAGTCCATCAGCGTGCAAAGTTCGAGATTTTTAAATGGTTACATGGTTACACCGTTCTTTTAACTGCTTTCAGAACATCCGTTGCTGGTTAACCAAACTAAATTTGACATTCGGCAGTGGTACCTTGTGACCAACACCTTTCCACTGACGATATGGATGTTCGAGTAATTCCAATTCGCATACTAAAAAGACTTCACGCAGGTCTTTAACGTATACTAACACAATAGTTATAACCGTTAATTTTTACCCTTTTTAAAATGATGATCCTAGCGAAGCGTTGCTTCGGTTCAGTTCGAAGCCATTCACGTTCGATAACTACCACGAGGCGATTCACATCTGTAACACGGCCGTCCAAGAGAAATACATCGACCGGCGAAAGAGAAGACGTAAAATTGATAAGACAGATGATTTAGAGGAGTCTTTTCCCGATGAGAATTGGAATTGCGAGAGGCTAAACGATTACTTAAAGTAATATATCACATCGAGAATTTATACCATTTTTTGTCGTACAATCCGGTGTTCTTTACCTTTTCGATTACTCGTCTTGACTCCAGCTGAAGATATCGTCAATCCTCTTTGTCATACTTATCAATAAAGGAAATAAGCTAACGAATGTTGGATCGTGGACATTTTTACAGGAACGTCGGCCATAAGGGGGAGCCTTACTTCGACACGATCTATCCCAAAATGACTGAGGCGATTGTCTTGACGATGCTCGCTTCTCAGGAATACATGGATAAACGAAGGTGCAGCTTTGAGCTTTATGGGGCTGATTTTATGGTCACGGAAGACCTCGTCGTTTGGCTCATAGAGATAAATACCAATCCTCGGATGCATCCACCAGGCCTCAAGATAACCGAGCGTCTATATCCGGCTGTGCTGGAAAGTTTGGTCAAAGGTTTGACGATTCGATTCCCGATAAGTAGTTTAAATCCATGAGATTGAAGTTCGTAACGTGATTGTAACGACGGATTTTTTGAAAAGTTCAGTTTTTTCCGCAGCGTTAGAATTGTTTGGATTACTCGTAGAATACAACGTTGATAAACTCATATTTTGCGAATTCGATTCATTCAAAGTTAATCCAAGACTAGAAAATTAGTGATTTTCTTCCAATTTTTTCTTTATTTTAATATTACTGTCTACTTGAACCTTATCTAAATTTTGAATTCGTTTAATTATTATACGGTCGTACCATAAACAGTATTCACTCGTTGGAAAACGAGTGGCAAATCGATGACTCGGTATTTATTTGTTTTTTGATACGTTCAAAAATTACTCAATAGTGAAATTACTTTTCTCGAAAATTTCTGTACCTGGTTCTGTGATTTTTTCAGAAGTATTTCGGTTAGGATTACGATTTTTGCCTATCCTTTTATCGTCAGGACGATTCTTTCAGTGTCTGTTAATATCAAAACGATCTCCGTACTCACTTCAGAACAACACGATGATTACATTATTCTAATGAAAACCTAATTTTTGCTGTAATTCATACTGAAAAATTCGGAGTCACAATATTGAAGGAAAGTAATAAGATTGTTTTTGAAATTGAGACGCTGGGTGTATTGAAAATTGACAGCTTACTTACCATCGATTTCTACCCGAATCCGATACTTCCGATTCATTGACAACCTGCGTCCAACGATTCCATTTTCACCTATTGTACATTGAAAATGCGTACCAGAAGCTCTTCCATAATTACGTAATCTGTAAAAGCAACGGTGAATCATCATTTTATATTACTTCCTCACAAAGATTGATTTCGCGATAATTTCGAATCAGCCCCGATATTCATAGATTTTTGATCCGATAAATGTACATCATGATTATTATCAGAACTTTCGTGCAGTTTAAATTTTGGTTTCCAACTGACGATGAAAAAAAAAATGATTGAAATGATAAACGAATATTGCATAAATAATTGCAACGTAAATTCATGCTATCCCAAAATTGAACCAGCGTAAGCGTTGAATATTTGATGTGAAATTTTATTTACTGTCCGATTAATTAACGAATGAATAATGACGTCCGTTTAAAACAAAACTGAAAACTAAATAAGAACTAGTTTACCCTGAATAATGTGCAAATATTCAGCGATCAGAATCGCATTTGACAATCAGTGAGATGTATTGCCGTTGCGGGTGATAATCGCAAGCTCTATTTCTCTATTTCTGTTATACGGTCCTGAAGTACCGCGGAGTTTGTGTTCTGTAATGTTGTCTTCCCTCTTGGGACTCCTGACATAGCATTGAATAAGCGCGTCGTAACGTTTTATTGTTGTGTCTACTGAACCAGGTAATAACGACGAGTGCAAGTCAGGAAACGCGTATAGAACCGCCCCCACATTGACTTGTGAAAATTTTCTTGCTTCAAGCTGTCGTTCAATTTCTCATTCACACTCTTTCTATCTTGCACATATAGCAGAATTAAAATTTAGCTTGAATATCCTTTATGTGTAATTTAAGTAAAATGTGGAAGGATTAGAGGATGGGAAAGTCGTATTATGTAAATTTACAAAAATGTGTGGACTTGTTTTGTACGATTTTTAATGATATAAATTCGAAATATAAAAAAGGCAAAATTTAGAATAGGAAGGTATAGGCGAGAGATTAATAGCTGCTGTAATCTCATGTATTCTTTGTAATCTGTATTCTTTGTAATCTCGTGTATTCCCTGATATCTTTTTGCAATCTCTATGTAATATCAGGTAATGTCAGTAATCTCCAGGAAATTTGTCTAATCTTCTCGTAATCTCATGTATTCTTTGTAATCTGTTGTATTCTTTGTAATCTCGTGTATTCCCTGATATCTTTTTGCAATCACCATGTAATATCAGGTAATGTCGGTAATCTCCAGGAAATTCTAATCTCCCTATAATACCCGTCATCTTTTCTAATCCATGCAATTTTTGTAATTCTTTATAATTCTTGCAATCTTTGTAATCGTATGCAATCTTTTGTAATCTTTCTGTGACCTTTTTAACCTTCTTCTAATTCCTATGGTCTTTTGTAATCTGTGGTAATTTTTTGCAATCCTCACAATCTCTATAATCATTTGCAACCCTCCTGTATTCCCTCTAATATTTTGCAATCTTTACAATTTTTGTAATCCTTGTAATCTTTATAATCGTTTGTAATCCTTGCAATCTCTGTGATCGTTTGTAATCCTGCTATAATCTTTGTAATCTAGCTGCAATCTTTGTAATCTTTCAGTAATCCTTGCAGTCATTGTAATCAATTTGTAATCTTTGTAATTTTAATCAGCGTACGCCATTATTGGATAGTGAAAACCTCTCGGGTAAAGGTATATTTCAGCGTTCTCTAAAATTTACGTAAAAATCGTTGTGTTTCGAATTTTTTAATTTTTGACTGGCGGGAAATTCATTCAGATGATAATCACGAAGCTTATATTGAATGGAAAAAAGACGTGTAACATATATTTACATAAGACATGAATTTGATAGCGAGACTGTTCAATTCAACCAAAAACTCGGACACATTCCACCATCTGGATGGATTAACCATCTGTTACCAATTTCGTCACTAAAAATGCTAAAAATGCATTTTTTTCAAGTTATAAATCAAGGGTTATTCGAGAAAAAATTAACCCTGTCGAAGATATATCACAGCCAAATTTAAAATTTGCCTGCAAAAATCTAGGCAGTCGAGTTACTCAGAAAGCAATGGACCAAATGACTTCCGCAAAGTTTGCTTAGATATCCTAAAGTCATTTTCCAAGGATGATGACGATCGTTGTAATTCTGTAATTGTTCATTCGTGATATTGTTATAAATAGTGGAACATCGATTTTTGATGGGAAAAATGCCGCTTTTCTTGAGACGAACACGTAAAAAAAATTCAAAAATTCAAAAACTGGTATGTCTTCGTTTTTGTTGCGGATGATGTTTTGTATCCTTAGTGAAAAAAAAAAAAAAAAAAAAAAAACAACAGAAACATGTCAATCCAATATCATTGACAGTTTGCTGAAGATCAATTCGACCGCGAATTTGGCTCTTTTCGAGGAATTTCTACAACTAAATCTCTCGTGATTCTGGGTATAAGAGAAAAGTGGCTAATTGAGTAACGGAGATGTATAAATTTTCAGTGGTGTTCGATTTGCCGCTGAATCCCAGCGCGGATACGGGTGGTTTCGTCCTCGCTTACAAGCAGAACATATCGGAGTTCCAGCCGTACCTCGGCTCGTGCATGTTCGTCTTTGGAAAAGCGATGAATCTGCAGGACACGCCCTCCTCGAAGGAAGAAGAGAGAAAGCCCCGAGGGAAGAAGTCCTGTAACCCCTGGGGAAAACAGCATCGAGCCTGGACCGCGCCTCCCTCGATGCCACGTGCCCGTGATCCTGGTGTCGTAGATTTAATCGACTTTTTGAAATCCACCCGTGGAGCTATTCGCTGATGCCTCGCGATTTCCATCCGCAATCACGTTCTGCGGCCTGACGTCTCGTCCTGCCTACGTACCTCAGTGGGGTGTCGATACACCCCGATTGCCTGGACGTGACAACGGCTGATGAAAGCAGTCGACAAATGATGTGGCCGTAATGTCTTCCTTTTTTTTTTTTTATCCTACCTTTCACCCTGACATTGTTTTAACGCTGCTCTAACATCGGTTGTCTTAAGGATCCCGTGATCCTGTGTGCTATGAAGTAATCGAATAAAGATACAACGAGAATTTACATGTAAGTAATTCTTTTCTTACTGCAATATATGCGGAAAAAAAAATCTTTCATTTACGAAGAGAGGTTACACCCTTCGGGTCACCGATTTGCCCTAGTCCTCGAGCCTCGAGCATTTTTAAAGACTCACTAGTTTAGTATATCCTTGAAGCCCAGGAATTTTGAAGTATTTCATTCGTTGTGCTAAGTTTGAATTTTTCTAACTTGTACAAATGGTGAACCTAACACTTTCGACAGAAATTTCTCCCTTATTTCTGAGTTGTGCACCCTAGGATTTTGGGGACATACTGCACTGGTGAGTCTCTTTAAGTACCCAGAGGCTCAGCCAAATCGGTGACCCGAAGATGTGACCGATCCTTGTCAGTTTGCTTAAAAATTGGGAAAAATTTTTACCTTCGTAATAACTGTGAACTCATTTTCATTGCATTCACAATGTGAGCCCAATGTAGTTATTGTTTTCTGTAAAACACTCAGAGCCTTGTACTCAACTATCGTTCCTTCCACCGTGGTCTGACAAACTTTTACGGCTTAGAATCACCTATTGTCTGACTTAATAGGTCTCTTTACTCAAGGGTTATCTACAATCCTTTCACAAAGGCGAGGCAGACTAGCTTTTGTGTTTGTTTGGCGAAATTCTAACGCTCTCAATGGGAATACAGAAATGAATATTACATTGTCTCGGGCGATCAAACAATTAAATTTCCAAAACCGGGGAAAATTGAAAACTGAAGCATTACTGCGACATCGCCTTAAACAACTCGGACTTGTTTTCAATCTGTGCAAAGAAAATAAATGTTTGCAATATTAAATTATATATTTGTTCTGGCACTTTGTTATTGCTACTTTTTTCATCTGTTTCAAACCGATTAAAAACACAATGACATGTACATAATATTTGAATAGTACGAAAAGACTGAATTCTAGAAAAACGTGTTATAAACATGCATTCAACCCCATTTTGGTTCCTCCTTTTAATTGAGTAATAACGACACTCGAGCCGAGCAATTCGGGTCATGTAACGAAGCACTCAGAGCCAGCGGAGCCAAAAGAGCCAAGTTTGGCCGCCCCTGCCTTGCGTATTACGAGATTAGGCTGCTCGGGGTTCCGTCGGGGTGAATCGCGCTAAATAAGGCGAGGTTTGTATACTCGGGGTTGAATACTCCAAGATTACCTGCCTTTCCCGAGAACCTGGAAACGTTTTACGACGACTGGGTGACGATTACCCCGATAAGGCTTCTTTCGGGTTTCACCTAGCCTTCTGTGTCCCCATAAACTACATCGCCAATTTCTCGTGGTTTACAGTTCTGACAATGAAAACCGGCGGTTGTAAACCGGCTTCTATAACCCGAAGTGGAGATGGTTTGGCTCTTTCCATCCGATTGCAGGAGAACAAGCTGATGAAGATTGTTCAAAGTCAATTCTTTTATTGATATGTACATACATAAATTTATTTACAAGATTCGCTTCATTTTATCAATCTAAATTTATCGTTAATTAGGTGTAAGTAAATCTGTTTCTTTCTTCCACACATGTAATCCGTCTAATTATCGCAATTAGCAACAGTCCGTAACGACACGTGGTCAGAAAAATAACTCCGGTTACCGCTACACTGCATGTTGTTGTTGCATTCGGAGCAAAAAGAAACTGTTCATCACAGAAACGTGTGCCATCAACCCTTCTGCTAGTTACGGGATCCTAGCTTCAATGTTTCCGAAGTAATTTACCAGCTGGACACTTGAGGGACTTGAACGATTCAAGCAAAGGTCACCTTGGCTGAGATCGAGATCGATAAACAGACCGCGATTAGGCCAGGAAAAGTTCGGCTGACTCCTCCGTGATGCATCGCTGCCGGATGTTCCTCTGCAACAAAACGTTACGAACTTCTCTAGAAAGGTGACAAGTCCGAAAGCTACGCCAAAGATGTCAAAATGGACTGGGACACAAAACATTTAATGGACTCCGCAGAATCCTTATGGAAGTGGCTTCCAGTCGAATTGGCTGGATCATCTGTATGTTGTAGTATTTTTCTCCTGTTCTAAAGTTCTCATGAACACAAGTCCCAAAAGTGAGTAATTTCCGAAACACAGGCTGCGGAAGAAAGGTGTCCAGATTTTTTGATTTCTAAGGATCTCGAGATTTTCATGAATTATAAACCTTTACGGGGACTTGAAATTAAACGAATCACTCAAAAAACTGCACGATTGATTCTCAAAAATAGGTAGAAACCTGTCACAGATTCCATCAATGCATCAGTTCTATCCACGAACTCGTTGGTTTACTGGAAGAAGGTGCAACTCCAAATTTCTCGTGAAGAACGAGACCTTCCAACTGTCTTATCCTGTTTTTCACTCGTGTGCGGAGTCACTGCGAATGGACTGTGCAGTTTTTGAGTGATATATTTGATTCCAAGTCCCCCTTAAACCTTCGTAGTTCGTAAAAATCGAGTAATCCATTGATATGAAAAACTCTCGGAAACTACTGACTTTTGGGCCTTGTGTCAATAAGACCTTTTAAACGGGATGATACATATTCAACCGCGAGCCAATTTCCATAAGGATTCTGCGGAGTCCTTTAGAAGGAAGAATTATGGACGGACGTACCGTTGACAACGTGGACTCGTATGCTGTTAGGATTCGCGTTGCTTGGACCGCAAGTGTAAGTCCCTGAGTCCGTGGCTACCGCCTTCTGGATCATTAATCGGCTAGAGGTGACGGGTCCCTTTTCGGTCACGAGGCTGACACCGCCACGCGGAGAGTCAAAATTAATCTCCTGCACATAAAGAATAGAGCTAGCTGAAGGAATCGGGAACCATGAGGAGACAACGAGACGGTAAAAAGCGTCTCGACGAAACGGACGATTCAGGCAACTTGCAAATATTTTTTCGCTCTACCCAGAAAGCGCGTTGGTTGTGTATAGATATATATATATATATATATATATATATATATAGGAAAAGGTGCACACCTTCCTCCGCGAAAAATCTCGGATACGGCAAGAGCCTAACCGTGAATTATTAGGCACTTCTGGCATTTCCCAGAACCTTAGAAGCCCGGGTGAAACACTACGCCATTATACTCTACAGCGATAAAGATATCCCGGTAGTATTTTCTTCTTCTTTTTCATTCGAGAGAAAGGCTCTTCATTGATTGAATTTTTGCGGTGCCTCCTTCATCTCTCACATCTCTATGAATTGGAACATGGCTATGGTGCTATGGTCAAGTTTCGGGTCACGTAGTGCTTGAATTTGGCAGTGGATGAAGGACCTTTGTCAGCACTGGTGCTACGTGGACTTGACTCGAGTTTCTTGCTACGGTAACGTACCCTTTAAAAGCTGAACTCACCACTGTGTTATGACTCCAAGTCATCATCGGCGGTGGTTCCGGAGCAAATCGGACAAGGCATGTCAGGTTGATGGTGCTCCCTTTGTTGACGAACAGATCCGGGGCGCCAACGATTTCCGTTACCGGTTCTGCAACAGCAATTATTATCAGGGGTTTCCGCGCAGCAACACATGAAACCCTGCAACTTCACATGGTCGAACCCCAATTTTGGACCCATCACACAGAGTGATTGATTCACCCCAATAACCAGCTGCACGAAAGTTCCAAGATTACTTTACTTCACAACACTGAAGAGTGTTGCTACGCCTATCGAAAGGCTGCAAGGAGTTTGGCTTGAAGGCCAATCTTCGAAAAAATCTGAAGGTTTCACTCAAGTTTCGGATTACACTGTCCGATGAATTTGAAACTTTCTCTTTTTTTCTCGTTGCTTCGGTAAGACGACACTAATCGATTCGTTTCATTCAAAGAGACGCATCGACGATTTTCGGAGAATTCAGGTTCGACTGAAAAAAAAAAATACTAGTTCCTACAGATGGTCTATTTCATGCTGTTTTCCGTTTTCCATAACTACATAATTCTGACAAAATACTGTATCAGAAACGGGATCTGAATCAGTCTGTGATTAAAATGCATGTTCCAAAAGAGGATGTACATCGCATTATTTTTCTTGATGTTGACCAAAGCGCTATGAAGATTGAATCAAGAGTCACATCATTCCATAATGATATTCAATTTGGATGATGTGCATTTCATTCAATTTTCCCATTTTTCAAACATTTGGACAATTGGATCTATCTGCGCGATATATCGGGCTTGGACTTCTAGACTAGCTTCTAATTGACTAAGACTAGTTCCATCCTGTGTGCAAATGCAAGCGTAAACATTGCGAAGCATCATTGAAGATTAGATAAATGGATAAAAATGTTGAGCACTTAGTTAACTGACGGTAACTCAGTAAAACGAAAGTAAATTCTTCAATTCAGCCGTAATTTCTTTCATGTCTAATTCATGAGACTGTCTCTCAAACTCTAAGTGGCGGAACTTTTCCACCGAAGAAGTTCAGGCAAAAGATTATTATAAGTCGATCGTGTCTTGTGAGGTACGCAAATTGGAGTCAAATGTCAAGTCATTATCCATCCAAAGTCTGTCACCTCTCTTAATATTTTCGTTCAACTGCTCACCGTAGAAAACAGTTCAGCACCCTAATCATCCGTTGTTCGATAAATCTGGCGTGCAGAAGAACGTCAGGAAAGCATTGAAAAAGGGGTTGGAAGGACAGAGGAAGACAGCCACGTGGCGAAAAAGGACGTTTTTATCCATACGGTGAGTGAATGATGTGGAAAAGCTGGAGTTCCAACTCACCAACGATGGTTAGATGGACCGGATGACCAATGGGCGGCGTAGTCGATATCTGGCACTCATAAACCCCGGAATCCTTCCGCTGAGGATACCGGATTCTGAGGGTCCATTCCTCCGAGTGGGGCGAGTGGAGGGCCTCGAATCGTTGGTCACTTGTGTAGGTGTACCGTCCAACGGTTAGAAGGTGGATGTCCCTGTGCCGCACCCAAGACACCTGGAAGACGATAGTGATTGAGTGGTGATGAACGGTCCGGGTTCCTCGGGCCATGTTGGTTATTGTGGTTGGCTAATTGCGCCACGTTTCAAATTAACGAGTGCTTAGCCCTTCCACGCGAAAAGCTGGTAGACAATTAAATAATGTGTACATGCAATCGTTTCAAAAGGTGGTTGTAAGTCGTCGCTTGTGTGTGATTAAAACATGAGCATAAAACAGCGTCGATGTCATCTGCGACATGGAAAGCCGGGTTCCAGGGAGTTTAAGGGTATGTAGTGTAATTTCGCATTTTTATTTGCCTCCCTCCTCCGCCCACAACTTTTTAGCATAATACGTGGCTGGGAGTCCTCATGAAAAAAATTTAAACCCTCGTATCTCATTGTTGGTGTTGGTAACGAGATATTTTGCATGACCCATGTGAAAATGTATCTCCAAAATGTGTCTAAATCGATTTTTACGATGAATGGACTGAACTTGCAATGAGTAGACCTTTAATTATCTCGGTATAGTTACATAGAGGTTCTTACGATGATTATGTTTACGCGTGAGCGTAATTACGGCCTTATAGTCTGTACATTTGCGATGATGAGGTGGCGATTCGCTAAAGTAGTTGACGGATGTTGACACACGGCTCGATAAACAAGCTTTGATCAACATGCGCGCAATAAGGGCTGCCTGCGAAACAACCGAATAATAGCAGCGCCGTGTAATTAGGAAAGTAAACCTCCGGTGATATAATTAAGCTCCATCAATAACGCAACGGAACGTGTTGCAGTCATTCGTCTCTCATTGGAGACAATCGCGAACACGCTGAAGCCATGATACAGGCCGCAGCGAAGGTTCCGCGAAAATTTATCACCTCGAAAACCATTACCAAATTAGACACTCGAACTTGGGTTTTAGGGTTGCTGCGGGAAGACCTATGTAAGGCTTATCCAGAATTCGTTGCAATTCCGGCCTTAGACAGTGAGAAATTATCAGGCACCTTCGGTAATTCAACGAGGTTCCCACGTTATCGCACTTTATGGAATTATCGAAGAGGCTCCGCGTTCTCCGAAAATGGGTCAGCCGTACCTTAACGAGTTTCGAAGGTTTTCCACCGCTGTATCCTGGGCTCACCCTACCCGAAAGAAACTCGGTCTCATTACGACGTCGCCACCGATTCACAACAGAAATTCGCTTAAGGATCTGTTCGAGGTACAGTCAGGGCAAAAATACGTCGAAACGAAAAAGTTCAAAAAATGCAACGGAAGCTCGTGTGGTTGAATCTAATTGAAAAATTATCTGTGGTCAAGAAGAAAATTCGAAAACACTACGTCACATGTAAACACACGAAAATTTTTCAAACGTAGACGTAACTATATTACTTTCATTATCTTTTATCGGACTGTACGTCTTGTTCATTCGTTAAAATAACGTAGCAACTTGAATTTAACGGTGTATTTTCAAGGAACATGAATATATACAGAGAGAGCAGTTTATCGGCTTCACGACTCATCAAGCCTCGCGAGTTTCCTTTTTTCCCGTACATTCCTTATCCTGGTTTGGAGATTTTCTCGCTTGTGCCAACTAAGCCAGCCAAGTTCAGCTGTTATCTTTGGCATTAGCATTCGACGCAGAATAAATTAGTGTCATGGAGATCGAACCGATCTTCCTTGAATATTCTCAGCTTTCACGCAGTCCTTTTGTCAGAGGCTCGACAAAGCTCTCCTGCCAGAATCCTGTCTGGATGCATAGCACATCTATATATACGCATTGCGTTGGAGAGTTTCGATGCCTGCTCCACTTCGCTCAAGAAACCCATCAATCTTCTTCTTGTGATATTATTTGGCCTAGTTGATGAGCACATTTATACCAACCCTGCTATGAACTCTGGACTGAATAGAGTCTGAATCGCAGCCTAGTTTATGGCGGAATGTTGCACTGCGTTACAATTATATTATATTACCAAAATTCAAAGTTCTTGGGAAATCTCGTGAAACGTATGTTATTTACTTCTAACAAGATAATGACTCGGAAACAAATAACATTTTCCGCAAGTCTTTTTAATACTTATTTCTCTCAGCTACTCACCATGAGGCCAGACCAAAAAAAAAAAATTTGATTTTGATTTCCCATTTAAATAACACGGAAATTTTTTTTTTTTAGTCTTATTGCGTTATAACGAATGAGAGAGTTGTAGAATATATACATATTTTTATAGGAAATTAAACGATCTACAAAAATGATCTGATGTGATTTTCCGTCAAGTCGACTCGTTTAAAAGTCATTCGAGGTTAAAGTTCAACTTCAAATGGTATACGATGCCTTCCGCAATTTTTTATATTTCATCACGAAATAATGGCTCAAAAACGTGAAACATCATGTTTTTAAAGTTTCGTAAAGTTCATCAAGTTTTCTTTGGTAAAACATCAAAATTTTTGCGAAATACAAACAATCGTAAGGAAAATCGATTTCATTATGTACCATTTGAAGTTGAACTTTAACCTCGAATAACTTTTAAACGAGTCGACTTGGTGGAAAATCACATCAGACCTTTTTTGTAGATCGTTAAAAATTCCCGTGTTATTTAAATGGGAAATAAAAAATCGAGATGAGGCATCTCTTAATAATAATATTAAGAGCTCAAAGTTTAACAGAATTTGTTTTTCATTATCTTGAACGATATTTTCACAATAACTGAGGAAAAAATTATTCAGTTTGGTCCACCTTCTCACCATAAAGAGTGTTAGGTATACTATACTTATAACTTCCCATAAGACTTACGCATGTTCAGGGGTGTGCTGCTAATTTCTATGAATAATTATACTTTAAATATGGAATTCAATACAACAAAGGTTCAACGATTGTTATAAAACGGGGATACACAGCAACAGGAGTCATGATTTAGTTATGGTTTGAATTCGAATGGAATATATATCGACAAGGATTTTATATTCACGAAGTATTTTTCACTGGGTTTTATTGTCCTCCGACCCCAGATGAATTATTGATCTGTGGATAAATACTTAACAGCTCGCCGAGGGTGGATATACATTATGTATGTAATACCGGCTTCAGGTTTGGACCAATATACATGCCGAAATATGACGACAATACTTTTCACAAGCCATGCAGATACCGACCCGCGTCTTTGTCGGGAAATATATCTCACTAGGTATGAAATCTGATAGAGTTGAGACAGTTGAGTGGAACTATACGATGAATTTTATGTTATAAGAACATGAAAGCCTTCAAGGATGCGCCATTTGCTCGAGGCACTTTACAACCTTGTTAAGCTAGAGAAAATTGAGAATATATGTACCCTGATTCCTTTACGACTTTAAAGAAATCACATTATTGTATCGTTTGATCAATTTCAGTAATCTAAAGTTCATTTTGTTCATCAATGAATTCCATACAAATTTTCGGTCAGACTTCTTATCAATAGATTTTCATTTCAAGAGACAAACATGTGTTGTGGCTATAATGATTTTGAGATGAAATATTTACAGAGAATTCACTCGAAAAGAAAATAGCAATTAGTACTGGCTCATTGAAATTGTTCAAACGATAAGTTGATCGCAATTGAGAAGTGATCCAACATTTATATGATCTTTCCTTAGGTGTATCAATTGTACGGTTGTAATTAAAATTCACGACGGTTTTCAGTTTTTGTTTTTTTGATTCGAAGAGATCTTGTTTTGATCAGAATCAACTCGATAAATTTCAGTTTCATCGTTGAAATTTTCGGTTCATCATATTTTAACTCAACAGCTGTTTACTACATCCCTGAAGGGTGAATTTTAAATTCTCAGGGTCTCAACAGGCCACCTTTAAATCGAACGCCCCGTATCGATAGCTGCATGAAGTATTCGAGGCTCTGCTGCAGCTAAACGGCTAATAAAATACCCTGCAGGTATAAGTACAACATATCGACGAATGGAAAACTGTCGAGATTCGAATAGCGCAATATACGTCACAGTAAATGGCAGAGTGACTGGTAGGCGGTCTGGAAACGTTCGCTAATTTTCTCCGCAAACATTACTGGACAAATTTTTTATTTCGCAATATTTTAGATTCCGCTTTCCAATTAGTGTGTAAACATAAATTCGACCATGATGGTTGTCGCTGAGCCCAAAAGTATCATAATATCGATGAAATGCTTACTGCGCATGCGCAAGCTTTGATGGATTGTCACGCACGCTAGCCACTACAAGATCCAACTGTCAAACGCGGCTGGCAGAGGTTAGGTTTGGTGATGCAAATTCTTTCGGGTTGAGTAGAGCTCAAACAGTCGATGTAGTGATTCGGGAAGTCGTGGCGAGTCTTTTTTGTTAACTAATTGACGTTTAATTACTGCTAAGAGTCGTCATGGGGATATAATTTCAGTCGACCAGTTTTCTAATAAGTTGGCTTTACTGCTTTACAGACGAAATATTACCGCTCTACGAATAGCTTGCCGACCAACATAGTTCAATTATTTTTCGCATATGCAGCCGGTCGCTCAGCCTGATAAGTTTTACCGTTTACTCTCGGGTAGATATACGTGGGTGTGTAAATGCACGGTGGCGAAACGGCGTCGAGCACTTGTGTTGTGTCTGAAAAGTGGTGAAAGAGCCGCAGGTGTTTAAATGTTGCAGAAACACGTAATGGTAAGGCCTCCTCGCATATTTTACTGGGGAGACTTGTCGCCACGTGTTATTTTTTTATATTTTTTTTCCTCATTCTTTTTTGCACCCTATTTTTACATGCATCTTTTTTTTATTCCAACCAATTTATGTGCTGACTATTTTCTTGCGAAGAGGTCTTTTACGTTTGACTGCTACGATAACGGTAGGTAAGCGTTTTTTTTTCCTTGATTTTTTTTTTTTTTTCTGCATGTACATTTTCGTTGCAGTTTATCCGTTTATTCGATAATACGCAGTCTTCTCTTTTCCACGAAACATGAGAACTTTTTACTGTATTCGGTAGGGTGGTTTTTATCCGGGGCTCGGATGATGTTTTTATCATCCGCCCCCCCAAACCGGCTCAAAATAATTCAAAAACAATTCCCCAATTTTTTCAGAATTTCATCTCCACTCCAACCCCTGTCTGTCAGAGGGTGGATTTCCCCATTTAAAATACACGTGTTTCGGTTATAATCTCGGTATACATTTTATATTGAGAAAAAAAAAAAAAAATAAATGTATAAAATTTTTTTTTTTAAATCCGTGATTTGGGGGCTGAATGATAAAAAACTCGTTTGAGCCCTGAATACAGACTACCCTGGTGTACAGTATTTCCTTTGGAGAAACTGTAAAATTTTCTCCGAATACAGAAACGGGTGCACGGATTCTTCAGAGTTGAGGCATCGCCTTACCGTTCGATTACCCAAATTCTTGACCTTGCAGATCAAGTGAACAGTCTTTCCAACCAGTCCGGTGAAGTTAGAAGTCATCGATGTGTCAAAGTAAGGACCTGTCCCAGGCGTTGGCCATTCCTCGAGAAAATCCGTCCGAAAGTTTCGTAATCCGATCACGGTTCCACCTATAAATAGAAGAAATGTTACATCCTTAAGAGAGAAATAAAATCAGTTGTCTTTTGTCTTTCTTCTCGGCTCTTGTCATGCGCGCGGTGTAAATAAATTCAAATCTAATTTTGCGCTGTTCGATTCGAGTTCTAGTTTGAAGGATGTACATGTATAATGGACTCCATTGAATGGTGAGATTCTCAAGGGTTGTATCGAAGAATAACATCAACTTCTAAATACGTGTACGGAATTAGAAATGTTCTTATGACATAGTTAAAATGTGTTTCCTGGATTTGAGAAACGCTCTAGTTGAAAGGTCGAGTATACCTATATTCATGATATCCTGCGCCATTGATTTATCGATTTGTTCATTCCCCAACCGAAATTATGACATGATTATAATTATATCGTACTGATATTTTATCTAGTGAATTTCTTCACGGTATCGAACAAATTTCGTTGGAGGGTTTTAATGTTTTCCTGCCGTCCCCGATTGGAACAGTAAATTGCAGCTGGCGTCCCGGTCTGTTCATCATCACCACAAACGCAATAAGAAAAGAAGTAAAGTAAAATAGCTGGCGTAACGGTCCGATATTCAAAACACACAATATAAGGATGGTCGTCTTTCATAACAAACTGTTAAATTCTCTGCTGACATCAACTGAAACGTAATGGAAACCAATTCGAATGGTATTGCTACAGCTTCTGATGTAGCAAATCTCCGGTTTTCCCAAAATTATTTCATATTTCTTTAGAGATGTGCGTTTTTTGGAGGTTATCAACCACAAGGTTTTCAGAATAATTCAATATCTAAAATTAAAAATTCTTCCAATATCATAACTAACTTTGCTCGATACTATAAGAGGCCAGTTTTAGCAGAAACAAAACAAATTTTACTGAGTAGTAGTCGTCAGTGCTGCCAACTTTACTTTTGACCCGCTGAATTTGGGGAGGTTAGTATCGACTTCGTTGGAATGTACAGACTGTACCTCGTTACTCGAATTGTCACTTTGCAACGCGTCATCTGGCGGGAAAAAAATAGAACTAATGCAATCAGGCCGACATCTGAGCATTGACCGTGTTTTTTCCGTGTATGGATGGTAGAACAGGTATATTAATTACGTTTAATTAACCTTTGTGACATGAGTAATTTGAAACCTCAATAATTACGATTTACCTCGATTAAAATTAAGAACTTAGGTTATGTGGTGATAAAATGGCGCCGAGAACCAGGCTCTGATGTCACAAGAAGGACATTTTTCAATACTAGCCCCACGCAAATTGATGAGATTTTGTAAGAATATTATGTTCACCTATGAACAAATCCAAAAAAAAATCTACCGCGTAAAATTATCGGTGTAAAAATTTCGATATCTGTTTTACCGATAACGCAAATCCAGCGTTTCTGCAAAAATTTTATACTTGTAAGCTGCATATTTTGTGAAGTCAAGGAATATTTTTTCTTTGCGCACGTGAAACGATTTAAATTTTTTGCAGACGACAGATTATGCAGTCGTTAGGAATTCACTATGTATACATATATGTCGGCGCAAGAAGCCGGCAGCTTGACGCTCCTAACGCTCGTACTATTTTTGTTTTGATTTACACTACAGGATTATTGACATTGAAGTCCGATCTTTGTAATGTAGCAGCGGGGGGGGGGGGGGGGGGGGTAAAGTACCTGAACTTTAATCCTAGAGTTTACCTCGGGGAAGTCGAGACACGAGAGAGCTCAGTAACAGTCTGAGGCTCGAGCGTGAAGAACCTATCAGAGGGTCTCGAAATCTCTACGCACCTACCCGCTGCTAGAATTAAATTAGTCATTAATAAGAATAGAAGGGAATCAGAATTATGAGCGACTCTCCAGATCACCTATATATACATATATTAGGGTGGCGCAAAAAACCGACTATTCTTTTTTTTTGGGTCTCGTGTGACAAAATGTTAGTTTTTGATGTTTTAAGAGCCCACTCCAAAGGACAGCTCGAAAAAAAAAATTTTAAGAGGTCGCTCAAAATTAAAAAAAATGTCACAAATCGTCAAAAAATTAAATAAAAAAAAATTTATTAAATTTTAATATGAATATTAAAAGGTCGCTCGAAAAAATCTAAAGAAATGCACCAAAAAATTGAAAAAAAATTATGAGCGACCTTTCAAAATTAAAATTTGGAACTGAAACTTCCAGTAACTCATTTTTTTTTGTTTATAAAATTATACCGTACTAAGAGAAAAAATTTACAAAAAAACATCGATTTTGGACTATTTCTGACGTTTTAGAAAATGTGGAGTGACCTCTTAAAAATTTTGTTTTTGAACTGTTCTTTGGAGTGGGCTCTTAAAACATCAAAAACTAACATTCTGTCACACGATACTCAAAAAAAAAAAAAAAAATTCGGTTTTTTTATAATATATTATATTAGGGTGGTCCCTATTTGAGAGCTGGACAAATTTTTATTAGAACGCCCTCTAGGTCTGTTCCAAATCATTGAAAAAAATCTTTGTAAAGTCTTAACCCTCTACGTTAATTGGAACACGTGCCTTTAACTTTCAAAAGTTGTGAATCTTAAATACAAGTAATTTTTATAACCAGTTACTTCGTTTTGCATGACTTTGGTATAAATTACGGGATCGATTTGAAACTTGACAGAGTTGTTGTTTATAATGGTAGAAACAAACCCTAAAAGTTTCAATATTTTATCATTATTCCTCCCTCATATATACGTACATAATAAAAGCGATGTTATCAAGGCTATATAAAAAAATAATCATATTATAAAACTGTGATAAAATTTGTGATTAAAACAAAGGACGATGTTTGATTGTGTTCAGTGGATATAATATCAGCCGCTGAAGACTTACGAGATTTACTCACGATCGAAAAAATCACATAACCTCTGCTAGAAAAAAATAATAAACCGGATCAGGAGATTAAGCATAAAGGATGTACTCAAAAAAAAAAATTCGGTCAACTTTTTTTCGTTAAATGATGGTGATAAAAACAGAAAACTGCGATGAAATGTTGTCGACTCAAGTACGTTTCATCTTTTACAGAACGCGTTGTTGTATTTTAAAGACAGTTTCGGATCGTTGAAGCGCACTTCTTGTAACTGTTACACTTAATCTACATTATATCGATATTTCCTTTTATCGCGTTATATTTTATACTACTGAGTGCATACACACATGAGTATTATATTCGTTTTGAAATGGAACAACGAACACATGAAAAGCATAAAGCCCGATGTTTGCGCAGCATGTTCGCCTTTACCGTTTCCTCAGCACCATATTTGCTCGCAGCCCCATCACGGGTTTATAACGCGAAACAACCGTATCATACACGAAATAAAACTAACATTGAAATGCTCTCATGTATTACTGCCATTCTATCTGGAATAACATTTCCGTTTTTTTTTTTTTTTTTTTTTTTTTCAAATTGTCAAGATAAATTATTACATCAGATTATAATATGACGCTTCTGGAATTAGTTCCAATTTCTGCCACCAGAGGGCGTGACAAAAAGTTTTGAGGAAATGAAAAAAATGTTTTTCGAAAAAAAAAAAATAAACGTTTACCTGTTAATCATGGATGAGAATTTTATTTTTGGAAATTCCATTTTTGGAAACCTTTTGTCACGCCTTCTGGTGGCGGAAATTAAAAATAGTGTCATTTGTGTCGCTTTTGGTTTCGGTTTTGTTTTGTTTTTTTTCTGTTTTGTATCTAATTTTGCACGCGATTAATTTATCGTCATATGCTGAATTTCCTGCTTTAACTACGGATAGTGTGGTCAAGATTTTTTTATTTCATTGTTGCCAAGGGTTGGAAGGAAGTTGACTTTATTCTACTGAAAATTTTCATTTTATTGGTTAAATTATCGCGTCAGGTTGGCTGTACTGATTTTTGATGAAACCGGTATTTCCCCAACGTTCATATCGACGCCACTGAGCCTCTTTGATAGCGTACGAATCAAGAGTCTGTTGATGTGTTCCTGTGTTATCGTGTGCTTTGACGAAGCTAATTTTGTGCTCACCAAACCTCATCACTGCACCTCTGCCTCTCACAGAGTAAACCGAACCCATTCCACCTGGGCTTGCAGACTTCATCACCTATACCTACACGGTATAATCATAGCGAAACGCGAAGATATCTTGGAAACTGGAAGCAAATCGTCTGAAGGTATCGTAATTACAATATGGCTTTATAAACTTTGAATTTATTTGATATAATCCTAAGCTCGTTTGTGAACAGTAATAATATTACACAAAAAGAAGAATCGAGAAATAGAATCATTTTTTCAATTCATTTAATTCCAATTTAAACCAGAAAAAATTGTTTTTTTTAGGAGATCGACGTTTTATGGGGTTTTTGAAAATTTCGTAGAATTTTCAGAATTGTGACGGCCAACTTTTGCGTGAATTAAATGGGAGTGTAGAAATTTTTTATCGGGTCAACAGAATTTTTATGGAGATATGGGATTTCGGAAATTTGGTACGGAGTTCAAAAAATTCCTGTAAAAAGCGACATAATCGACGTAAGAAGCGTAATGTTACATCATTATTTTGAACAGTTCAATGGTTGAGGCTGGATAACTTCGAAACGGCTCGCCTTACGCAAATATTCGTTCTGACCTTTTTTATAGAGCGTTTAATTTCCTACAAAAATCCATCTTGTTTATTACTGTACAGTGATTTGTTAACGAGTAATAAAATTCCAAAGTTCCGAAACAAATTTTTCTCACGTTATTTGAAATGGTATTCTGGTCTAGAAGTTTGAAAAAATAGATTTTTACCCTCCATATTTTCAAAGTTTAGACCTTTGGGAATAAGCTTCTAAGAGGATTTTTGGAAATTCGACTTATTTTCTGAGTTACAGTCATTTTTATGATGCATTAACTAAACCGGTCCGGCCGGAACGAATCTTTAAACGCGTTTTTCTCGAAACTACTTTTTTGGATACGCTAGACATGATATCTCAAGTTCTGATGGACCGATTTACTTGAAATTTGGTGGAAATGTTCTTCGTATATTCCTCCATGGTTTAAAGCACGGATTTGAAAAAAGAAAATTTGTTACTATTTTTAAAAAATTCGGAGAGGTAAAAAAAACAGGGGCACAAAAAAATTTTCCTTTTCAAATCGTCGTAATTTTGTGAAAATTCTTTTTTTTTCTTCTCGTGCTCCGGACTATCGACACGTTTTTAATTATAAAGAATTTCTTTGGATTCTTTTCCTTCGGAACACCACAAGAGTCAAAAACATGTCGACCAGGACGCGTCTTTTTTGTGGCCCCTACTTTACTACCCTTTAACTTTGTATATTTTTGATTTTGTTGTTTTGACGATTTTTTTTTGTATTTTTAACACATAAATAAAGGTGTAGAAAAAAAATGTACACTAAAAATGTTTTTTTTTTATTACTTTTATACATCACTTAAAAAAATGTCTAAAATTTAGATTTCTAGACCAGAATACCCTCTTAAATAGAAATAGAAAATTGAGAATCTCCACCGTTAAACAATAATATTAAGGGCTTATATTTTAACAGGGCCTTTGTTCAGCGATACTCTGACGATTTTACAATCGTCTTTGAAAAAAAAAAAGTAGCCAATCTTTTTAAAACACTCTAATGTACGTACATGCGATTAGCAACAAGAGCTGTAATCGTTCCTTTAAACCTCCTACCCTGAATTATAATTTTCCACAAACACCCATCGTTCTTCACGCCGCTAAAAAATCTATATGTAAACTCCTGGCAAGCACGCGATCCGGTTTACGTATACATACAACGATATTCGTGCATAAGAATCGCCTATACTCGTGCTGAAAATGCAACCATAACGATCACCTAGCGGCGGAAGTTTCCCCGGTTTAGCCGTCAGCCCTGGGCTGTTTAAACTCGAAGTTTCGAAAGCTGAGAAACGAGAATAGCTTAGGGTGCATAACGCTCTGCATGTGCATCGATAACGTTTCCTTGCAGTTGCCTTTCGATCAGCCCAGATGATGAAATATTGACGATAGTTCTGAGTATCTGGCTTTTTTCTAGCGTATCGTAATGAAAAATATTGTATTTGTTTGTTGTAAGATATTTTAAACAACTTTCAGTTCCTTGATGTAGTGAAATTTTTTTAGTATACATCGAGTTGTTGTATTTTCAAGCTGCAAAGATCTCTTGAAATGTAAAATTTGTTTAAAAAAATAACAGAATCAGAAATGAAAACTTTATACATATAAATCGATGTTTTGTTTAAAAATGTATGAAAATTTTTTGATAATAAGGAAATTCTTTCGATTTTACTCAACGGTGATTCATTTCGTTGGGAATGTATACTACTTCTGAAAAAATCACTGAAACAGATTTTCCATTTTTGAGTAGTCAAGTTATTATCACCGTTTGTTGATCGTAATCGATATTAGTGCGATGGTGTAGGATTGAATAACATTCATCGATGCCAAAACGTGACGAAAAAAAATTCATTCACTGAATTTGTACCATGGAAAAATGTCTTTTGCAAAAAATCAGCTCATCATAGAGTATAATGGAACAATTTATCAAATTTTCGGCCATTTAGAAACGATTTTGTATAAAGCATCGATGTCCAAGCTCTTATTTATGATCCCAGTACTTCGTATTTCCGTATTTTTCCAGAGATTATTATATAATTATAATTTCTCCGTCAAATTTAGTGCCTTTCCAGTTTTTCCAGTTTTAACAGCTTCACATTACGTGAAGATTTATTCTTAAAATTCGATCGACTTCCGGTTTTTTATGTTGAAAAAAAAAAACGTTAAAAAAATTGAAATTGGGAATTATTTTACTATATATAGATCATCGCTAAACCATTTTCATATGTTATATATAGGATTTTTCAAAATCTTTTAGATTTTTCGTAACCATTTGACGATCTGCAATTTTTTTTATCAGCAAAACGAAGAGAAAAAAAAAAATGTCTTGCGAAAAATCTGAAAAAAATTCTCAACAATCTAGCGTGAAATATGAAAATGTTTCAACAAACGCTTCTAATTTCTTTCAAGTTTTTTTTTTCGGAAAAAGCTTGATAACAGTAAGGCAGAAAAAATCTTTCCACTTTGGTTCTAATCTTGAAAATTTTGATATCTGACACGTGATTTTTAAGACTTTTTTCAGATTCTCAAATTATCTCGATCAATAAGATGGTTTTGAAAAATAATAGAAAATTCGAATCGTGTCAAAAAAATGTGAAAAAAAACCCAGTGCTTTTCAAAGTAAGAACAATCATGTAAAAAATTTCGGGCCAAATCCGAGAGGTCAAGGAATGTACGCAGGTCGAATTCAGCTATAGTCTGCTCCATGTACGAATACGAGTCTCGTTCGTAACCGTATCGTTGACATTCTAATTGTAGCAGTGGAATTTATCTTCTCGCGTGCAGGTTGTCAGTGACATTTAGTTTAACTGAGAATGGGCCAGGCAAGCGAGTAATAACCCGCAATTAAACAATATACATCAACGTGAGAACTGTGCGAAGCTGTAAAACCCAAAGACTGCAGAACGACGACTTAGTTATTTGTCAGAGATTTTTTGATTTGTTATATATTGATTGAAATTTCAGATGAAACGTCGTGCGGATGTAAATAAAAAAAAAAAAAAAAAAAAAAAAAACCATTCAGTATTACTCTGTATAAATAATAATTGTTAAAAAAGAGCCTCTGGTATATTGATTAAGGAAAAAATGTGATTGAGTAAGTCAGAATTAATTTGTGAAACAATAAAATATAGTGAGATTGTACTTTTTGGTTGATCCATTATATATTAATTTCACCTAATATGTGAGCTCAAAATTATTAAATATATAAAATTTTCATTAACTAAATTATAATTTATAACGTGAAATTTTTATATATAATTTGACTTGTGTTACGCCCCGACGTACCGCCTAGGCGAACCTTTTGTTCAATCGTACATAGCGACCAAAGACGGCTTATTTCAATAAAACATCTTGAACATTTGTGAATAAGCTGCAGCGCAATAAACAGCGCTAAAATAACAGATTGTCTAAACAGGGGATTTCCACCGCTCTTAGAGGAAGCAACGCAGAGCCTCAGTATTAGTTTTAGTTTAGGGTTATTTAGCGGTACCAAGAACCTAAATTGAAGTGCGGACATGAAACGCAGTGGCACTCAGCCCAAAAGTATCTTCTTTTTCTAAATCAAAATTATAATTATTAATAATTAGGCTAAACCGATTATACAATATGTACCAAGTTAAAATAGGCTATTTATTAAGATGTCTGCTCGAATGTGTGAGAATTACACCTACATATCTTTTGCTCATAGTTATAGTATGTAACCGACGAGATTGAGAATCGTCGGAACACCGTCTTAACACTCGAGTCGGACCCGGAAAAACCCTGACCATGCCGATTCTGGCACCGGTGGGTCGCCCTTGCACCCCATTGGCTGATTACCGTTGTACTTAGTTGCACCGAGGGTTCTTGGACCGTCAGGCCCAAGAAACAATGTCTTTCGTCTGTCAAGTCGCGTGGTGCGTGGACGTCAACCCGGGTCAGCCCTTCTGGTCGATAGTAGTGTTCGGAAAATCTTCGTTGTGACCGGCCTAAAGTACCAAGCTGATTCGTCATCTTAAAGCTTTCAATTTGTTCTGTGAATTGCAAAGACTTTCTATCACCTAACTTCATTTCTTTCCTGTTTCTGTACTAACTCTCTTATTTTCACGAATAGACATTTTTATGATATTCATTTCCTTAAATTTAAAATCAAATTAAGCTCCGCCCTGATTCTCAAGAATCAGGTAAAGTTTAAGTGTTTGACTAAAATAATTAATAGTAACTTCACGACAAACCATATTAATAATCCACCAAATAACTTCTACGAAACCGGAATACTCGTCTACATCTGAGGTGAGGCTCTGCTCCAGTTACCAACGACACGATCCGACGGCTCTCAATCTCGTCGTCACCAACATCAAAAGATAAGTCAATTCGAGCAGCGTTCACCAACACTTTTCAAATTCTTGTTTTTACCAAATCATCAAAATTATCTTTCAATTAAACACCAAGAGTTGGTGGTGAGCTTTTCTTGCCATCTTCGAGACGCATGTTGTTTTCTGAGAACCTTTATACGAAACAATATTAGATTTGGAGCCTAGTTGTGGAAAATATCCTTTGGGTATTCCGAGAGTGATTCTCCAATCTTCAGCTCGGCCCCAGCATCTAAGCCACTTCAACATTGTAATTAACCACGAATTTTCATAACGTGATTTCATAAAACTTGTTTGCATTGACCGGCGGAAGCACGTATACAAAGTCTTTTACACAAGGTTGTCGTCCGTGTGCTCCTGCACATCCCGAGAGCGATTCTCCCGACACGACCTTGTTGGTTTTATTAGAAAGACGTAAGGTTGTCGTCCGTGTGCTCCTGCACATCCCGAGAGTGATTCTCCCGACTCAACCTCAACGGCTATTTTCTAAATTATCAGAAACACTTCTAGTGACGGGTGCTTCCGCGGGCCAATCCAATTGGCACGTTAGTTTACCAATCTCATAAATGTAGAAAGAAAGAAGGATACAAAAATTTAAAAGACCATATAGTATTAATACGCGTTCAATATAGATGTTCTTGGTACAAGCTTCTATTTTGTTTCATTTCCGTAACCATTTAAGAATCCGAATTGTCCGTCTTCTCAAAATTTAATCGTTAATATAACCTTTGTTCATTGTTATCAATTTACCAATTACATTTACCTATCGTTTGAATTATACATATTCTCTTTTACCAGTTAACTCAAAATCACCATTTATTTTGAACGACGACCTTCCCCAATTTTAGAATTAGCCTCAACCTATTTAAACAAAGCTCACAGCCCTGTATAGGACTAAAGTAACACGATCCTACAAATACCGGCGTACCGAAAGGTAGGTCCTTCTTAGTTTTAATTTTTATTCAGCGCTGTTACGTGGGTGCATAATTGATTATTATCTTTAATAGTCATAAACTTCCATCGCTCTCCACACGTTCACCCTCCCACGTAACACTTGACTCAAAATTATGATGAAATTTTTTTTTTGTTTTTAATCAATTGAAAAAATAATCCAACTAACTTTTATGTTAAATACGGAAAATAAATTATAATAAAGGTAAAAAAAAAGAAAAGAAAAAAATTTAACGTCATCCTAAGACCACACAAAATAACTAATTTAAAAATGAATTCTTAATTATTAATCTACAAAAATAAATTATGTTTCCAATATATTTATAGTTAGCCAATAATATGCGCTTCTATGCATCGGAAACCAATCCATTCGATGACAAGAATCACCGCAAACTGTACCTATTAGCTGAAAATTGTGAACCACCTACCCACAGATAAATCGATAAAATTTAATGAGCTGTCTAACAGGCACGATTAAAAAAATACTGTAATTAGAAAAGCGGTGAACATATTTCACGCTCGTATATCCGCGCTGCGGAGAAAACTTTTCTCGTCATTCCATGCGTGCCCGATGTGTATATATACATGTGTAAAACACCTCAGCAAATGTTAACGATCCCGTTCCCTTAATTAACTTGTTACTCCATACGGTAAAATAATATCATGGAAAACTGTGTAAGGAATATAATTTGGCATGGCTAGAAATATTTTTTTTACATTCTAATACGATGTATATATGTACATTAGGGTGGCGCAAAAAAAAAAACCGACTATTTTTTTTTTTTTGAGTCTCGTGTGACAAAATGTTAGTTTTTCATGTTTTAAGAGCCCATTCCAAAGGACAGCTATTTGAGTTGAGAAAAAAGTAGTAGGGAAGGGTGGGGCAAAGTGGGTCCCTTAAGAAAATATTGCCTTAAATTAGAATGAAATTTTTAGTTTTCATGTAAACAATTATGTTAAATTATTACATAGTTTTCTCAAGAAAAAGTAATCATAAATTCAAGTTCAGAAAATTGTTTGACTTTGACGAGTTGAGAGTAAAAGCACAACTTGAAACGTTTCGCGTTATGAGATGTGCAATTACTCGAGTAAATGATTTCCAAATAATTCATATTTAATAAAAAGTTCAGGTTGTTAATTTTATCCCTTGTAATTTAAAAAAATTCAGGGGTCCCACTTTGCCCCCATTTTTTATATTTTCGAGATATCAAAAATTTTAAGGTGCCCACTCTCTCTTATAGAACAACAATTTATTCCTTATCGAATCGAGTCGATCTGAGAACGAAAATAAAAAATTTATTAAGCCTAACAAAGCCTAAAACTGATTAAAAAAAATTCTCGAAAGAACCATTTTTTTTTTTTTTTTTGCTCTTCAGTTGGGTAGACCCCTTAAATCCGACTTTTTCATTCACCCCCAGAGTTTTCACCGGGAAATAAAACAACTACCACGTCCTCGAAAAGCTTGTGAAATTTTCCAGGAATCTCACAATGAGTTATCAACGGCGAATCTGACCCAACGAGATGCTGAGAACACGGGTCATCTTCAACTGCTTTTGAGCTTCTTTGTTCCATGAAACGAAGCTTATGTACGCGTCAACGGCTTCCGTAGAGGTTCACGTTTCCCCTTTCTCTCTGTGTTCAGAGTACAAAAAACTTTGCGATAAAGTTTGCCTCTCCATACCGTGAGAAGCGCGTCTCATTGTTCTTCGCTAATTGATACTTTCCCTTACAGATTAATTGAACTTTAAATTAATCCACGAACGTTACAGGCCGGAAGCCCGAGTTCACATTCATTATATCGAATTCGACTTGGGCGAAAATTTGTTTCATCAAATCCTTCGATGACTTTTTTTTCCAAAAAACTTATACTCGCTAAATTTGATTGTTATCGGTGTGTAAATTCAGGCTGGAACACCTTTAATGAAACTTAATAGTCTGGTAATCTGGGTTATATTTTTCTTACTTATTTCTAAAGTAAAATATTATTGAGAGCACATAGTAAAAATTTTATACCGAAATTCGACATATTAATCAAGTTATAATGAACATTTGAGAGCGTCTCGCTAAATTCTATAACAACTCCCGTATCTCAAAGGTGGAAAATGACACGGCAAAGGCTTCTAAAGTAGCCAGAATAGGTCGCAGGGCAGAAAAAGTTACTGAGAATGATGCCCAAGAAGAAATTGAAGACTTATTATATGCCCTAGGCATAAACGATTAACATAAGTACGATTTTTTTTAAATCCGTTCTCGAAACTTTGAACGTTTTTTTCTCGAAACAACGTTTTTACGGTCAGCCCGGATGATAAAAAATTTTCTGTCCAACCGATTGGGTTGAAATTTGGATACTTTATTCCATTCATCAATAGCTCTCGCAGTAACTAGAATCTTTTTTTTTTGTCCCTCACTTTTCATTTTACAGCCCGATTTCCACTAAAAAAAGTCACTTTTTATTTTTCAACAAAATTGTTTAATCCTAGTTGCAACCAGAATGACAAGGTTACAAAAAAATAATCTTTTTGATTTTTTTTTTTTAGACGCTCACTTCAGTGCTACAAAACTATATAAAAAAATTTCGAAACAAAAAATTCTTTACACAATAGTAGATATCGTTAATAATATATCAAAAAATCTAATCGATTGAATTTTGTTTTCCTCTAAAAAAAAATCTACTTCCTTAAATTCACCTTTGCAATGGATGACTTGTGAAAATGAACACCGTCTGACCTCGCACCATTATGTTCAACCTAATCGAGCATTCTAAAGAGGGCGAGCGAGTCTGCACACGAGGAAAAGTTGCCAAAACTCTACCGACTACACCTGAATCTCATTATCACAATTTTGAGACCAACTGCTGCCCGAAACTCACACTTGCTGGCTTTTTCATCAGGCAGGCGTTTATTTTATCTTGTATATGAGGATTTCCACACGAAGTGTACAATTGATTGTTCGCATCCTTTCCGATTTTTCTCAAACTTTGTACAGTTGAAAAAAAATTTCGTTGAAAAGGTATAAAAATTATACCTTTTACAGATCGCTAGTTACACCAAATCAAAAAATTTTTATTATCTTTTTCAAATCGCACAAATATGTCAAAAGTTTTGTAATCTCATGCACTTTCCGATGGTGTCGAGAGACAAAGTATATTTTGAGCCTTAGGTATAAAAAACCGAAAAACATGATTTTGAGCTTGTTCCCTAAACTTTTTTTTTAACTCAAAGTCTTATCGTTGAATGCGGCTATTTTTTCCATAAATTTTCGTAAAACTGGTCAAAATGTGATTAGGGTATCATCGTGTAACCAAATTTCAGAGTAATATTAGGTCCTGTTTTATCCTGTTCAGTTTTTACCGTGTCCAATTTCTCTCTTAATCGTCGCAACAGATATAAACATAATGATATAGCATTGGCACAATATGCTTCTTTGTCAAGTGTTGCAAATGGCCGCGTGGAGCAGGTGGGAGATATTGCGAAAAATATACTGTTATATTTGTTGAGGGGAAAATTTGCGGACGGTTTTCTCATCCCTTAGAAAATTCCATCCTCATTTTCAGGATTCCCTATATCTGTTTCAATAAAAACGTTTAACTACCATCCGCAGTAAAAACTACTTCCATCAAAATTAACTTGCGATTTACGAAAACTTTTGTACAACTTAAATTATTTATTTAACAATTTTCCCAACACTGTCACTTGGCTATAACCAAAATAACGAAACAACGTTTTTCCAAATATTCCGGAATCTCATTAATAAACAAATGTAAGTCAATTTAAATCTCGTCACAATTTTACTATACGCGTTCTGATAGTTTATTACTCTTGTTTCACTTTAACAACATTTGGTAACAATCATTCTTACACTCTGTAACGAAATATTCACCAAAAATTTTCCTTTAAAACAAAAACTTTTGTTGAAGGAATCTACTGTTCACTGAGTTTCTCTCAAATTAGTTCTTCAGTTGACGAAAGAAACGTCAAACTTTTTTTATTCTCATTTTTTCCTTCCCCTTTAAAATCGTAAATTCCTTTACCACTCCCTCGACTCATTATATATTTAAACATAGATGGCAGGTCGCAGAAAAAAGCAGAAGCATCAAAATTTCATTTGGAATTGGCGAGTAGTTACAAAGCTTTGTACGGTCAGTGAATAGGAGACTTTTTTTTTTGAAAACTTGAGAGTTATCGGTTTTTTTTGTCGATTCTGTCAGGCTATTTTTCATAAAATTCAATACCGAATTCACGATTCATATTTCCAACCATAATTTATCAGAATACGAAGCGACGGTTGGACGAAAGTGCGGCATATCATGTAACACTTGTGAATATAATTTTTGAAAAGCTTGCAGAGAGACCGGAAGTCGGTTCCGTAACTGCTTATCATAGGAATGAAAATATTCCTAGCTATTTCGAAGCACACGTTTGAAACGTGAGAACCGATAAAAATGCAGATTTCCAACCGTATCGGAGACTGAAAACTGATTTCAGTGAAACGAAACTGACGCGTTAAATTCGAGAATCGACGAATATTCGAGAAGAAGAAATTCATACGTGTGACAATTTTCAGGCTTATTTATCGTCTCTCATTTATTGCCGAGTCCCGGACGTTAAACGTATAGCCGTTTTAATGAAAAAAAGTTTACTGCCGATGAGGGTCAAGGCCGTAAAGGAGAGATGAGAAAAGTTGTCGCTGGTTGAAATAATTTTTCAATCCATTTTGATGGCGAGGGACAGACATCCTCCCCTACGTGTAGTAGAACAGAATGTAATCTTTTTCGATTTTCTCTCCCTTTCCTTTCTTTTTCCGTCCTTCCATCCCTCTTCTTTCGTTCTTTCATTTTCCCCTCTTTCACTGGCATAACGCTATATATATATATAGCGAAGGACCGAAAGTGTAAGCTTTACGACTCACCAAAAGAAAACATAAAAAAGATGAGCGTAGGAAGAGAAGTTGACATCGCTACCGAAGGGGCGGAATTTCTTCACATATTGTCACTATCTTGTACACATGATTTCAACCCCCGTTTATCCTCTCGGCTCATTATCACCCTAACATCGATAATCCTTTACGGAACATCGTGTTTACCGCACCCACACACGCGCGATTTTTCTCACCCTCGGTTATGCGTGCCCTCGGATTTTCAACACCTTTTCAAGTTTCTCCACTCCGTCGACACTGCGAATTACACATTTCACCGGTCTTAGGTACCCCGGCGATGGTGCTATTTGCTTCGAACTCCAATCAAGCCTTAAGCTTCGAGGAAATTTCCACCAACCGTGAATCACCGATGATCAGTTCACGTGTTCGAGGAACATAAAATCACGGTTCAACACTCCTCATCACAATGAACCGAATACACATGGTAACAAAGCATCGTAAAAACGATGTCAATGTGAGGCTCGCGGCAGAATTTTGGAGTTTGCGATGGAAAAGCACTCGGCAGTAAGGGATGAAGAAATAAAATGAAATAATACTTCACTTGGTATCACTCGACTTCCGTAATATGCAGAGGGTTTGCCGATTAACAAATTGACCGAGTATCCGTTTCCCGCATGTGCCGCACTGCCGTCGGATGGATCGTTATCGGCCTGCTTTCGGAACTGCGGCCGGCGAGCTTCTTACGCGGGTTCGGAAAAGTGAATTCGAGGGATGATCCAAGCTGGGGATGAAAATATCGCGGGCATCCGCCGAGGCGGCGGAGTGTTTCGAACGAAGATCCTCCCGCGTCAAAGATAGCCGAGGGACTACATTGCGCGAGCGCCACTCCCTCGCCGAGCACGCAGCCGCTCCGAGAGCCACGCCACGTTTCTGTGAGGGTGAAGGAGAGGGTGTGGATGTGGAAACATTCGTGCGGAGTCGCCGTAGGCGGAGGTTCCGCGCCCCTTCGGCCGCCCGGTAGCGAAAGCTCAAATTCGAGTTCGGGTAGCAACGATTTTACCCGGTGACCGACTTTGATGTCCTGTGTAAAAATAACTCATTCAAAAATAACCTAACAAAATATTCAATTACATTGAATACAATTCAATAGATTGAATTTTTTTTATAAATAGAAATCAATTTCAAAATATGTCAATTTTGGACGGGTTATTTTTGAGAATGTTATTTTTTTAATGGGTTATTTTTAAGTCGCTTTTATTCGTCGTAGATTATTTTTGTCAGGAGTTATTTTTGTTATACGTTATTTTTAAGTGAGTTATTTTGGAGTAGGTTATTTTTGCGTGGATCACTTCTGTCATAGCTTATTTTTGAATGCATAACTTTTTTGTGGGTTATTCTTAAGTGAGTTACTTTTGAGTGGGTTTTTTTTTTGTCATGGGTCATTTGTAAGTGAGTTATTTTTGACCAGGTTTTTTTTTGTGTGGATTACTGCTGCCATGGGTTATTTTTGGGCGGGATACGTTTAAGACGGTCATTTTTGTCACGGGTTATTTTTAAGTGACTCATCTTCTTCATGGGTTATTTTTCTGTAATTCATTTTTCACGAGTTATTTTTGTTAAGGGTTATTTTTAAGTGAATTATTTTCGAGTCTGTTATTTTTGTGTGGATTACTTCTGTCATGGGTTATTTTTGTGTAGGGGTTATTTTTGAATGCACGATTTTTTTGTGGGTTATTTTTGAGTGAGTTACTTTCGAGTAAATTATTTTTGTGTGCACTACTTCTGTCATGGGTTACTTTTGTGTGGGTTATTTTTGAATGGATGATTTTTTGGAGTCATTTTTAAACTTTTGACTGAGTTTTTTTGTCACGGATTATTTTTGTTATGGATTATTTTCAAGCGAGTTATTTTTTGTGTGGATTACTTCTGTCATGGGTTACGTTTGTGGGGGTTATTTTTGAACGACTAACTTTTTTCTGGGTTATTTTTGAATTAGTTATTGTTGATTGGCTTTTCTTTTGTCTTGAATTATTTTTAAGCGAGTTATTTTTGAGTGAATTTCTTCTCTCATGGGTTATTTTTAAGTGGATTACTTTCGAGTTGGTTATTTTTGTGTAGGTTATTTCGTTTGGGTTATCATGTCTGGGCTATTTGGTCCTAGTACTGATTCACCCATTTAACGTCGCGACCCTCCATTGAAATGCGGATGTAAAGGGATCAAGCTTCGTAATATTCGCCCGGAGGATGTCGGATTCGAAAGAATTGCTGGGTGATGAGACGGCCATCGATCGGGGCGGATCAATTCGACTGATAAGGCTTGAGAGGACCGTCAAATTCGGGGCTGAACGCTGTTGCGAAAAGCGCAAAATTTATCGAACGCTTAACAGTATGCGAGATTTGAAAGTTACATGAATTCCTAAGCGCTCATAAATGCAGCTAAACACAACAATAAGAAACTGATAAAATGCATCAATATTACATAGCTTCAATACTAGAAAAAAAAAAAGAAAAAAACGCTTACAAAAGATGCGGGTTTTCGTCAAAACGAGCAGAATATAATTCTAGAAGAGCAAAAATTCAAAACTATATCCGACCACGAAAGACATCAAATTTATTCAGCTAAGCAAACCTCTGAGAAAGCTTAGGCTTTCCGAAATAATTTTTCTAGTTGAAATCACTTGAAAAACAGGTTATTAGTCAAAAAAATCCATTCAGCTTTGAGAGATTACCAAAAACTTTAAAAAGCTTGTTCAGGAGTTATAAGATTTTGAAAATATATCGGCGTTGGCTTGTCGAGAAACTGACAATTCTAAATCTTGGCCACAATTGGTACATAAAGTGCAGAATGATTTACAAGTGATCGTAATAGACAAGAATCGTTGCATTCTGTACCGTGGAAAAAAATAAATAAAATCCGCAATGGTGAGAATGAAAATAGTTAGATAAAAAAAATTTCTTGATGTATCAATTGAAACTTTTGGATTCAGCAGCGATAGCCATATGAATGACGTTCCTCCGAAAAACGTATATCCTTAAAGGACTCCGTTTTCGAGTAAGACGAAAACGAAACCCCAAGGTTTTGTCTTAGAAAAAAGAAAAAAGAAAAAAAAAAAAAAAAAATCAAGCTAACGAAAAAAATGTAAGCTTCAGTTATGGATTCATAAATATTGTTTAACGGAGCCTAAATGGACGTCTTATTCCCATCAAAATTAAGTATCACTATCTGCGAACAATCAATACGGTGGTATGGATTCGAACCATTTCAGGCATAACAGCGAACCTTGTGTTATTGTGTACATGCATGCGATGGACACCCGAGTTATGCCTTCGACTCACGCAAAGGCGGCACTGATGGGTCTGTAAGTGCAATGGTCACACGCAAACCGATAACACGCTTCCATTGTGCGGGACCAGACAGCGTTCTTCATCAATCCTGCAGTTCAATGAGCCGTAAGGAGTGAAATTGATGATGATTAGTTCGCAGAATTGAAAACTCGAATTCGATGAGTATAATGGCAATGGTGCCGGAAAATATGAATAACTAAAGCAGCGTTATACAGCTTTTCAGTTCACATGAAACCACGTTTAGAGTGCACAGACGAATACACATGGAATTTTCTTTGTGTTCTGCGTGAAAGGAATATCCCGGAAAAAAGTTGGCATTCAATTTCCAACATAACTGCATACCAATGTGAACTGAAGTTCCGATACTACTCATTAATTCACGATATTATAAACCGTTCTCATGACTCTTTGAGAAATTAAATATCGTAGAAGTTCTGGTCAGGAGCAGAAACTATGCATCGAGTTTTGCTTTAATCAACCGCAATTTTTTTTTAACATTGTGGCCGGTTCACCGAACACCATCGACAAGCTTTTCTACAATTTCACTGGTTTTGACAAGCCATCGGGTTCCACTGGACTATGTTTCACGAAGCTTGAACTTTAGTTCAACGTTTTGAACAACTTTGACACAACTTTGCTCTACGTGGACTAATTAACACCACGCAAGCGTGTTTATAGGCTTTTCGACGCCGTACTGGAATTAACGCCTTCAGAAATTGTGAAATTTTTTTTTCCTCAAATTACACCCGAAGCATGAATGACAAAATGGTTGTATCAGATGAACCAATCCGAATTGCAATCGGAACTTTCTCGAAAATGGATCGTTACATCTTTAGCAGAAAGTTATTCGCTCACTCGTGATGAATTTTTCAAAAGAAACGTGAATCTCTAAACGTGGACTCGATAATTTTGTAACGATGCAAAACTGTGTGGAACGGAATGAGAGTGAATTCAACGGCGGATGCGGCAAACCTGCGGATCTAGTTTAATTAACTATTTTTACCAGTGGGAGGGTCGCATGCACGCCACTCACTCGGTGTACAATAAGAACTCGAGGTTTGTTTTCGAAATGAGTCTCTGTTTTCTCGTCGTAGCTACGTTCCTCAAATAATTGCGCCGCAAGCTTCGATTATCGAATTGCAATGTCGTTTTGCTTCGGAAGTTGCAGACTGTTGCTGTGATTCCTTTGTATTACAGAAAACCAATAGATACTAGTAATTTTTTTTTCTATGCAACTTTCGAAAATTTCTCGTCACTTTGTGAAATGACGATTATGAGGGCTATTATCTATAATAATCAAATAACAGAAGATTTGTGACATTTTCGATACTCAAAAATACTCGATTAACAAACAATTGATCAACATAACTGCGGTGACCGATTCACTAGTATCAAAAGTAGATATACAAGGAAAGTTCTGGATATAGATTCCCATACCGACACTTACCAGCGCGTAGCCAAGTCACAAACCTTTTTCTAGAATATTTGAGCGTGAGGGTTATTCCCACTCTGATATTGATTTCATCGTACATCTGATCATTCGGTTCCTCGCCATTATAGATCGGATTTGGGATAACTTCCTTCCTCGAACATCCTAGAAAAAGGTTTGCGTCTTGGCTGAGTGTCGGTAAATGTCGGTATAGGAATTTATATCGAGAACTCTTTTTGTCTACGAGTTATTAAAATAATAGTAATAATAATAATAAAATTTATTTTACGACAAATGCCTTTACGACTGTCCTCGAATCAAATATATTTGCTGTTTTCTGTAGAGGAGATTATTGGTTTCTTTTTTTTCTGATTCTCTGACACTTTTTTCTTTTTCTTAGCTGCCGAAATGACAAGTATGGATTTCAGAATAATTTCTGATGCAGTTACGTATATTCATGAATAATTTGTAAGCGTTAAAGTTTTCTTAAAAAGCTGGTATCATATTATTATATTTCCCGATACTTATTACCGGGTCTAAAGTGCTCTGGACGGGCGGCAAAGGGTGTTTCGTTCAATTTGTAAGGGCGAAATAAATGGATTCGTACCAGGATATTTAATCTTATACTGGGAAAAAACATCTCTCCGCATATATATAATGTATATATATCTATATATATATATATACACACACCCACGCACCGGCTAATCAATCAGCCAAGAAAAACACGTTGAAGGAGTAAAGGCGGTGTGTGTTGGCCTTTAGGGTGAGGTCGAAGGCGATTAGGAAACAAGAAGGTGATGCCTTGCTGCAGAAAGCGATTCGCCAGGAACCTTGTACAGCTGAAAATCTTACCAGGTTCATAAACAATCGGTAGAAAAATTTCAAAACTTATTTCCAAGTGAGGGTAAGAATTTGGAAAGATCAGAAAGTACAGAAGGGTCACAATCATCAAAAATCAAAATTTACGTCAAGGTTATAAAGTAAGTATAGAAAACTAGAATCTTTGGTTTGTTATATTTTTAGTCATTTCGAAGATTTCTGAATTTGACATTCTGTACTTTGAAATTTTAACGTTTCGACTTTTCTTTTTTTCTCAACTCTCTACGGTTTGAAATTCCATAAAACACATTTTCGAAATCTTCTATGTATGACCATTCTGTTTACTAATTACTAAAATTATTTACGATCCCTCCCCGCTTTCACCTCGTTTTGACAAACACTCGTCGAGACTCAAGCGATGCAGCCGAGTCATCTTTCAGCCACGGCACCGGTCAACAATACCTTCAACTTGGCAAGGTGTTTCGATGATAAAGCTCTCCTCCAGCTTTGCTTCGCGATCCTGTGAAGCGAGGGCTGCCATTCACTCGCGTTTAGCCCCGAGAACAGGATGAATGAAATTGAATGCTTGGATGCTTTCGTTTTGAATGCGGTTTCGATTTTCCTTGCCTATTTCGAGCGATTTTCGACAATTTTAAAACGAATTCAGATTATCCCCATTCCTTTGAAGCAAGTTTCTTACAATCTAGAAACGTACAAATAAATGATTAATCGTAGACTTCAACTGATTCATTTTTTAATTATTTAAATAATCGAATGTATCAGTGAATCGTTCTTTTAATCTGTCTATTAATGTACTTTTTTAATTTACCATTTTTTTTCATCAAATGGTTGACTGTCAAATGGTTTGCATCAATTAATTATTTGTCCAAACTTATAACGAATCGTCCCTTTTGAATGACGTTTTTTCTATTGATCGACTAGTACAGTGATGACGAATACAGTTGATCGAAGTCTACGATTAATCGCGCAGTCCTAGTTCTCACGGTCCACATATGATTTTAATAATTTTTTTCTTTCTATTCTTGTATAAAATATCTCAAGTGATATTTCAAATTTATTGCAACACTGAACGCACTGCAGTGCATTCAGATGCTAATACAGCCTCGAAATCTAAAATTTCTGCGCTGTAGAACGTGACGATTTAATTTACGACTTTACAAGTAACTTTACCCCTGATTTAAGTTCAGTTTATTTTATGGTGTTCCAAAATCATACATTGTTGAAATTTTTACGGGCAGTCGATCATTTAAACAGATAAAATGTATTGCAATATTTAACAATATTACGCGGTAGAATTTACACGAAAATTATTAATTCCTTCCTAATTTAAAGGTCCTTTTTAAGAGCTTGAATTTTCTATTAAAATTCAACAAATATTATTTAAACACTGTGTTTTTATTTGCCACATCTTTCTTTCAAATTTGCGAATATTTACAGGCACCAGAAAGTCGTTTAAAGATTCATTTCGTTTGAGTTCGTCTGAGTTGTATACCTCAAATGATACAGCCAAAAAACAGTACGGAATAATCACAAGTTTAGGGGTCTCTGTACTGGCGCTGCTGAAAAGGTCAAGCGTGATTAGCCATATACGGTTGGATTACCACGTAAATTTCGCAGTTTATACAGGGCAAGGTCTACAAAGCTTCTGTTCTGTTTGAACAAACTTTTCGCCCACTCGCGTAGCTTATGTGAACAGCTTTTGAATATTGTTCATGATAAGATTCATTCATAGACTTCTTTGCGAGGTGATTTTTAGTGATCGATTATTGTTCGCAGTTGCAATCGAGACTTGCAACGAGATTCTTTTATGACAGAGGTGAAAAATTGAAAAGGTGAAATATCCAAGGACCAGTGATCTGAATTGAAATTGAATTATGAGTAGGGAAGACAATTTGTAATTGTGGATACTTTTAAAATTCATCAATTAATATACAAGTTGTGATAGTGAAAATCCATCAGCACGACAAAAATTTATAAAAACTCAATCAATGCATCAAGTTTCTTGCTGGCAGTTTCTATATTCTGATCATCTTACACTTTGTTCTTCAACGTCAAATTTTTTGGATTTTTTCATATCATGTTCATAACTTTGATTATGATCAGTTTCCTACCTTCTGTCTAAAAAGAATTCCTTTTTATTCTTGTAGTAACCGAAACGAAATGAAAATTTTCAAGGTATTCATATACGAATCAAACGAAATTATTTTCATTCATTGTTAACTAAATGAGAAGAGATATTCAAACTTTTATCTTTAAATATTATTCAGTAAAAATATTCCAGAAAAATCGATGTTCAAGCTTTTTATAAGAATAATGAATTCACGCATTCTACAATAAATTGTTTCTCATCAACATATTCACTTTACAAAATTTCATTTTTCATACACCGTGACTTGTCACCAAGATCTGCAACATATCATTCCCAGCAACATGACGAGAAGCAGAAAATTCTTCACTACAGTACCGCCAACAAAGCTGATCACAAGCTGCTGACGTTTCGCTGGAATATTTACAGGAACATATTGCTCCTCATGTAGACCCTAGACGAAAAAGGTAGATCAAAATTTACGTCACATGTAATTTAAATCCTTCATTCAATTTCAACGTTCATTTATCATTCACCTTAGAATGCAATGTATGATCAGTTTCAAAGACCATATCGCATAGGCAGTAATCATCATCACAAACATCCCACGTATTCCTTTCCTGTGATTCCCATTCGTATAATTTGAAACTACGTTACTGTACTTATTGTCCAAAGTTCAATTTGTAAATAAAGCTTTGACCTTCATGATTTCTATAAAGTCTCCGAGCAAGTCTTGACTTTCCCGAGTTCAATACATCGATGAGGATCAATCTCATCCCGATTGTACCTCCAATTTACATCGAGCAAAAAGACGTTGCATGCATGGTTGCACAGGACCTCAACCTTGGTTTGTGGTTGCACTCGCCCAAAGTATAGTAGTTATGACCATTTGTACGGTCGCGATGAACTTTTGAATGTTTTATCTTCGTGTAAGTCGTAATTCATCTTTGAAGTAGCCAGATGTGGTCGTTAACTGTGCAACTTTGGACAGACACACTGTGATAAGCATTTTAAAAATTGATGATTCCAATTCGGATCGAAGTTGAATTCGTTTTCAGTATCATAAAGTTATTCAGGCTGCTGAACATCTCGCGAATGTCTTCGTCCCTCGAAGCCAGACTCCCTGAAGAGCTTTCATAAGCATAACACGCCACGACATTATAGTCACGCACAGCGAGAGTCTGCGTCCCGCTTGGAGTTAAGCACTGAAACATCATCAACCCACATGGTTCACCTAAGTTCCACCGCCGTAATCCTTCAGCAAAGAACGATCGATTACAGATGAGAATAATCCCTTTCGTGTCGTTGGATCTGCAATGACTTTGCCTGAAATGATCTGATGATGGAAGGCAAAGAAGTTACAGATTTGCATCGCAGATTCATAGTGCTTGATACCTGCTCTCTGACAACGAGTCTGACTACTGTGAAGTCGTCGTTTTGGTTCACTTGCAATCGTACTTTGAATAGAGGAATACTAACATTCAATGGAGTGTAGTATATGGTTTTGGAGAAGTTATCAATTTGTCACTTCAAATCAAGACTTTGGTTCCACGCTGTGTGAGCACAAGGTTTGGTATCAAGTAATTCTAATGGGATACGAAGGAAAACATGATACAACATCAAGTCAGGACATGATAAAACATCAGAGAAATTGGTCATTCAAATTTGCAAGCACGTGCAGCAATTCTGGATAAAGTCGCGATGTGATCCAATGGTCTCGAGCCACCTTACGAGAGTCGTGTTATAGACAAATTATGTGACGGATAAGTTGAATCTTCCCCGACAAGTCAGTTTCGAACGGGGGATTAATCACTGTGCAAAAATGGTGAATACTGATTAGGATTAAAAAGATTATGAGTTGGTCACAGAGATTGCAAGGATTGCAAAGAGATTACAGTAAGATTATAGAAAATGCAAAATTATTACAACGCTTACAATAATCGCTATTGATTACAAAATCACACGCATAGCAAGAAGATTTCCGAGATTACAACAAGATTAAACAGATTACGAAAAAATTTGACGGATTACAGAGATTACAAAAATTAATAAGGATTCCACGAATGATAACGGTGATGAAGGAAATCGCAAAGATAACCAAGATAAAGGGATGACAAAAATTTACTTTGGATTACTAAAGATGACGAGAAATGACACGAGCTTTCAAAGGATCACAAATACTATAAGGTTTCCAGCGATTACAAAGATATCATGGAGAATACATAGTGATCAGAAAATATAACAAGGGATCCCAAGAGTTACAAGTGATTACCAAGATTACAAGAATGTCAAGGACGACAAAGATAACACCGAGGATATGAAGAGATTACAAAAGTTTACAAGGGATTACAATAGATTACATAATTTACAAAGATTATTGGAGATCACAAAAGAAAACAAAGATCATCAGACCAGCAAGGAATACAAAGGGATGACAAAAATTCACTTCGGGTTACTAAAGATTACAAGAAATGACACGAGCTTTTAAAGGATCAGAAATACTATAAGGTTTCCAGCGATTACAAAGATATCATGGAGAATACATAGTGATCAGAAAAGATAACAAGGGATCCCAAGAGTTACAAGTGATTACCAAGATTACAAGAATGTCAAGGACGACAAAGATAACACCGAGGATATGAAGAGATTACAAAAGTTTGCAAGGGATTAAAATAGATTACAAGGTTTACAAAGTTCATAGAAGATTACAAAAGACAACGAAGGGCGTACAAGTCGACGGGGCGTATGTATAATAGTAGATTACAGCAATGATTAATCTAAATCGTCAGCTACGTTTCATCGTCCTGTCGTCAAAGGACACGTCTTTTCGTTCGTCTTTTCTTTTTTTTATCAAAAGATCAAAGGCATTGGCCATTAAAAATAGATTCAATGCCAAATTCGATACCGACGCTGCAAATGACGGAGCTCATGGTCTGTACTTTTACAATTGCACTATACTCTCATTTGTCATGGATGAATGTCGATTTGCCCCATATGCGCATGACGATACCTACATATTACAATAATTTATCGGGCGTCACAGATTCCGTTAAAACCTCATAACGTACCTACACTAACACCATTATTTCAGTTTGCACCGTGCGTGTCGGATTGTTACATTGCAGCTTGGGGTGCCATTCATCAATTCAATTTCCGATATTACATGACCACCGATAATGATGAATAGAACAACAATTCGCCGATGAGTGAGCGAGTTCTGATTGCTTTAGGATAAAATAAGATTGGACTTATAGTCGGTTGAATATCCGAACCTCGATGTACTCAGACAGGGAGGATTAATTTTTATTCAGTCGTAAAGAAATCCCCGCAATATCAGGACGAAAGCTCTTGACCTCGGTCGGGTAGATAATCCTCGGATAAAGGTCGAAAGACCTCGATTATAGTTATTAGGGCGGATAAAAGAGTTTTTTATCGATGACGTTGGTTTACCGAACGGATCTAGACCCAGGAGCCTGAAAACTCCAGACACGATGGAACGCTGACTTTTTTTCCTGCTTCGATGAAACACAAAATGGAAGATCCTTTCAGTTCATTAAGATTCTTTGAATGTTTCAAAATTTTTCAACGATCGTACAGAATTCGGCCAAATGGAGCTTCACTGTAAAGTTTTTTCTGATTATGTTTTTATTTAGAAAATATTTTGAATATTAAAAATCGCGAAATGAAAGCCTTCAACTGTTTCCAAAATTACGAAAATTTGAATTTCAGCTATATATAAAAAAGGCCATACGTAAAAAAGGAAGTATTCAATGCAGTTGTGTGATCAAAAGGTCTTAAGTTTTAGAAATTTTGATTTCAACTATTGTCGCCAATCCACAGTCCAACGACCCATTGCTATGGAAATTACGTCATAACGATTGTTATTACTTATGGACCTCCCTTTTTTCGATCATTAAAATTAAACCACTTAAATCAAGGGTGTGATCCTCCCTTCCATTACCCCATATAGACGAAAATCGAGTTCATGAGAGCTATCGATTCGTAATAAGGGTCTCACCTACTCGAAGAACCCGGTCATGTCGCACGAACTTCGACGAGCGAGTCGCGCGCGAAGGGAGCCCGGGGAGGGGAAGAGAGAGTGCGACGAGGCGTTCTCCTCAGCTCTCGTAATAGGGACAAGTTGCTTAGAAATCCCAAGTTGACCAAGAGTCCGTCGGTGGATACGAAAGGCCGAGCCAGGCGTCGTGCATGCGATCTCGACATCTCTCTGTCAGGGAGACGGTTGGGGGACCATACATGCACACCGGGGGACAAGCCAGGCGTCGGGTGGCGTGGTATCGGTATCTTCCTGTGGAAGAGACGACCGCAGGATCATACACACACTCGAAAGGTCGAGCCAAGCGTCGGGCACCTTAGTTCAACGCCTTCACGAGCGGAGCGCTGCGGCGCCACATTCCCGCACTGCGCATGCGCGGCGGCGAGTGAGCACGCGGCGCGAGGTGAATCGGCCTGGCGCGAAGCCAGCGGCGCTCAGTCAGCGAGTGAGTTCGAAAAGGACAAGAGCTACCACCACTTCCTCCGTACGTCAGAACTTTATTTTTTTTTGTTGCAACAAACGGCATGAAAAAAGCGGTCTTTTTCAACTTTTTCGAAAGATGGGTAACATTATGTTAATTTTGCAAATATCAAAAATCGTATGATTCATTCCAAGGAACTTAACGTGCTGAATCTAGAACCGTTCGATTTTTTGGTTTCAGGTTAACCATTTCTGAGAAATCATCAACACCGCAGACCTACCGTCTTTCAGACTGATTTTCAACTACGATTTTCGTGTATAAGAAGTGAGTAAAATCAGCAAAATTTTTTTTTGTTTATGTAATTCGAGAGTGTATTTATTAAAACTAACAAAGCCTATATTAATATTTACAGTTAAAACTTATGCAAACAATTTTTGATAAAGCCTTTTTTTTTTTGCTTGAAGAATAAAAAAGATCCAATGAACAAATATATTTAAATTTTGAGGATAGATTTGGATACTTTTGATAAATTAATACGAGAATTTTCATAAAAAAATATCTAGTCGAATCTAAGTTATACGCTACGCCGTGGAGTCCTCAAAAAATGAGGTTGTAAATCAGCTGCAGTTGTAGAGGTCCTTAGAATGCCAGTATCTGAAAAAAAAAATTTTGACGTTAAACTAGATGAAATTCTCCGTATCTAGGAAAAACTAAGATCTTTTTGATATTTAAAAAAATGTTTATTTCTCGAACAACATACGAGCGTTTCTTTGTGCAAAGTTGAAATTTTTTCTTCAAACTGCTAAAATTTTGTTAATTTTTAATATCTTACGAAGACCCTAGTTCATGATACGGAGAATTAAATTTTCTTTTTCAGATACTGGTATTCTGAGGTCCTCTATAACCGCAGCTGATTTACAACTTCATTTTTTGAGGACTCCACGGTGAAGCGTATAACTCGAGTTAGACTCGAGATTTTTTAATGAAATTTTTTTTATTAACTTATCAAAAGTATCCGAACATATTAAAAAATATTTTTTCACTGGTTTTTTTTCTTTTTGTCCCCTTTGAGGGGGGGGGGGGCACATTTGAGTAGAATATTTTAAAAATGGATTTTTTTGTTCGCGTTTTTGAAAGTATGAAGTTCGAAGAATATTGTGTGTAAATTACATAATGAAATTCGAAGAATGGTAAAAGCTACGACTGATTCGCCGAAATTTAAACTCTATTATCTCGAAACCATGTTTCCGAATCCGTGCCTAGGATATTTCGAAAACGACAGGACCAATTTTTACCAAATCTAGACACAATGTTTTTGTACTTTTTGTCTCGTTCGCTGCGTATGGTTTTTTTTTTTCAATTCAATTATTTGTTCTTTTATGGTACAAAGAAGGTCCAAAAACAAACGTTAAAGTCGACACGCCAAACTTTCGATAAAAAAAAAGAAAAAGAATCCATACGTAGCGAACGGCTCAATATATTATTTTTTGAGATACCGTTAGAATTTTTTATTTCAGATCAACCGACTGTCCAAAATCTTAGGCACCCCAAACCGTGTCAGACGGAATACGTTTTACATCGATCACTGTTACAACGTTACGAGTGGATGAATTTTGATGAAAAAATTACTGAATATACCTTAATGTATAAACTTTGAAATAAAAAAAACGGATGGAATCGGATCAACAGTTTTTTAGATAAAAATTCTCGAAATTCGCTCACCTCTCTAGCCATCTACTCGGATGTGCACCCTTAAGGGTACTGGATTTATTTGTAAAGCTTACAGCTGCGTTCAAGTGGGATGGGTGAATATATATCGGTAAAAATTTTTGCGGAAGGTCTTGTTTATCGCGACCGCTGTTTGCGCAGGCCATTAGGTATCACAAACATTTTGCCTTTCGGTGGTGGTAAGGAAATTTACATGTTTACCAAGCGAATTGTATTCCCAGGGGAGAATCTGATTCTTATGGCTGAGCAAAGGCCCGAGCTTATTTCTGACATTCTTACGCTGCAGCTGCTTCTATACAGGCCGTGGTGAAACCGTGGAATCAAATTTCCACGGAATAAAGTAAATATTTGAGAAAGCGTGCGGAAAACTGCTAGGGCGTCAGGTAAACTGGGTAAAAGCAACGTTAATCCTAGGAAGACCGACGGAGATGCGAAACTCGACTCGCTATTTGGCGAGCTGATTTTTCGCAAAGAAAAACAATATCAGGGCGAATTAATTTCCACGATTATCGGTAGCGTTGCGAATTAACATGCTAATTCACTCGAGAGCTGAAAATTGCCTTAAATCTCAAATTCTTACTTTCGAACCATGCAAAATATCTGCGGGTAACGTTTTACCTTTTTTGTCGGAAATTTAATTTCCTACAAATTTGTCATTTACATTTATTTTGCTCAAGCTTAATCATTTATGAAATGTCAGAGACAAACGAGAATTTCGGGAAAAAATCAATTTTAGTGACCTGTACCAACTCGCCAGTGTTTTTTTTTTTTTTTTTTTTTTTTTTTTTATAAAAATCAATTATTATTGAAAATTATTCTATCCCAAATTTTAAAACTAATCGAGCCATCTAAAAAATACGTGTCTATTGTACGCACTTCAGAATATTCTCTGGTCTTTTTTTTTAGATAAATCGAAACTGACATACCGACCGAAAAAAATTATTTTCATATATTTTTGATTGAAAATGATTATTTTTTGCTCTCGAAAAATTACAGAAAAATATTTTTCACAAAGTTCATGTAAAACTGTAACTCTTGTGTCTGAAACATTTTTCTGTATAATTGTAGGCTCTCAAGATATAACGATACTTAGAAAAATTTGTAATCTTAGCAAACTCAAATAATGCCATCTAAAAATTTTGAAAAAATGAACACTACTATTTTTCATATAATTAAATAATTTGACAAAATTTCAATTTTTTTTCAGATTGGACAACTTTTTGACTGTTTGAAACCGCACGGAATGCCTTATGTGTATATTAATATTCTGAAAAAAAAAATTTTAAATAATAAATCGATTCGACTTGATAATAAAATAAAATAATAATAAAAATGATGTAACGAAGAGCAATTCAAAGATCTTACTCGTCTAAGCCCACAAAAAATAAGATACATGTAATACAATAATTAATACGAGTGTGTCTAATAACGTTGACCAAAATTCGAGATGTTCTTACGTGTCACGTTTTACGAGACACACGATAAAGCGGATCTTCACTCCCTCCGCTTGTAAACGTCTTGCATCTTTTATCGAGGAGACGCAGCGCGCTTTCCCTACGGAAAAAAATTCCTCGTCAGGGTCGAAAACACACGTTGACTCTGTAATTTACGCGGGAATTTTTTTCCCTCCTCTCTCTCTCTCTCTCTCTCTCTTACTCTTTTTTTTTTCCTTCGCCGTATATTTTGTCGTTGTTTTGTTTCTTTTGACTTTCCTCCTTTTCTTCTTCTTTTTTTTTCTTTCCCTTCTTCTTCTTTTCACCGAAGTAACAAATATTCGGCGAGTGTGCTCTGAGGTTTTTTGCGAGGAAATGGGTCCGCTCTTTTATGCGAGACGCGTGTTGCTGTCTTGAATCAAGTTGGTCGGAGGAGCTTTACTACCACGTGTTAAGTTTCCTTGCTGCCGCTGACGCCCAGCCTCGAATATACGCATTTTTTCTTCACTGATATCATCTTTGAATCGTTCTGCCGGCACGTACGACCGAATTCTATTTCACTGGACTGGTCCGGCTACACCAACTACATCACGAGCTCAAAATCATTTCCGTCACATGAAGATGACGACCAAAAGTCACAAATTTGCCGAGTAATCACCTGAAAACTAAGGAAAATACGTAATTCAATTTCCAAGTGTCTTCATTTTATATTTTAGAAATGAAAGGAAAACCAATTCTGCGATGCTAGGAGAAAAGAGGTTGGTTCATGGCTTATGAAACACTTTCAACTCCATCCGAAGTCAGTATTCGTAAAATGTATGGCGTCACTGTAATCTCTGGTGCAACGGTGCGTAAAAGCATGCAGGTAAGTGGATTTCAATCGCAGCTACTGCAAATTTTACGAACCTAACTGTTGATGGGAATGCTTGACCATAATATCCTTACTAAACCATTATTTACATGGTATGGTTTTCCAATAAAGAAGATGCTGCAAGCACTGCCCCTTGAACGGCGTAGAAAGCATTGATTATAGAAGCGGTAAGATGAAAACTCTCCGTTTTATGAACCGTTTTAAGGACCTTCCTCAGACTTGAAAGCTATTTTTCTACAATTAGGCCTCAAAAACGCGAATTATGTCTTTTTTTTGTAACGGTTTTCGTTACTTATTAGAAAAATGTTTTACAAATAACAAAAAAAAACTTACTCTTAAGGATATTAGGTTTCAACTACAAAGAAAACTATTTCCACACATTTATAGATGTGTAATCAGTTGATTTTCATTTTTTGTTATTTATTTGGAATGAATTTTACTTTTTTTTTTTAAAGAATGTCCCGCACTCATTGCATAAATTTTTAAGAAAACATAAACTGTAAATATTAAGTATTGATCAATCAGTCATTTAATCATTTATAATGTAAAATACGTCGATTCTTATCAATATAATCGCTATCATTCAAATTCAAATTCAAATTTAAGATTTGTTTCGTGTCTAATTTCTTTTTTCAAAAAATAACAGTTTTTTGTGTATTTAGCTTCTGCTATCGTTCATGGCTGCCTAGCAGGTGCCTTTTTTTTTTTTTTTTTTTTTTTCTTTGTTTTGTTTATAGTTTCAACGAGAATATGATGAAAATTCAGCAGAAGAATATAGAGAAGAATATAGATTTGTAAAAGCAAAGATATTGACAAGCACTAATATTTATATATTATTCAAACTGTAACACTTTTGAAAAATGAAAACAACAAATGATAGTGTCTCAAGAAAGATAAATTCGCCGGTTCATGGTATACCCAAGATGGCTGACATTCATGTAAACACACTTCAATCGCCACGTCGATAATTTCGTAAAATTATACATGGATTCGAAAATAGCAAGCTAGCACGTCGGATAATTTTCAAGCATCATTGACATCGCTTTTCTGTTTGAAGCGACGTTCTTTTCCTAGCAGGTAAAACTTCGTATCCAAGGGTTAGAATCGCGTTTACATTCAGGGATGAATATCAGCTTCCTGTGCGGGGCTGTTTACCTGGGTAGATGTAAAGTACACCACGATGCTGGGTATAATACGGCGCATTTATATCGTCGACCCCCGTCGTCCAAGGTCTAAATCGATGCTAAAGAAGCTAGCTGGTACAGCGCTCTCGCTACAAGATGAATGGGAACTGCCACGCGAGTTTCTAAGAAAAACATTATCCTGACGAATGACGGGAAAAAATGTTTAAGCCCTGAATACTAAGTCCTGCTTAAACATGATCTATATACCTCTAGCAACCCTCAGTTTCTCTAGTCTTTCTTCCTTTCGCTTCGGTCTTTCTCTTCATTTCATCTTTATACTCTTCTCAATCCCCGTCGATTCTCTTCTTTCTTATCCACCTTCTCCATTTCTTTCCCTTAAATTGGGCAAGAATGAAATCAACTTTTTATGCGTCAAATATTCTTCAATTCTCCAAGTCCTGTCATACGCTTCGTAAGAGCTCGAGAACTGAAGTGTGACAAACGTCCATTGTCCTTCGGTCATCCATTCACGCGGAAACTGTGTCCTTTTTGGCAAAAGTATTGAGTGCAATGTAGCTCAAAATTTATATCATCTCACGACTAAGCTGATCAATATGTCTTCTCGAATTTTCGAATGATCCAATTTTTGAATAGCCGAGATTCTGATTGCTTGATTCTCCCAGTGGCGAAACAAAAAAAAAAAAAAAACTCCAAGCGTTCACTTTGCGTGAGAAACGATTGCAGATATCTAGCTTTCGCAAAATGTGAGACGACGTGTTTTCGCGAACACGACGAAAGTTTAAACTGTACTCAGGTTGAATTCCCGTGAAGATTACACGTATCGATTGACAAAGTAAAGCGTTCACCTTTCACCCAATTTCAGTTTTCCATTCGGAATAAATTTCCTTATAATTTTCGCGCCACACCTTAAACCTATACCTCTTCTATCTGCGAGCACGTTCAGGTAAAAGTACTCCGTTTCACTCTGGGAATTGTTTTTTGTCATGAATTTTAATTTCTCGCGACGTATATATCAGCGTACATTATTCAGCCTTGTATATATAGACCCACCATTACACAATTCGACCGTGAAAATTACTTCCCTGCAGGGTGAATATTTTTAATGCACGATGAAACACTCGGGTGGATAAAACGCGTTATAATTCTTACCTTGTATGAAACATCGCGGCCACTAAGGTCTCGATAAGTTTCGAAAACTAAGGGTGAGAGTGAGTGAGTGATTCGAGCACCTCGAGGCGATGAGCCAATTGCAAATGCCCTCGTTACACTGTCGTCGCAGGTTCAAATAATCGAGGATCAATCTGGAAGAATCTCGCTATTGGAATAAATGGCAGGTATAAGACTGGGTGCGTCTCGAATCTTCTCTAGGCGTGGGTAATATTTCAAACAAAGTGGGGCGTGAGCGACTCTTGGGGGGCGTCGGGACGCCTCTGTTGAGATTTCCACTGACACACCACCTACGCTCTGTAAGCCCTCTCTTCCGCCTCGCCAAAACTCCCGGGAGGGCGATTAAATTGATCGTTTTATGGAACCGGCCTTGTTACTCGATCCCGAAGGACCGCTAACCAGCTTGCAGGTACCCGCTGCAGCTTCACACTACATTTCAAAGAAGTAGTCCTATACTCTACCGGATATACGTAGTTGCCTTTTATTCATCAGCCGTTCTTTGACACTCCACGTTCACGCGTCTCTTGAAGCTGAAGAACAGAATAAGCGAGGAACATTTGTCGTCCAAGTATATGGTGAATGAAGTAAAGTCAGAGAGCCATTTTCAGCTTGTAAAGCTCTTGACTCAACAAGCGACTGACAAGCAGCTTGACTCTTATCGGCAGTGATTGAACGAGAAAAGACACTCATTTTGGATCATTAAGAGGGGATCCTCGTTTAGAAGACCCAAATAAAGCTCTCTTTTGAAGGGAAAACTACAACTTAGCCCATTGAGGTATGTTTTCTCATGTAGTTGAAGTTGGGTCTTCTAAACCAGAATCCTTCTTTAAGGTGCTTATAAAGAAGCGTCGTACACCTCGAAAACGCGGGGAAGCGAAACTCCTATACAACTCAAGCGATCAGAGTGATACTTGGGCAATTAATGCCTTATTTTGGCAAAAAGTGGAACGTCTTTTTACTTTTTCAATATTTTGAAAAAAATTTTACAGATTGATTACCACTCACAGAAATTGGCCAAATTTTCACAGTTGCACTGAATGGATCGAACTATCCGGTATGATGCCACTCTGCGGTGATGGAACACACATTTTGTACCCGGTTTCATGAGATTTGATAGTGAAATAACGAAGTGGCAGCTGATCTGGTTTTCGATTATGAAGAAGACCGAAATCTCATTTGAGCGACATTTGTTACCAACCTTTCATGCATACCGGTAATTTTTTACCGACATTACACGCATACATTACCGGCATGCGCGTAAAGTCGGTAACAAATGTTGCCAAAATGAGATTTCGGTGTTCTTTGTAATCGGAAACGAGATAAGCTGCCATTTCGTCATTTCACCATCAAATCTCATGGGACTGGGCTCAAAATGTGTGTTCCATCACCCCCGAGTGGCATCATACCGGATAGATCGATCCATTCAGTGCAACTATGAAAATTTGGCCAATTTCCGTGAGTGGTAATCAATCTGTAAAATTTTTTTCAAAATTTTGAAAAAGTAAAAAGACGCTTCACTTCTTGCCAAAATAAGGCATTAACTGCCCAAGTTTCACTCTGATCGCTTGAGCGGTATAGGAGTTTTGCATCCCCGCGTTTTCGAGGTGTACAACGCATCATCATAAGCACTTAAGTGCTTTGGTCAAGGTGACAGTAAATAAGTCCCGATAGTCACCTTAAACGCAACATCACCGAAACTCCTGGTACTCGATGGTCCTTGGAGCGTTTTCTCCTTGTCGAAATCGTTAAAATTTTACTAAGCTCGGTGGAACGAACTTAAGAGCTATTATGATAGAAGCTTGGTAACGGATCGACCACTGACTGCAGATACGTGGTATTGACATCGTCGAATATTTATGGGGCACTGAGTAGAGTGAACGTGAGTTGCCAGTGCGGACGACAATCAACTTGTAAACAATCGATACTAGGACAACAATCGCTTTTCACATGTACCCACTCTCGCAGAACCAACATTTGCCGAAAAATTCGAACCGCCATATTGATGCTCCAATCTAGACAGTGATGCCGTAGGTATATTTTTCGCCGCGGTTGATTTCGTCCCGATCATTCAACGGTGACATTGGGACAATTTGTCAGGATGAAGAGTATGATCAGAAATTTGACGCGCAGAACCATCACCGCCTTTCCAATGATTGATATCGCGATGTTACCATCTCTCTGTGAGCTCTAATGATGGAGTGTATTTGCTAACTGTAGGGATTACCACGGCAGAGGACGTGAATCAATGTTGGGGCCTACATGCTTGGTCTCCGTATACGTCATGAAGGGGAAAACCTTTTTCTTCCTATCGTATTCAGAACTCGGGTCCTTGTTGCAAAGGCCGTTCACGCCGTCGATAAATCGTCGAACCCGGTGGCCGCCGTCACCTCTGGTGACTCTCCGTCATAGAACTTCGACCTGACGATGTATTATGTCAGATTAGCATCCGGGTCGGTCACACAACGCGTGGATTCAGTGAAGCGCGTCTCAACTTCATCGAGTTTGAATGGCAAGAAAGTCTTTCCCATTTTTATTCAGTTGCAATAAAATTGATTGATGAAACGACATTATTTGAGAAACTTGAATGTTGGATATTCGCTGTTTCACGACCACGACAACCAATCCTGGACACACTTTTTCCGTTCAGGATTTGAGCCACTCCGTCAAGTTCATTCGGCCTGAATAGATAACAACAAGATAACTCGAAGCCACACTGTCGGGGATGAGAAAACTAGTTTTCACGGTGTTTTAACCAGCCGAATGAACGTTTCTGAACCAAAACAATCATTTCGGCTTACATGTATCATTTATGCGCTCCTGGGGGCTCAAAGAATCCCAGAAAACTTTCTGCCACAGAATGAGGAAGGAATATCAGGAACGTAACCTGTCACGGTTCGTCACGTCACTTTCAAGGCGACTAGAAAATATGAGTTTGATTGGATTCCAGTCAAAAACATTCGAACCGCAATGAATTGAGGCCACGACGAACTCCGTGAAGTATGAACGGTGAAAAGCATTCGTCAAATTGTGTGACTCCTTTTCAGAGGGTTTCTCAGACAGATGCGGTAGAAAATGATTATTTTGTCGTTTCATTATGGCTAGACTAATGGCCAGAATTGAAATACAAAATGCATTCGAACGTTAAAAATTTTCTTTTTCAATTATCCTTAAAATTAACTCCTGGATGTTGCGTCGGTTCAAGTGGAGGTCTGTAGAAAACTAGAAAACGATTGGCAAAACGGTAGCCACGATTTTAGGCAAAGGGAATACCCGAAATACAGAAATCAAAACTTTTTAGAAACGTCAATATATCCTCTAGCCTTCTGCGGAATGGATTTTTGATTCAACTTTTTGTTTTTGAGAAATTAATAACAATGTTGCTGGAAGTGAAAAAAAAAAAAAAAAAAAAAACAACTGATGAAAAAAGTCGCAACTAAGCCAAAATTCAATTTATCGAAACTCCGTTTCACAGAAGCTTACAGGATATATTTTCGATTGTAAGAAATCTTGATTTTTGCATTTCAGATATTCCCTTGGTCTGCAAACGTGGTTACCGTTTGGCTAATCAATTTTTACAAAGCTCTACTTAATTTAAGTTAATTTAATTAATTTTTAAGCTAATTTGAAAAACTTTTTTGTCCCTTAAAGCAAAATATCCGCAGCATTCAAATACGTTTTGGTTTACTCTGTTTCGTTCATTAGTCTAATCACAATAAGATATGAAATAAAATGATCATTTTCTTCTACTCTATATTCTTACCTGTGAAAACCTCTTAATATTTTCATCATGATTCAGTCCTCCATATAAAATCGTTCCTCCCTTCATGGTTCACTGAGGTAACTCGGCCGTATTTCAAGCCTATCGAATAGCTCGTAAAGTGGAAAAGAGGATAGACAAAAAGTCAGAAAGATCGTCAAGTCACTAATCCCTTTCATCACCCTACGGAGTATCACTTTTCGCCGTTAGTAGGAGCCGAGCACTCTATCGTCGCTGATTTCAGCTTCTCTAACCTATTCGATTTTCCTGTTTTATTTCGCGACGGTGGCACGAAAATCCCAGTCCTCAGTGCGGTTGTGGTGTTTATTTTTATTTTTTTCTCTCTTCAGAATAGGGGAGCGTGGGACACGACGGCCACTCTGAAAAAAAATTTTCCAAACTGTTTTTTCTTTCTCGTTTTCTGCCAAATTATCGTAAATTTCATGTACTTACTTGTTTTCAGTCCAATGTGAGATATCCGAGGCATGATGGAGCACCCAAAAAAATTTGGGTTAAAAAAATTTGGGTCCAAAAAAATTGGGTCAAAAAAATTCAGGTCAAAAAATTTGTGATTCTTTTTTGCATTTTTGTAAATTTAGAGTATTCATCCACTTAGGCTATTTCAGGCCAATTTACCATATACTGGGGAAAATGGAGTTGAAAAAAAAAAATTGCCATCAAAATATTTTTTACCATTTTTTAGAAAGGGGTCGTCGTGCCCCACCTTCCCCTACTTACCTCTTATTTTATGTCCATTTTTTACGAGGCTGAAGCTAGCGGCCAGAATTCGTTTGAATGTTCATTCGAATCAGGCTGTGAAATCCGAGAATTAAAATCTTGTGAAATATCTTGAACCTCCAATACTTTTTTAGAATTATGAGAATAAAACTGAACTGCATTTTTCCATTTCGTAAAATTTTAAAACGTTTGGCTGCTAACTCTGATGTAACTCTAAAAACCACAAGTTCTTGGGATCGCTGATTACGGATCTGAAATCGGATTTAAAAAATTCAAGATGGCGAATCCAATATGGTGGACGAAAATCTGAAATTCAATTGAGCCCGGAGAAAAAACTCTGTCTGGGAGTTTTCGAGGCTGCTGATTACGAATCTGAAATCAGATTTTGAGAATTCAGTATGACGAATCCAATCAACGACCTCGAAAACCTCTGCATGAAATTTTTTGACCGGATTTGACTGATTTTCAAAGAATTTTCGATACCTAATTTCAGATTCGTAAGCGGTTATCCCAAACTTCTAATAAATAATATCTTGTTACAACAGTTGACTTAACACAATTACATGTGATTCAAAGGTTGATAGTTCGATCTGACTGACAAAGAGTGAGACAAAAACGACTATCGTAACTATTGTACTGTCTAGACATTTCGATGCTAGACCACTTGAGGCATTCTTTAAGAGAACATATTTTCTAGCCGCATCGAATATCGCGTATACAGGTAGGTACAGGTCCTTTGATCACATGAAAGGGGTTCAAGCAGTGAAAGGCACCCTTGTTCTCTGGAGGTAAATATTTGAGGGAAATTTCTTCAACAGTTTCCATTAACCGTGCCAAATACGGGACTAGCTTGAGCTTTGAATAAGCAAAACTGAGAAGCCTTTGCCGATTTTCTATGAATCGTGAAGCGGAAGATAGTGTGTTTACAGCATCGGTAGGTACCGGGAGAGTAATTGGTTCCAGAGTATCCGGACCTGAAAATCGATGTGCACAATTTTAAGCCCGATATCCACCCACTCGCGGTATCCCCTTGTTCAGCTTGTATCCCCGGCAATAAATAAAAATCCCTCTTTCCACCAGCTTTATTAGTACTTGATCGATTGCTTGACAGGGTCGCCCTTCACATTATTCAAAAATCCCTATGCATTGCACATCCAGAGACTAAAAAAAGGCTACAAATAAAAATACCGAAAATGAATCACACCGGTATTCGTCGCTGTGTGAGCCGTTGACATGAGGCCAAGAACCTGAAAAATCGGGTCACCCATCCACAATCAAATCAAATCCACACTGTGGAATTTCCAATGTGAATCTCAGCGTCCTTATAACATCCAACGTTTTTTCGTTCAACTGATCAGGTCCAGCCAGAAATTAGTTTCAGGCTATCAATGTGGCTAAAAAAAAAAAAAATGTTTTGATTACGAAGTTTTTCTGAAACGATAAGTAACCAAACTTTTTTCCCCGATGAAATAGCTGACATTCAAATGTTATTTTGTATTTTCAATATCGAGTAATGTTATTTCATCGAATTGAAGCTAAGTAATTTAAAAAAAAAATTTCTTTGATAAATTTAGTCGTGAGTTTCTGGAACGTGATTATTTCGGGTTTCGATAAGCCGTTGGCTTCAACATTTTCGAACGCATGTCGACTCACAGGTTAAAAATTCAATCTCGCGTAGAAGAACCGAGTAACTGCGGAAGGAAACGTTTGATATTGCATACGGCTAAGCAGCCACTATAGATCCCACTTCCCTGCCTCAGCTGAGGGAAAATTCTTGACTTATTGTTTCTTTTTGAACCTCTCAAAATTGCGTCTTCCAACCATCCCCTCTAAAGCCAGATAGAAAAGGTACGATATTGGATGGATATTATAAGAAAAACGGGGCACTCGCTCACCCCGACTTACCGAGAGGAATTCTGGGTCGTCGCTGCACTCCGGACATTTATGCCCGTCTCTGCGTCCGCGTTACACAAAATCCCCGCCACTGAGCTCTTGAGTTTACGATAATTGGTCAGCGTCGAGCCCTGATATTGTACATCCATATTTGAATTATTAGTCTAAACGAGAGTTGTGCAGACGTGCAGGTACTTTTACGATTTCCAAGCACTCGTAGTTTTTTATTACTGAATGTAACCATTTTGAAAAAAACTGTATACACAAAGTCAGTCACAAAAATTGTGACTGAAAAATGTACAACAGTAAATTAATTTGAAGCCCGGTTTCACTGAAAGAATAAATAAAGAATCATTTTCCGTTTTAACAGTTTATTATTCTACCGGTAATATTCGCTTGTAATTAAAATTTACTGAAGTTTTAAAACCCTGTAGCATTGTTCGCGTGAAACGCGATGCGACTCTTAAGGTCATGTAGTGTACCTACCCTTACCGACCGAGCAAACTCGCCCTTCTTCTTCCTTTATTAAATAAACAACAGAATAAAACGTGTTCAAATTTCGAAGGTGCAAAGGAGCGATACACCGTCGAAATTTTAACCCTTTTTGTTCGTTTGTTTATATTTAATATAGAAAGAAAAAGGGTGAGTTTGCTCAGTCGGTAAAAGTTGGAGTACTAAATGACCTTAATACAGGAAAATTGTACAGGACGTCATTTTCTTACTATGCAGAATAATGTGTATAAATTGCTGACTTGTCTGGGATTTACTTGATGATAAACTCGGAACTGCAGGTACATACATAAAATACAATTGAATTTCGACTGCGTCACTTTACGTACGACGTCTAGAACATCAGCTCATAAATTAAACTGAAGTGCACTTTGTGAATTGGTTCGTCTAGCAGCAAGATTTATAGGATACTTATTCACACTCTTTCTGTTTACCGTTTTTCTTTTAAACTTAACCGAAGTAGATAAAAAGTACGTAAAAAGTCGTTCAACATTTGAACAAGCATGTCGCTGATAATTTCAAAGCTCTTAAACTCCTTCAGTCAATATTTATTGGAGATTTTATTTTCATCCATATATCTATGCTTGATTTTTGTTTTTACTCAACAAGCTACCCAATTTTTGCCGTACAATTTATACAGACTCTGTTGTACACCGAAATATTCAGATGCATCGGGCAAAACGGTCCGATTGAAATGGCGCAACGAACTTACGGATTCGTTATACGCTGTTTGCATGATACATTCAATCACTAACTGACAAAATTGAAACGGAGTCTAAAAAATTCAACAGTATTTTCATGTTCACGGAGATAGTTTGGTTCAATTTTTTTCAATAACTTTTTTCCCGAGTACCGAGTAAATCGTAGTGCAACTGTGGAGAAAAAAAAAATCTTTTTTTCTTAAACTGAGTTCGACTTTGATCGGACCCCTGATGGAAAATGAAGTGAAAATCGAAACAGGAAAGTTAATTCGTATAATTACTTTGAAATTATGCGATAGTTAATTGTCCAGTAAGTATCGAAAATGAAATACTAGAAACTAACAAAGTAAGGTTCATAAAGAGCATTTGCATTTCGGATATCTTATAACCAACTTTTTCTGGCTCTTCGATTTTTTTCCAAATAAATTCTGTCGCTTTACTTTCTCCGAAATATAAATTTATGAACTAAAAAAATGTTTCTCGCAGTATTTTACATCCAATTCGTAAATTTTCAAAAAAAATGTGTGAAAAATGGAAAATTATGCCGATTTTGGTGAAAGAATTTTTCTTAAAGTAGAAATTTATTCTTGTTTATTGAATAAGAAGCGTCATTTAAGTCATCGGACCTTGCAAAACCGTCTACATCTGCAACAATTGTGCGTCATTCGCGAGTGCAGCGTTTCGGTTACGCGTGGATTAATATTCAAATTAACGAGATTACATTATCTGCCTGCGAGCCGAGGTAACACGTCGTTTCGACGTAGGTATATATGCTCGGCTCTGTATTTGCTATAAGCTGTTTGTACGCCTAATTCCGCAGCCAATAGATACCGTAACAATGTTATTTTCGGATTACCAGTATGAGGCTGCAGAGTATACGGCGCGGAGAATTAACATTTTACGTATTGTGGTACGGCCGTTAATAATGTTAATTGCAGCGGAAGTTGTCGCAACACGTGGCACGCCCGGTTGACTAAATTCGCCGAAGTTAGGCTTTGCTTCAACGGGTGAGTGTACGTGTGTGATATTCTACATTCAGGCATAGATAGATACATGCATACGCACGTAGACGGTACACGGATAATTGGCTAATGGCCTGAAACAGGCGATGAAATTACTCTTAACTGGTAGAAAGTTTGCTTCGTAAGGTAGGGGAAAACCGAGTCAATCGATCACCCTTCCCAAACATCGATACAACACACTAAATATACTGGAAAATAATTTCATTTCTCGAAGTTAAGCAAGTTCTAGCGATGCAGGCTGCTATTATAAGCTTGAATATTTTCTATCCTAAGCGAAGGATTCGAAAATGAAAATTGGTTTGTAGCTGTGAACAGAAGACTTAGCATTAGTGGTTGATATTCTTTTTGATTATGATCGCTTTTAATTACTAGCTTTCTTGTCACTGTTGCAATTATTTGATACTCGTAGTGCGGAAATAAATTCAGGTCAAGACTTCGTTTTATTTAAAAAAATATAGTAATTTTACTAAAAGGAAAAAAACTTGGCGTCGCTTCGGACTAACCTAAAACATGTGACGTACAAGTCAAGGCTTAGAATAGTATCTCTATATCTAACTGCTGTGGCTGTGGTTTTGAAAGATTACTCTATCGGTAACGGCATTTTCAAAACAACTAAACAGAATAGACTTAACGTTTCAGTGATCAAAAACCATAGCCTAAAACGACATGTGACGTACAAGTAATGGCTCACAATAGTATCTCTATGCCTAACTGTTGTAGGTATATTTTTAAAAGATTACTCTGTCGGTAACGGAATTTCCAACACAATTAGAGAGATTCGTCTCAACGTTTCAGCGATCAGAAAACGTAGTTTTGGCAAGTATAATCATAAAACGGAGAAGATCATAACCTAAAATAACATATGGCATACAATTTATGGCTCACAATAGTATTTTTATGTCTAACTGTTGTGGCTACGTTTCTAAAAAATGACCTGTCGGTAACGGCGTTTCCTACAAAACTAAAGAGAATCGACTTAACGTTTCAGTGATCAGGAAATATAGTATATTATACCAACCATACTGTAATTTTCTAATAACTATAGAAAAAAAAACTTCGAGTTATTGTAACTGAAGAAAAATTAAAAACAGTCTCGCATTAAAAGTTGGCAAAAAATTTTCACCGATCAATCAACAATACAGTATATAGATGTCGTTACTGTATGGATATCAGAATTCTCAAAGCCAATTTAAAAATCGCACGCCTGTGTGGGATTTCTGCTTGTTATGTGTACCCGCCTTGACTGCATGCACGAAAGTTTTACTCGTCCCTGGGAACCGCCGCTCTTCTAATTGAGGATGCGATACGTGTGCAGCAGAAACAGAAGGAGAGATGCATGTATATGCTATATATAGTATATATGTATATCCGCGAATGGTGGATTCGATTCCAGCTAAAGCAATGCATGACGGAATTTGGTTGACTAACTCCGATGCGGGCAATAATCTGAACGGTGTTTCTGCAGAGAACTGCAGTCTGGGCGAAAATTAAATTACAAATATTATGGTACCCGGTAAAGTGAGCCTTCTCTTCGGCAACGAGGAACGCGTAGTTCATATTCATGGTGATTGCCACCCCTGAGACGCAGCGCGGCCCGCCAACCGTAGTTTATAATTAATTCATTGGATTAAACTTTGCGTCATGTTCATAGTATGCATTACCCGCGTCTTCGGGGCGTCTCACGGCATCTCAATCTCCAATCCAATAATGGTGCCCATTAAAAGTAGTAGGAGATGACACGAGACGAGGAGCGGGGTTAGCATATTTTTATTCAAACCAAATGCATTTACATTTCACAGCTTATGATCCAGCAATCTGTCAAAGGAAGGGCAGCAGGTTAATCCATGTAATTAGTCGCTGGGGGTTGCTCTGATTATTTCACTCCCTTTGCGACGCTGTCATCCTCAACCCTTCGATGCTGGAGACATTCGAATCTTTTCCTTTCACCTGAGTAATTATTTCTTTCGTTTCTCAAAGTACCACTCCGATTCTATTCGATAGAAATTAAGGCCAGTAATTACGATATTCTAGATTGCAATTCGATACTCACACTGATGTTACTACTATGACCCTAGGCATTTGTAGTTTTATTACGAGATTACTCCGATGCTTTCTGCTGCTCGAATTCGAGGCGGGTACTTTAACAGGAAATGGGGAAAACTAATTGTTTCCGGATAAGTATCCTGTAACGTGTTACTCGACGTCGCAATAATCGGTAACCATTACACACTATGGTGATAAAATAAACTCGTATGGAAACGTGCGACCTTAAAACTATCAATTAGTAGTTCGAAGACTGTGACACGAGGAGAATGGCAATAAAATTAGGGCTCCGTGATTAATTGATCGATTGTAAGCTTGAAGCAATCATTTTTCCGATTCGTCGTTTCACCGATCTTTTCATTCAATCGGTTGGTTGGGAAAGCAATCAATCGAAATCTCAAATTAATTATTTTATTATTTGTTGTTATTCTTGAAACTACAAATGTTACTGTATTTGATAAAAGATGCTGATTATTGCTTTCAGAATTCATCATGCTGTGCCACGAAGTGCCTAAATTTAAACATTAGTTTTGCATTTTGCAGATCCCACTTCTGACACCAATGTTACGCATAGGTTCGAACTCTTTTGCCTTAACCCTCCGTTGTCAAGCTAGGTCAAGTAGACTAGTGGTCTAACCTTGGAACTGAATATCTATAACAATAAGGGTATGAATGGGTCGTTTTTGCCATCCACTAGTAGTTGGGACTATCCCTATTAGTTGGACACATAGAGCCCTTGACTAGAAGCGTTAGTGCTAGGGCAACAGCAGTTTGCGGACCATTGTGACCAACTTCGTGTGTCAGAATGAACATACTTTTTGAATCGTACATGACAGAGGTATTTTTTCTCTGGAAGCACCTGATTTCCAGAGTATCACCCATAAATTTCATGAAAAAATATAAAAAATTGAGAAAGTTATAATGTTTCACGTTAATAACGTCCTTTTACAAATTGTTGGCTTTTTGAATTATTCTGACCGTATCGACATTTTCTTTTCAAAAAAATAACAATATATTCTTATTCTGAAATATTCGAAGTAGACTGATAGTTTGCGTAATCCGAAGCAAGTCAATTTGATTCGTTTGAGGGTTCTTTCAAATTTCTTTTAAGTATATTGAATATATTTTATTATCCGAAACGTTCCATGAATTCTTCATATTTCATTCTTACCTGGCTGATTTCATCCTTAGACAAAAGGCGTCTCTGTCAATCAACGACGATGAATTTAGGTATTAAAGAGATCTTGAACGTTTTGATCTTTTTATTGGAATTTGGATTTGGATGGTAATCACCAGAGATTTTCCCTGATCTTAGCCACGTACGGTTATATGAACGGGTTAATATCGTACCAGCACCCCAAAAGCTGCAAAAGCTCTCTCTGTCTCTCTCTCTCTCTTTCTCAAGAGCACAGCTGTAGACGGCGCTTTCGTAGGAACATCTAATCTCCGAATTCTTTGAACCAGCACTTGTGAAGGTTCTTTCTTCTTCGAGTATACAAACTCCGGGATAACTTTCGACTGAAGAACACAATAGATATTGTCATCGATTCAAGTGCCCAGCGAGCTATCAAACTTTTGAACGTTAAATTTTACGACGCAGTAAAGGCAAAACGGTTTCGCTATGTACGATCGTCAGATAGGTTCAACATGTATACCTGCGTCTTAACAGTTATAACCCGAACTTCTCCTGCGCCCTGAAGAAAAACCAACTGTATTCAATTACTGCATATTTTAACTACGGTCTTCACCCTTCGAATGGTTTCGCTTCATTTAATTACTCAGTTGCTTATCAACTGTCGAAAAAATCTCCTGCGTTTTCACAGTATCATGTGAAACTACTCGAAAATGGTAAAACATCTTTTCCCTGTTCCAATATTTTGATAATTGGCTGACTGAAAATATGAAAAAATACTGAAATTGAAAATTCAGGTTAAACTTGCGGTAGCAAAAGGCTTACTAAATGAGATTAAGTATTTCAAGTCTGATAAATGAATGGGGAGATACAAGTTTGCCTCGAAACATATTTTTTTTTTTTTTTTCTAATTTGAATTGGTACGAGTGGATATTGAAGTTAAATCACACGTTCAATTTTTTTAAAGAAAAGTTAATAGAGTTAATTGCTGTGCAGTTTCAAAAAATCTAAGGATGCCTGGCTAATTTGCTGGCCGGAATGTGACAAGTAAAAAAATTCAACGGCCTGCAGGTGCTGGTTTTTTGAGAACAACAACTTCCGTTCACTGATAAAAAAGCGCCTTGTCACTTCTCTTAAAATTTTTTCCGATAAACCCATCCTCTCATTTCTTATGAATCTCCCTTTACTTTTCTCTCAGCACAAATGGTAGATGGTGAATAATTCCACGCATTTCATCGGAATTGCCTTTTTCATACCGTAGGCACGACTGGCCTTAGAGTAACAGGATATTCTCGTTATTTTACAGCGTGAACTGATATCAGAAACCAATGCCTACCTCGCAAGGATCATGGATGGATCATCTTTATTAATAATGCCATACTCAGTCAAGCATTCTTGGAATGATAAAAGAAAATGAAAGACGTATTGTAGAACACGTATGACTATGATGACGGTGTGAAATGACGTGCTAGTTTCACCAATGACAAAATACTTAAATCCAACAACTTCAGCAAGAACGCAATTGTTTCCTGAAATGGTGACTTAACGAATTAATGTTTTATAAAACGGTCATATCTACAAAACTTGATCAGTTTATGGCATTTTGAATAACTCATCAAGTGTATTTGCCGTAAAGATTTTTATTTAAAAAATAATCACACTTAATGAAGCATTCATGAGGAGTCGTAGAAATTTTATATCATATGAACAGTACTTTCATATGAAATTTCGTGATAAAAGAACACGAAAATAAATAAAAAATGTTTGTTATAATTGTTTATAAATAGACTTACGAACGTATAATCAATGTTAAATCATTGAAATAATCAATTTTAAACATCTATTAACGATTGAAAAGTATTAAAATTCATTCAAAATAAGTAGAAAAGAGTATACAGAAACCAAAATCGGTACTTATAATGATTTAGAGTGAAGAAAAAAATTTTGAAATCTTCAATGATTCAAAAAAAAATAGTCATTATGGAGAGCCCACGACCGGACCAGCCCTCAAAATAGTTAAAAGAATAGTAGTTTGAAATAAAAAATTTTCAAAAAAATTAAAAGTCACTCATATTCAAAAATACGATTTAATATTTCAAACTCAAAAATCTCAATCAAAAACACTTTGAATATTTCTTTTTTATTCTTATCTGTGAAGGCCATCTAGAAACAAAGAATTAAAAAAAAACCTAAACTTAAACCATTATCAAGAAAGTTATGAAAAAAAAACCAAAACAGCGATTTTTTTGAAAATTCGATATTTCTTTAACAAGCAATATAAACAACCTCAAAATTAACCAGTAAGGCTCTTTTGAGAGGTACTAAAAAATATCAAAAAATCGTGGAAATCAAAAATGAAAATTTTTCAAACTGTCCGATTTGGCGTGGATCGCCCCATATACAAACGTAGTTGGTAAATATCTGAGGAATCGTAGAATCAAACAATACAGTAATGTGTTTGTCAATAAAGTTGTTACATATAATGTTTCGCTGCGTATTTATTGGAGTACGTAATTGTCAGTAGTGGTAATGTAATATCGAAGTACAAGTGCCGTATTGAAGTTTCTGCAACTCTGTATTTCATGGATGAATGGATTTCCATTAAAGCGTCGTAAATTTCGATCAGTAGAACGGTCGTCTTGAAAGCGCTCCGTTTCAATTATGGCTATTTACATCGATTCTTCAGATTCGCGATGAATTAAATGTCGTCTGAGACGTATATTATTTTTAAAATATAAAGAACAAAGTGAACGAATGGAATTAGGAAACAAGATACAGATGAAAATTTCGGTCCCTGTTAAAAAGTTTTGTTCAGCTCGTTCCTCTATTAACAATAGAACAAACTGTAGAAAAAATGGTTACAAGAAAAGGCAGAGTACGAGGTAAAAAACATGAAATATACAGCTTATAGATAGCATCGCTTAAAATATGATTGGCCCTACAATTGTCTAACTAGTCGAGACTGGCCATTATCGTGTTTGTGTGCACTTCCAAAGGCTAGAAGAGCGTTCAAAATTAATATCAACGAAAAGATAGCTCGTAAAGGAAGCACTTCATACTTAGTTTCGTGTAGGATGCGGTTGGCTTTATATTTGTCTAACTATGAGTCTAACTATCATCTTGTTTGAGTGTATTTCCTAACGCTTGAACGGCATCTGAAAATTATTATCAACGAAAAGATAGCTCGTGAAGGAAACAGTTTATAGTTCGCTTCGTGTAGAATGTGGCTGTCCTTACAATTGTCTAACTATATATGTCTAACCATCATCTTATTTTGTTGCATTTTCGAATGCTTGGAGCGCATTCAAAATTAACATCAACAAAAGAATAGCTCATAAAGAAAACAGTTTATAGTTAGCTTAATTTAGAATGTAGTTAGCCTTACAATTGTCTAACTATATACGTCTAACTGTAAGCATATTTCTGTGTATTTCGGAACGCTTAAAGAGCATCCATAATTAACGTCAGCGAAAAGACAGCTCGGAGTGATTTAGTAATATAGTCAGGATGAGTTCCATGAACTAAAATAATTTTGGAATTTACAACAGCCGCCGATGTATAAAGTAAGTGTGATTACCCAACGGCAGCAGCTCGGTGAAAAGGACGAAAGTCGGAGTGGCGTGTGGAGGGCCTCCTTCTTACCGAATTACTTTTATCAAGGCATTCGGATGCTAAGTTATATAACGAAGTCTGCATAAATAACGAGGAACGAAATAGAGCGTCACATTTTGAAGGGAGTTTAGCGAGCGGCCGCGGCCAGACTTAAGGGTAGAATAAAAGAAGGGGAGCGCAGAGGAGGAGACAAAAAAGAGAAATGAGCAGACGGTTAAAGACAATTAAATAACACGGGAAGAAGCGAGAGAAACTAGATCCTGACGATTACGGCCTTGTCTTACCCGAATTTCGTTAAATCTAGCTCCTCAGGCGTTTAACAGGAGAAAAGCTCTCGCGGCCAAAAAGCCGTAAATCATCAGATTTAATTAGACCTAGTCACAAGCTCTAATTCGATTGGTTACACCCCTTCTCTTGAACCCTTATTTCTTGTCACCGGCTCTGCACGCCACGTGTGTTATCTATATATGTATATCATTTACGTATACCTATGCATTGTCATTAGAATGTCTGGGAGTCGGTTGACGGGTGGTTCGGCACTTCAACTTGTTGTTGGTGGGCGGAAAGTTCGGTCTCTACATGTGCCCACGCAGCAGACGTCGTCGCACAATATGCTACAATTACGATTTAACGAGAAACCTGGCCGCGTATTACTCTGTGCCTCGCCATGGATGACGCACAGACAAGACGGTATAACTCGTAGAAAAAATCTGAACTCTGAAAAAATCGCGTTCATTCGTAACGCGACAAGGTCTGAATAAAATATTTTTACGTTTTTGGCGAAACTGGCCAGAAAAAAACAAAATGTAATTAAAAAACAACAGCTGACGATGTAAAAAGTGAGTTACCCAATGACAAAACACCGACAATGAGATTGAACTTTGCATAATCAGAGGTATTGAAATAACAGTTAATGCAAATGAAAAAAAAGAAATTGCAAGTACTTCTCCCAATGAAAAACGACTTAATGGATTTCTTAAGTTACCTCTAGGAAAAGCTTCGAAACTACCGGAAGTAAGTAGCGGGCATTCCAGTCCGCGGCTTGCAGTTTGTCGTGCAAATAAAGCGAGTTACCAATTCATCGTAGGTATTTTCAAGTGGAGTTGTTCAGAACGAATAGATACCAAGTCTCCAGGTTCTGGCACATGCACCAGAAACTATTCTACATATGTATACATATATATATATGTCACCATACTGATTCATTTACATATACTGTTACTGTTGCGTTTATGTCCAATTTGACACTTGTTAGTATCCACTCACTTTGCGGTTTATTGACGCGAAAAACTCTTTCTGGAAACAGAAGAATGAAGAGAATGGATAATTCTTCTTCCAAGTTTGGGTTGAGCAGAAATTTTGACGATGGATTATTCAGTGGTCAAAAAGCGTATAATGTCCGGTAATCATTCGATCTAATAATCCTGAACGATGACCCGGATGAGTCCGTGTTACATCGGACTATCGGAGAAACTATTCCAAACAGATCGGGCCGAGTAAGCTCAAATTTGCAACACAATGATCGATGAACGTTGAAGCTTACACGCTGCTGACGTCACTAACACTTGGATTATTCGACCGCGTTTGACCCCATTATGCATCAATGTTTTCCAGGACATTCGGTGCTTTGTGTTGAAAATTACTCGCGGCACGGAACGTCAGGTTCCGCCGGATGATTGCCCTTATCCATCAGAGATCCTACCGTCGAAACCAATTCTAGAAATGCAGGAATTTAATTTTGATTCCGACAACGGCACTACTCATATAATACATATATATGTAAATGTTTGGTATACATTTGCACACATTGGGACGTGTGAGAAAATACCGATAGAAAATCTAAAAAACGAATCATAAAATGTCTTGGAGTGGAAGCCTTAAAGCTTAAACAGTTGTACCCGTTTTCCGATTACGTATTCCGAAGTATCTGCTTTTTTTATTTCACGGTCCTCGGAAAAAATGTAACTCGAACCGCCATATTGAGTCCAAGCTTCTGAAAGTACCATCGTGGAAAGAAGAATCAAATATTTCAGACGAATTGTTCAAGGTCCTTAAGTCAACTTATTTGAGAATCGCCTACGTCTTGAGTTCTGAATCGTTACGTCGTTAGTGGAGTCTGAAAAAAAACGGCTTACGTTATTAGCAAAAAGAGTTCTAAACGTAGATTCCTATATTACCGACACAAACTCTTGTCCAGAACGTTCGAAGGCGGGGGATATCGCCACTCTGGTTGTGTGTCTCGGGCGTGTTGGTAATGTAGGAATCTATGTCCAGAACTCTCCTTGTTCATCTAATTCGATTGAAAAAAAAAAATCATGCATGGTTTGATGAAAACATCCTTTCCTCGCGTATCCGGGCGGTGATGAATCACCGGGTAACTTATACGACAGTATCCTCGACGCTTTATTTCGTCTCATCTGATAATGTTTAATTGGCAACGCGTGGAATGTACCTGCTCGTGACTGGTTTCGCTGAAATTGGTGCCGCCGTCTTCGGAAGGTTCGTTACAACGTCATTGTACACTCGTGCGGCTAATGACCCGCGTGCACTGGTAATAATTATGCTTCGCGAAACTGCATCAGGTTACAGGAGTAACTAAATTTATCGTTTTCAACAACGCCGGAACTCCAAGGTGCATATTTGGAATGTTATTACATACGCTGAGAGAAATTTTTGGTGGAAAACTGTTAATGTGTTGCTTACATGTTTGAAGAGGATAATCAAAAAAATCTGTGAGTCCAAAAACGTTAAAAAAATATTTATGGAGAAAATGGAACTTGAATCTTTTCTCAATTCGTCTTTTTATTTCTTCCGATGTTTACAGGTGTCTTAAGTGCAAGGACTCTGCTTGTGATATTGGATGCACACTTATGCACATCTTGTTAATGAAAGTAGCCGCATCGTCTCTCAGTTTATATATCTTTATATCCTTTGAGGAATCGATTGAATTTATCCAGACAAATGTTTAACAGACATTTGAAGACGTATTTTTTCGATTACTCGGAGCGCAGACTTTGCTCTGGGAAATTAGTTAGGCGGTGTAAATATACGCGTCTGCCAGGTACAGACATCTGGTTTCATGTGCCCACGGCAGTTCATCACTGCTGTTTAAGTCGGAATAGATTAGATAATTCTCTTTGAATAACTCCACCGTGCAATCCGAATAAAAATTACACTCCTTGAACAAGCATCGATCTTTTAGCTTCCATTTCTTTGTGATTAAGTTGAACAATGATCAATAGTTAGACCATCATCGCATTTATAGTTTTAGTTGGATATAGTTAAATACAGTAGAATGGTTGGACCATCATCATGATTATAGTTTTAGTTGGATATAGTTAGATATAGTTAGATATAGTAGAATAGTTAGATAATCATCGTATTTATAGTTTTGTTTAAATATATTTAGATACAGTAGAATAGTTAGATCATCATCGTAATTATAGTTTTAGTTAGATATAGTTAGATATAGTAGAATGATTAGATCATCATCGTAATTATAGTCTTAGTCATATAAAGTTAGATATAGTAGAATAGTTAGATAATCATCATAATTATAGTTTTAGTTAGATATAGTTAAATATAGTAGAATAGTTAGATCATCATCGTACTTATAGTTTTAGTTAAATATACTTAGATATAATAGAATAATTAGATCATCATCGTATTCATAGTTTCAACGTGACGTGTACTAAGAAACATGGTTAATGTTGATATGACGCCTCTTTAATTACGGCGACAATTTCGACAGCGTAAATCCAACATCAAATACCATTTACACAATAGCGGCTGTATGAATGTGGGAAATCATGTCCGGATAATTCTGTTTATTCAGAAATTGAACAGGCAAACACAGAATACGCCCATGATATGGAATAATTAAAACGAGTTCAGGAATATTATAGGTATGCAATGTATTTATCAGAAGATTTATAAAGTGATAATACGGAACAATATAATCAAAATGAGGATCATAGTACACGAACGGTGATCAATGTTTATAAAAGTTTATTATAAATCAAATATTAACGATTATAGAAAATTCAATAAAATTAAGAACGAGGGAGATAGATTGAATAAATGATGCACACATGCATCGTGGTGATCGAAATAAAAGGTAGACAGACTATTCTTATGGAAAATATTCAGAAGTATGAACTCGTTAAAGAATCTGATTTTGCCATTTCTAACTATAAGTGGATTACATGCTGAACCAAGGGTCAACTATAAAGTCAAAATGTATCCCTCAATTTCGAAAGCTCAGTCATTTACATTGATATTAGTTATTCGTTTGAAACATAAAAACTGGCTGTTCTATATTCGCTCCACTAATGACATAGATGGGGTTTTAAACGTAAAATTTCCATTTAGCTTGTCGGCTATTGGAATATGAACGGCATTTATTTCCGTTCAGGTATCGACGCAAAATAAAATCGATTTCAAATTAATGCACAACATTCGAGTGAATATACGGATTATCATCGACAAATGAGTCGAACCAATTATAATCGACTATCGCAAATCTGTGGCTGATGCACGAAAATAATCCCTTTTCCTCCCGTTTTCGAATAGGGGTAGCCGTACCCAATTAGGGTAAATTTCGCCCGTGAACGTTTCGTCCGAATATAATAATGTCACTTATACGAATCCCTTTATTCCAACGCGACCGCATGTGGTTTGGATTTCTCATTAGACTATCATATTGGTAAAGGGTTTCTGTGGTTAGCCAAACTCAAATTAGCTATCTAGGGAATCTTCATCCTCTATCGCAGTAGCAGATTTTATCCACGATTTAGACTTACAAGTCTCGGCAATGCTAAATTCGCGATTAAATTTTTCATAAATCATGTTTTATTGGGGATAAGAATCTGCATAATAATTTTAAAAATATAACAGGTACAATTTGTACTTTCTACTAATCTTTGCAATTAAAATTTGAAATACGTATCATATATGTATATTGATTGGTCAGAGTTGAGTATATTCATATTGTTTATATTTGTTGATTGCTTTTCGAATTTAGGGAACAAATTGAAATTGATGTTAAATAAGTATAAAAATCATGCCAAATATGTATAAAACAAGACATTACAGGAGTATTCTATAATCGATACGATTTGAGAAATGTTCAGATCGAGTAACGTTTTCATACCATGAGTAGTATTCTAAAAGTAGTAACAACAATTTGCATTTTAACTCGTCAAAAAATCGGAAATGATCAACTGTGGGAATGAAGGAATAACCCTAGATCTCGATAATACTGAATTTATATTCTCATTCGTTGTCAAAACCGTGTTTTGAGAATGAATTACCAGCCAAACTGGCTTTGCTCGGACTTACTTTTCCAAAATAACTCGAGCGTTATGTCCAGAATGAGAATAAATAACTTGGAACCAATAAACAAGTTAATTTCTTCAGAACGGTTTTCTATTTCAATGGACATACATTTCAAGAATTCATAACAAAAGCCTTAACTGAAGATCTATAAAGACTGCTGGCCTAATTGGGATTTTTGTATCCGAAAATAAATTAGATGAATTCATCGTCAAGTCGAACCCTGTTACGTCGCACAACTCAAGTCAGTAAAAAAATCGGTACGCAAAGACGACGAAAACTAAAGTTACCGTCGCATGTACCCAGAAGGATGATGCAGTGTCAAATATTATTATGACTATGAAATGACCACCGATCGAATGGATTCATTCAAGGGATTTCATTTCTCAGTGAAAAAACTTTTGTTTTTCAGCTGTACCTCCTCATCCGGTATTCGCAGTGCATTTAAAATGAGCCCAATCAATTTCTCTTGGGAAATTACGTCGAGAGTGCACATCAACGAATTGATCACAGCATCATCCAGAAATCATTTGATATTTTATGATGTTTTTAAGAAAATCACAAGAGTGTTGAAAATAATAACTCCATAAATAAATTTATTTGAAAAAATGAAGTTTGTAATTAACATTAGTTTTACCACTATTGTGACTTAATTAGTAATTTGATCGAATAATTGATAATAAGTTGAGAAAAAAATACGCCCTTTTGACTTTGAGAATTTTTGTACCTAGAGCCAGACGGCGTAAGTCGAAAAAGATATTTTTTCTCATTTCTTAGATAGATTTATGCATCAAACACATTTTTAAGGGAGGGACTTCGGTGAAATTTCGGTAATATCGAGTTTTTAGTATTTGGAATGACTAGAGTAGATGTAGTGGAAAATTCCTCCAAAAAATTTAAGCTTATGATAGTATGTGTCCTGAAAAAAACTTTAATCTCCTGCGATGAAAGTGTATGCGCAAGGAATTTTTGAGAGCTGTACGCTGAAAATCAACTACTAGAGGTTTCTTGCTCATAGACTTTCATTGTAGGTGATTGTACTTTTTTTTTCAGGACACATACTACCATGATTTGAATTTTTCTGGGAATGATTTTGAATCAGATCTTTTTAAGGCGTTTCAAAAATCAATAGTTCGGTGTTATCAAATTTTCACTGTGGTCCCCCGTTGAATTGATTGAAGGAATTTTTTTTTATGCCCTTTCGGTTCTGCAGAGCCAGAAGCGCGTGTATTTTGGAAAAAGCAATTTTGACGTGAATAACCCAAATTATATTGTACTCCATCAACCTGAGATGATAGTCATCTTTGTTATGTACTGTTCGATTATATTTAATATTTTCTCATGAACTTGGTCGTTATAGAGCATCTTCTTTGGGTATTATACACTGACACCTAAACACTTGTACAAAACTTATGGCGTGATAAATATACTGGAACTAAACTTGAACAAAACTTCCTCGCTGTGATTTCTTTATTCCCTATCCCATCTAGGTGACAACGTGATGAAATTTTCGTGTTCTTCGGCTGTTCCTTTCAATATGTAGTTCGCAGCAGAACTGGACTGCACAATCAATTCCTCTTGCAAAATGACATCAATGTTGTGCGTCAGAATATCGATTCTGAAAAAATCCACAATCTATCAGATTCCACTGGGCTCAGCTTTGCTTGTTTTTTGAGGCTAAGATTTGTTGTTTCCAAGTCAAGTTGAATGACCCTTCCTCAAGCGATAGGACCCCCGGCAAGTCATAAGACAGCTCCAATGAACCGTAAAGCGAACATCAGAAGAATGACGGTGAAGGATTTCAATTGTTCGGCTGTAACTTGTCAGGCATTGCTCGCAGCGTATTGGGACTGCGCCTAATCGAATTCTTTCGCAAAATTACGTCGGAATAGCGCCTAAAGAAATTTATTGCAGCACTTTTCAGAATCGTCGAAATTTTCGCGAAAAATCCAAAGGGGTAAGCCTTACTTTTTTGCTCATTTTCGGAGCCGAAAATTTCTCGTTTCGGAATCGATTCGGATGACCATTTCTAGAGTAATTCGACCCCCAGAAAATCAGAAAACACATGAGAAATCAAGTTGGACCAACAGCAGAGAAATAGGGACGAAAATATCCGGTTTTCGGCTGTAACTTTTGATGCGTTGCTCGCAGCCTATTAGGACTGCGCTTAATCAATTTCTCTCGCAAAGTTACGTCGGAATAGTGCCTGAGAGAATTTATTGCAGCACTTTTCAGAATCGTCGAAATTTTCGCGAAAAATTCAAAGGGATGAGCCTTACTTTTTTGCTCATTTCCGGGGCCGAAAATTTCTCGTTCCGGAATCGATTCGTATGACCATTTCTGGAGTAATTCGACCCCCAGGAACTCAGAAAACACATGAAAAATCAAGTCGGTCCAACAGCAGAGAAATAAAGACGAAAATCATGAGTTTTTCGGCTGTAACTTTACAGGTGTTGCTCGCAGCGTATTGGGACTGCGTTTGATCGATTTCGCTCGCAAAATTACGTCGGAATGGTGCCCTACAGAATTAATTGCAGCACTTTTCAAAGTCGTCAAAATTTTCACCAAAAATGCAAAGGGGTTAGCCTTGGATTTTTTTTGGCCGAAAAATCTTTTGTCTGGGAATCGATTCGTATGACGTTTTCTAGACTAATTCGACGCCCAGGAACTCAGAAAACACATCAAAAATAGCGTAGAACCAGCAGCAGAGAAATGACGACGAAAATCATAAGTTTTTCGGCTGTAACTTTACAGGTGTTGCTCGCAGCGTATTGGGACTGCGTTTGATCGATTTCTCTCGCAAAATTACGTCGGAATAGTGCCCTACAGAATTAATTGCAGCACTTTTCAAAGTCGTCGAAATTTTCACCAAAAATGCAAAGGGGTTAGCCTTGGATTTTTTTTGTCCGAAAAATCTTTTGTCTGGGAATCGATTCGTATGACGTTTTCTCGACTAATTCGACGGCCAGGAACTCAGAGAACACATCAAAAATAGCGTAGGACCAGCAGCAGAGAAATGACGACGAAAATCATGAGTTTTTCGGCTGTAACTTTACAGGTGTTGCTCGTAGCGTATTGGGACTGCGTTTAATCGATTTCTCTCGCAAAATTACGTCGGAATAGTGCCCTACAGAATTAATTGCATCACTTTTCAAAGTCGTCGAAATTTTCACCAAAAATGCAAAGGGGTTAGCCTTGGATTTTTTTTGGCCGGAAAATCTTTTGTCTGGGAATCGATTCGTATGACGTTTTCCAGACTAATTCAACGCCCAGGAACTCAGAAAACACATCAAAAATAGCGTAGAACCAGCAGCAGAGAAATGACGACAAAAATCATGAGTTTTTCGGCTGTAACTTTACAGGTGTTGCTCGCAGCGTATTGGAACTGCGTTTGATCGATTTCTCTCGCAAAATTACGTCGGAATAGTGCCCTACAGAATTAATTGCAGCACTTTTCAAAGTCGTCGAAATTTTCACCAAAAATGCAAAGGGGTTAGCCTTGGATTTTTTTTGGCCGGAAAATCTTTTGTCTGGAAATCGATTCGTATGACGTTTTCTAGACTAATTCAACGCCCAGGAACTCAGAAAACACATCAAAAATAGCGTAGAACCAGCAGCAGAGAAATGACGACGAAAATCATGAGTTTTTCGGCTGTAACTTCACAGGTGTTGCTCGCAGCGTATTGGGACTGCGGTTAATCAATTTCTCTCGCGAAATTACGTCGGAATAGTGCCCTACAGAATTAATTGCAGCACTTTTCAAAGTCGTCGAAATTTTCACCAAAAATGCAAAGGGGTTAGCCTTGGATTTTTTTTGGCCGGAAAATCTTTTGTCTGGGAATCGAGTCGTATGACGTTTTCTAGACTAATTCGACGCCCAGGAACTCAGAAAACACATCAAAAATAGCGTAGGACCAGCAGCAGAGAAATGACGACAAAAATCATGAGTTTTTCGGCTGTAACTTTACAGGTGTTGCTCGCAGCGTATTGGGACTGCGGTTAATCGATTTCTCTCGCAAAATTACGTCGGAATAGTGCCCTACAGAATTAATTGCAGCACTTTTCAAAGTCGTCGAAATTTTCACCAAAAATGCAAAGGGGTTAGCCTTGGATTTTTTTTGGCCGGAAAATCTTTTGTCTGGGAATCAATTCGTATGACGTTTTCTAGACTAATCCAACGCCCAGGAACTCAAAAAACACATCAAAAATAGCGTAGAACCAGCAGCAGAGAAATGACGACGAAAATCATGAGTTTTTCGGCTGTAACTTTACAGGTGTTGCTCGTAGCGTATTGGGACTGCGTTTAATCGATTTCTCTCGCAAAATTACGTCGGAATAGTGCCCTACAGAATTAATTGCAGCACTTTTCAAAGTCGTCGAAATTTTCACCAAAAATGCAAAGGGGTTAGCCTTGGATTTTTTTTGGCCGGAAAATCTTTTGTCTGGGAATCGATTCGTATGACGTTTTCCAGACTAATTCAACGCCCAGGAACTCAGAAAACACATCAAAAATAGCGTAGAACCAGCAGCAGAGAAATGACGACGAAAATCATGAGTTTTTCGGCTGTAACTTTACAGGTGTTGCTCGCAGCGTATTGGGACTGCGTTTGATCGATTTCTCTCGCAAAATTACGTCGGAATAGTGCCCTACAGAATTAATTGCAGCACTTTTCAAAGTCGTCGAAATTTTCACCAAAAATGCAAAGGGGTTAGCCTTGGATTTTTTTTGGCCGGAAAATCTTTTGTCTGGAAATCGATTCGTATGACGTTTTCTAGACTAATTCAACGCCCAGGAACTCAGAAAACACATCAAAAATAGCGTAGGACCAGCAGCAGAGGAATGACGACGAAAATCATGAGTTTTTCGGCTGTAACTTCACAGGTGTTGCTCGCAGCGTATTGGGACTGCGGTTAATCGATTTCTCTCGCAAACTTACGTCGGAATAGTGCCCTACAGAATTAATTGCAGCACTTTTCAAAGTCGTCGAAATTTTCACCAAAAATGCAAAGGGGTTAGCCTTGGATTTTTTTTGGCCGAAAAATCTTTTGTCTGGGAATCGATTCGTATGACGTTTTCTGGACTAATTCGACGCCCAGGAACTCAGAAAACACATCAAAAATAGCGTAGGACCAGCAGCAGAGAAATGACGACAAAAATCATGAGTTTTTCGGCTGTAACTTTACAGGTGTTGCTCGCAGCGTATTGGGACTGCGGTTAATCGATTTCTCTCGCAAAATTACGTCGGAATAGTGCCCTAGCGAATTAATTGCAGCACTTTTCGAAGTCGTCGAAATTTTCACCAAAAATGCAAAGGGGTTAGCCTTGGATTTTTTTTGGCCGAAAAATCTTTTGTCTGGGAATCGAGTCGTATGACGTTCTCTCGACTAATTCGACGCCCAGGAACTCAGAAAACACATCAAAAATAGCGTAGGATCAGCAGCAGAGAAATGACGACAAAAATCATGAGTTTTTCGGCTGTAACTTTACAGGTGTTGCTCGCAGCGTATTGGGACTGCGGTTAATCGATTTCTCTCGCGAAATTACGTCGGAATAGTGCCCTACAGAATGAATTGCAGCACTTTTCAAAGTCGTCGAAATTTTCACCAAAAATGCAAAGGGGTTAGCCTTGGATTTTTTTTGGCCGAAAAATCTTTTGTCTGGAAATCGATTCGTATGACGTTTTCTAGACTAATTCGACGCCCAGGAACTCAGAAAACACATCAAAAATAGCGTAAGACCAGCAGCAGAGAAATGACGACGAAAATCATGAGTTTTTCGGCTGTAACTTCACAGGTGTTGCTCGCAGCGTATTGGGACTGCGTTTAATCGATTCCTCTCGCAAAATTACGTCGGAATAGTGCCCTACAGAATTAATTGCAGCACTTTTCAAAGTCGTCGAAATTTTCACCAAAAATGCAAAGGGGTTAGCCTTGGATTTTTTTTGGCCGAAAAATCTTTTGTCTGGGAATCGATTCGTATGACGTTTTCTAGACTAATTCGACGCCCAGGAACTCAGAAAACACATCAAAAATAGCGTAGGACCAGCAGCAGAGAAATGACGACAAAAATCATGAGTTTTTCGACTGTAACTTTACAGGTGTTGCTCGCAGCGTATTGGGACTGCGGTTAATCGATTTCTCTCGCGAAATTACGTCGGAATAGTGCCCTACAGAATGAATTGCAGCACTTTTCAAAGTCGTCGAAATTTTCACCAAAAATGCAAAGGGGTTAGCCTTGGATTTTTTTTGGCCGAAAAATCTTTTGTCTGGGAATCGATTCGTATGACGTTTTCTAGACTAATTCGAGGCCCAGGAACTCAGAAAACACATCAAAAATAGCGTAGGACCAGCAGCAGAGAAATGACGACGAAAATCATGAGTTTTTCGGCTGTAACTTCACAGGTGTTGCTCGCAGCGTATTGGGACTGCGGTTAATCGATTTCTCTCGCAAACTTACGTCGGAATAGTGCCCTACAGAATTAATTGCAGCACTTTTCAAAGTCGTCGAAATTTTCACCAAAAATGCAAAGGGGTTAGCCTTGGATTTTTTTTGGCCGAAAAATCTTTTGTCTGGGAATCGATTCGTATGACGTTTTCTGGACTAATTCGACGCCCAGGAACTCAGAAAACACATCAAAAATAGCGTAGGACCAGCAGCAGAGAAATGACGACAAAAATCATGAGTTTTTCGGCTGTAACTTTACAGGTGTTGCTCGCAGCGTATTGGGACTGCGGTTAATCGATTTCTCTCGCAAAATTACGTCGGAATAGTGCCCCAGCGAATTTATTGCAGCACTTTTCAAAGTCGTCGAAATTTTCACCAAAAATGCAAAGGGGTTAGCCTTGGATTTTTTTTGGCCGAAAAATCTTTTGTCTGGGAATCGAGTCGTATGACGTTCTCTCGACTAATTCGACGCCCAGGAACTCAGAAGACACATCAAAAATAGCGTAGGATCAGCAGCAGAGAAATGACGACAAAAATCATGAGTTTTTCGGCTGTAACTTTACAGGTGTTGCTCGCAGCGTATTGGGACTGCGGTTAATCGATTTCTCTCGCGAAATTACGTCGGAATAGTGCCCTACAGAATGAATTGCAGCACTTTTCAAAGTCGTCGAAATTTTCACCAAAAATGCAAAGGGGTTAGCCTTGGATTTTTTTTGGCCGAAAAATCTTTTGTCTGGAAATCGATTCGTATGACGTTTTCTAGACTAATTCGACGCCCAGGAACTCAGAAAACACATCAAAAATAGCGTAAGACCAGCAGCAGAGAAATGACGACGAAAATCATGAGTTTTTCGGCTGTAACTTCACAGGTGTTGCTCGCAGCGTATTGGGACTGCGTTTAATCGATTCCTCTCGCAAAATTACGTCGGAATAGTGCCCTACAGAATTAATTGCAGCACTTTCCAAAGTCGTCGAAATTTTCACCAAAAATGCAAAGGGGTTAGCCTTGGATTTTTTTTGGCCGGAAAATCTTTTGTCTGGAAATCGATTCGTATGACGTTTTCTAGACTAATTCAACGCCCAGGAACTCAGAAAACACATCAAAAATAGCGTAGAACCAGCAGCAGAGAAATGACGACGAAAATCATGAGTTTTTCGGCTGTAACTTTACAGGTGTTGCTCGCAGCGTATTGGGACTGCGTTTAATCGATTTCTCTCGCAAAATTACGTCGGAATAGTGCCCTACAGAATTAATTGCAGCACTTTTCAAAGTCGTCGAAATTTTCACCAAAAATGCAAAGGGGTTAGCCTTGGATTTTTTTTGGCCGAAAAATCTTTTGTCTGGGAATCAATTCGTATGCCGTTTTCTAGACTAATTCGACGCCCAGGAACTCAGAAAACACAACAAAAATAGCGTAGGACCAGCAGCAGAGAAATGACGACGAAAATCATGAGTTTTTCGGCTGTAACTTCACAGGTGTTGCTCGCAGCGTATTGGGACTGCGGTTAATCGATTTCTCTCGCAAAATTACGTCGGAATAGTGCCCCAGCGAATTTATTGCAGCACTTTTCAAAGTCGTCGAAATTTTCACCAAAAATGCAAAGGGGTTAGCCTTGGATTTTTTTTGGCCGAAAAATCTTTTGTCTGGGAATCGAGTCGTATGACGTTCTCTCGACTAATTCGACGCCCAGGAACTCAGAAGACACATCAAAAATAGCGTAGGATCAGCAGCAGAGAAATGACGACAAAAATCATGAGTTTTTCGGCTGTAACTTTACAGGTGTTGCTCGCAGCGTATTGGGACTGCGGTTAATCGATTTCTCTCGCGAAATTACGTCGGAATAGTGCCCTACAGAATGAATTGCAGCACTTTTCAAAGTCGTCGAAATTTTCACCAAAAATGCAAAGGGGTTAGCCTTGGATTTTTTTTGGCCGAAAAATCTTTTGTCTGGAAATCGATTCGTATGACGTTTTCTAGACTAATTCGACGCCCAGGAACTCAGAAAACACATCAAAAATAGCGTAAGACCAGCAGCAGAGAAATGACGACGAAAATCATGAGTTTTTCGGCTGTAACTTCACAGGTGTTGCTCGCAGCGTATTGGGACTGCGTTTAATCGATTCCTCTCGCAAAATTACGTCGGAATAGTGCCCTACAGAATTAATTGCAGCACTTTCCAAAGTCGTCGAAATTTTCACCAAAAATGCAAAGGGGTTAGCCTTGGATTTTTTTTGGCCGGAAAATCTTTTGTCTGGAAATCGATTCGTATGACGTTTTCTAGACTAATTCAACGCCCAGGAACTCAGAAAACACATCAAAAATAGCGTAGAACCAGCAGCAGAGAAATGACGACGAAAATCATGAGTTTTTCGGCTGTAACTTTACAGGTGTTGCTCGCAGCGTATTGGGACTGCGTTTAATCGATTTCTCTCGCAAAATTACGTCGGAATAGTGCCCTACAGAATTAATTGCAGCACTTTTCAAAGTCGTCGAAATTTTCACCAAAAATGCAAAGGGGTTAGCCTTGGATTTTTTTTGGCCGAAAAATCTTTTGTCTGGGAATCAATTCGTATGCCGTTTTCTAGACTAATTCGACGCCCAGGAACTCAGAAAACACAACAAAAATAGCGTAGGACCAGCAGCAGAGAAATGACGACGAAAATCATGAGTTTTTCGGCTGTAACTTCACAGGTGTTGCTCGCAGCGTATTGGGACTGCGGTTAATCGATTTCTCTCGCGAAATTACGTCGGAATAGTGCCCTACAGAATTAATTGCAGCACTTTTCAAAGTCGTCGAAATTTTCACCAAAAATGCAAAGGGGTTAGCCTTGGATTTTTTTTGGCCGGAAAATCTTTTGTCTGGGAATCGAGTCGTATGACGTTTTCTAGACTAATTCGACGCCCAGGAACTCAGAAAACACATCAAAAATAGCGTAGGACCAGCAGCAGAGAAATGACGACAAAAATCATGAGTTTTTTGGCTGTAACTTTACAGGTGTTGCTCGCAGCGTATTGGGACTGCGGTTAATCGATTTCTCTCGCGAAATTACGTCGGAATAGTGCCCTACAAAATGAATTGCAGCACTTTTCAAAGTCGTTGAAATTTTCACCAAAAATGCAAAGGGGTTAGCCTTGGATTTTTTTTGGCCGAAAAATCTTTCGTCTGGGAATCGATTCGTATGACGTTTTCTAGACTAATTCGACGCCCAGGAACTCAGAACACACATCAAAAATAGCGTAGGACCAGCAGCAGAGAAATGACGACAAAAATCATAAGTTTTTCGGCTGTAACTTTACAGGTGTTGCTCGCAGCGTATTGGGACTGCGGTCAATCGATTTCTCTCGCAAAATTACGTCGGAATAGTGCCCTACAGAATTAATTGCAGCACTTTTCAAAGTCGTCGAAATTTTCACCGAAAATGCAAAGGGGTTAGCCTTGGATTTTTTTTGTCCGAAAAATCTTTTGTCTGGGAATCGATTCGTATGACGTTTTCTAGACTAATTCGACGCCCAGGAACTCAGAAAACACATCAAAAATAGCGTAGAACGAGCAGCAGAGAAATGACGACGAAAATCATGAGTTTTTCGGCTGTAACTTCACAGGTGTTGCTCGCAGCGTATTGGGACTGCGGTTAATCGATTTCTCTCGCGAAATTACGTCGGAATAGTGCCCTACAGAATTAATTGCAGCACTTTTCAAAGTTGTCGAAATTTTCACCAAAAATGCAAAGGGGTTAGCCTTGGATTTTTTTTGGCCGACAAATCTTTTGTCTGGGAATCGATTCGTATGACGTTTTCTAGACTAATTCGACGCCCAGGAACTCAGAAAACACATCAAAAATAGCGTAGGACCAGCAGCGGAGAAATGACGACGAAAATCATGAGTTTTTCGGCTGTCACTTCACAGGTGTTGCTCGCAGCGTATTGGGACTGCGGTCAATCGATTTCTCTCGCAAAATTACGTCGGAATAGTGCCCTACAGAATTAATTGCAGCACTTTTCAAAGTCGTCGAAATTTTCACCAAAAATGCAAAGGGGTTAGCCTTGGATTTTTTTTGTCCGAAAAATCTTTTGTCTGGGAATCGATTCGTATGACGTTTTCTAGACTAATTCGACGCCCAGGAACTCAGAAAACACATCAAAAATAGCGTAGGACGAGCAGCAGAGAAATGACGACGAAAATCATGAGTTTTTCGGCTGTAACTTCACAGGTGTTGCTCGCAGCGTATTGGGACTGCGGTTAATCGATTTCTCTCGCGAAATTACGTCGGAATAGTGCCCTACAGAATTAATTGCAGCACTTTTCAAAGTTGTCGAAATTCTCACCAAAAATGCAAAGGGGTTAGCCTTGGATTTTTTTTGGCCGACAAATCTTTTGTCTGGGAATCGATTCGTATGACGTTTTCTAGACTAATTCGACGCCCAGGAACTCAGAAAACACATCAAAAATAGCGTAGGACCAGCAGCGGAGAAATGACGACGAAAATCATGAGTTTTTCGGCTGTCACTTCACAGGTGTTGCTCGCAGCGTATTGGGACTGCGTTTAATCGATTCCTCTCGCAAAATTACGTCGGAATAGTGCCCTACAGAATTAATTGCAGCACTTTCCAAAGTCGTCGAAATTTTCACCAAAAATGCCAAGGGGTTAGCCTTGGATTTTTTTTGGCCGAAAAATCTTTTGTCTGGGAATCGATTCGTATGCCGTTTTCTAGACTAATTCGACGCCCAGGAACTCAGAAAACACATCAAAAATAGCGTAGGACCAGCAGCAGAGAAACGACGACGAAAATCATGAGTTTTTCGGCTGTAACTTCACAGGTGTTGCTCGCAGCGTATTGGGACTGCGGTTAATCGATTTCTCTCGCGAAATTACGTCGGAATAGTGCCCTACAGAATTAATCGCAGCACTTTTCAAAGTCGTCGAAATTTTCACCAAAAATGCAAAGGGGTTAGCCTTGGATTTTTTTTGGCCGGAAAATCTTTTGTCTGGGAATCGAGTCGTATGACGTTTTCGAGACTAATTCGACGCCCAGGAACTCAGAAAACACATCAAAAATAGCGTAGGACCAGCAGCAGAGAAATGACGACAAAAATCATGAGTTTTTCAGCTGTAACTTTACAGGTGTTGCTCGCAGCGTATTGGGACTGCGGTTAATCGATTTCTCTCGCGAAATTACGTCGGAATAGTGCCCTACAGAATGAATTGCAGCACTTTTCAAAGTCGTCGAAATTTTCACCAAAAATGCAAAGGGGTTAGCCTTGGATTTTTTTTGGCCGAAAAATCTTTTGTCTGGGAATCGATTCGTATGACGTTTTCTAGACTAATTCGACGCCCAGGAACTCAGAAAACACATCAAAAATAGCGTAGGACCAGCAGCAGAGAAATGACGACGAAAATCATGAGTTTTTCGGCTGTAACTTCACAGGTGTTGCTCGCAGCGTATTGGGACTGCGGTTAATCGATTTCTCTCGCAAACTTACGTCGGAATAGTGCCCTACAGAATTAATTGCAGCACTTTTCAAAGTCGTCGAAATTTTCACCAAAAATGCAAAGGGGTTAGCCTTGGATTTTTTTTGGCCGAAAAATCTTTTGTCTGGGAATCGATTCGTATGACGTTTGCTAGACTAATTCGACGCCCAGGAACTCAGAAAACACATCAAAAATAGCGTAGGACCAGCAGCAGAGAAATGACGACAAAAATCATGAGTTTTTCGGCTGTAACTTTACAGGTGTTGCTCGCAGCGTATTGGGACTGCGGTTAATCGATTTCTCTCGCAAAATTACGTCGGAATAGTGCCCTAGCGAATTTATTGCAGCACTTTTCAAAGTCGTCGAAATTTTCACCAAAAATGCAAAGGGGTTAGCCTTGGATTTTTTTTGGCCGAAAAATCTTTTGTCTGGGAATCGAGTCGTATGACGTTCTCTCGACTAATTCGACGCCCAGGAACTCAGAAAACACATCAAAAATAGCGTAGGATCAGCAGCAGAGAAATGACGACAAAAATCATGAGTTTTTCGGCTGTAACTTTACAGGTGTTGCTCGCAGCGTATTGGGACTGCGGTTAATCGATTTCTCTCGCGAAATTACGTCGGAATAGTGCCCTACAGAATGAATTGCAGCACTTTTCAAAGTCGTCGAAATTTTCACCAAAAATGCAAAGGGGTTAGCCTTGGATTTTTTTTGTCCGAAAAATCTTTTGTCTGGGAATCGATTCGTATGACGTTTTCTAGACTAATTCGACGCCCAGGAACTCAGAAAACACATCAAAAATAGCGTAGGACCAGCAGCAGAGAAATGACGACGAAAATCATGAGTTTTTCGGCTGTAACTTCACAGGTGTTGCTCGCAGCGTATTGGGACTGCGGTTAATCGATTTATCTCGCAAACTTACGTCGGAATAGTGCCCTACAGAATTAATTGCAGCACTTTTCAAAGTCGTCGAAATTTTCACCAAAAATGCAAAGGGGTTAGCCTTGGATTTTTTTTGGCCGAAAAATCTTTTGTCTGGGAATCGATTCGTATGACGTTTTCTGGACTGATTCGACGCCCAGGAACTCAGAAAACACATCAAAAATAGCGTAGGACCAGCAGCAGAGAAATGACGACAAAAATCATGAGTTTTTCGGCTGTAACTTTACAGGTGTTGCTCGCAGCGTATTGGGACTGCGGTCAATCGATTTCTCTCGCAAAATTACGTCGGAATAGTGCCCTACAGAATTAATTGCAGCACTTTTCAAAGTCGTCGAAATTTTCACCGAAAATGCAAAGGGGTTAGCCTTGGATTTTTTTTGTCCGAAAAATCTTTTGTCTGGGAATCGATTCGTATGACGTTTTCTAGACTAATTCGACGCCCAGGAACTCAGAAAACACATCAAAAATAGCGTAGAACGAGCAGCAGAGAAATGACGACGAAAATCATGAGTTTTTCGGCTGTAACTTCACAGGTGTTGCTCGCAGCGTATTGGGACTGCGGTTAATCGATTTCTCTCGCGAAATTACGTCGGAATAGTGCCCTACAGAATTAATTGCAGCACTTTTCAAAGTTGTCGAAATTTTCACCAAAAATGCAAAGGGGTTAGCCTTGGATTTTTTTTGGCCGACAAATCTTTTGTCTGGGAATCGATTCGTATGACGTTTTCTAGACTAATTCGACGCCCAGGAACTCAGAAAACACATCAAAAATAGCGTAGGACCAGCAGCGGAGAAATGACGACGAAAATCATGAGTTTTTCGGCTGTCACTTCACAGAAGTTGCTCGCAGCGTATTGGGACTGCGGTCAATCGATTTCTCTCGCAAAATTACGTCGGAATAGTGCCCTACAGAATTAATTGCAGCACTTTTCAAAGTCGTCGAAATTTTCACCAAAAATGCAAAGGGGTTAGCCTTGGATTTTTTTTGTCCGAAAAATCTTTTGTCTGGGAATCGATTCGTATGACGTTTTCTAGACTAATTCGACGCCCAGGAACTCAGAAAACACATCAAAAATAGCGTAGGACGAGCAGCAGAGAAATGACGACGAAAATCATGAGTTTTTCGGCTGTAACTTCACAGGTGTTGCTCGCAGCGTATTGGGACTGCGGTTAATCGATTTCTCTCGCGAAATTACGTCGGAATAGTGCCCTACAGAATTAATTGCAGCACTTTTCAAAGTTGTCGAAATTTTCACCAAAAATGCAAAGGGGTTAGCCTTGGATTTTTTTTGGCCGACAAATCTTTTGTCTGGGAATCGATTCGTATGCCGTTTTCTGGACTCATTCGACGCCCAGGAACTCAGAAAACACATCAAAAATAGCGTAGGACCAGCAGCAGAGAAATGACGACGAAAATCATGAGTTTTTCGGCTGTAACTTCACAGGTGTTGCTCGCAGCGTATTGGGACTGCGGTTAATCGATTTCTCTTGCAAAATTACGTCGGAATAGTGCCCTACAGAATTAATTGCAGCACTTTTCAAAGTCGTCGAAATTTTCACCAAAAATGCAAAGGGGTTAGCCTTGGATGTTTTTGGCGGGAAAATCTTTTGTCTGGGAATCGAGTCGGATGACGTTTTCTAGACTAATTCGACGCCCAGGAACTCAGAAAACACATCAAAAATAGCGTAGGACCAGCAGCAGAGAAATGACGACAAAAATCATGAGTTTTTTGGCTGTAACTTTACAGGTGTTGCTCGCAGCGTATTGGGACTGCGGTTAATCGATTTCTCTCGCAAAATTACGTCGAAATAGCGCCCTACAGAATTAATTGCAGCACTTTTCAAAGTCGTCGGAATTTTCACCAAAAATGCAAAGGGGTTAGCCTTGGATTTTTTTTGGCCGAAAAATCTTTTGTCTGGGAATCGATTCGTATGACGTTTTCTAGACTAATTCGACGCCCAGGAACTCAGAAAACACATCAAAAATAGCGTAGGACCAGCAGCAGAGAAATGACGACAAAAATCATGAGTTTTTCGGCTGTAACTTTACAGGTGTTGCTCGCAGCGTATTGGGACTACGGTTAATCGATTTCTCTCGCAGAATTACGTCGGAATAGTGCCCTACAGAATTAATTGCAGCACTTTTCAAAGTCGTCGGAATTTTCACCAAAAATGCAAAGGGGTTAGCCTTGGATTTTTTTTGGACGAAGAATCTTTTGTCTGGGAATCGATTCGTATGACGTTTGCTAGACTAATTCGACGCCCAGGAACTCAGAAAACACATCAAAAATAGCGTAGGACCAGCAGCAGAGAAATGACGACAAAAATCATGAGTTTTTCGGCTGTAACTTCACAGGTGTTGCTCGCAGCGTATTGGGACTGCGTTTAATCGATTCCTCTCGCAAAATTACGTCGGAATAGTGCCCTACAGAATTAATTGCAGCACTTTCCAAAGTCGTCGAAATTTTCACCAAAAATGCAAAGGGGTTAGCCTTGGATTTTTTTTGGCCGGAAAATCTTTTGTCTGGAAATCGATTCGTATGACGTTTTCTAGACTAATTCAACGCCCAGGAACTCAGAAAACACATCAAAAATAGCGTAGAACCAGCAGCAGAGAAATGACGACGAAAATCATAAGTTTTTCGGCTGTAACTTTACAGGTGTTGCTCGCAGCGTATTGGGACTGCGTTTAATCGATTCCTCTCGCAAAATTACGTCGGAATAGTGCCCTACAGAATTAATTGCAGCACTTTTCAAAGTCGTCGAAATTTTCACCAAAAATGCAAAGGGGTTAGCCTTGGATTTTTTTTGGCCGAAAAATCTTTTGTCTGGGAATCAATTCGTATGCCGTTTTCTAGACTAATTCGACGCCCAGGAACTCAGAAAACACAACAAAAATAGCGTAGGACCAGCAGCAGAGAAATGACGACGAAAATCATGAGTTTTTCGGCTGTAACTTCACAGGTGTTGCTCGCAGCGTATTGGGACTGCGGTTAATCGATTTCTCTCGCGAAATTACGTCGGAATAGTGCCCTACAGAATTAATTGCAGCACTTTTCAAAGTCGTCGAAATTTTCACCAAAAATGCAAAGGGGTTAGCCTTGGATTTTTTTTGGCCGGAAAATCTTTTGTCTGGGAATCGAGTCGTATGACGTTTTTTAGACTAATTCGACGCCCAGGAACTCAGAAAACACATCAAAAATAGCGTAGGACCAGCAGCAGAGAAATGACGACAAAAATCATGAGTTTTTCGGCTGTAACTTTACAGGTGTTGCTCGCAGCGTATTGGGACTGCGGTTAATCGATTTCTCTCGCGAAATTACGTCGGAATAGTGCCCTACAAAATGAATTGCAGCACTTTTCAAAGTCGTCGAAATTTTCACCAAAAATGCAAAGGGGTTAGCCTTGGATTTTTTTTGGCCGAAAAATCTTTTGTCTGAGAATCGATTTGTATGACGTTTTCTAGACTAATTCGACACCCAGGAACTCAGAAAACACATCAAAAATAGCGTAGGACCAGCAGCAGAGAAATGACGACAAAAATCATGAGTTTTTCGGCTGTAACTTCACAGGTGTTGCTCGCAGCGTATTGGGACTGCGGTTAATCGATTTCTCTCGCAAAATTACGTCGGAATGGTGCCCTACAGAATGAATTGCAGCACTTTTCAAAGTCGTCGAAATTTTCACTAAAAATGCAAAGGGGTTAGCCTTGGATTTTTTTTGGCCGAAAAATCTTTTGTCTGGGAATCGATTCGTATGACGTTTTCTAGACTAATTCGACGCCCAGGAACTCAGAAAACACATCAAAAATAGCGTAGGACCAGCAGCAGAGAAATGACGACAAAAATCATGAGTTTTTCGGCTGTAACTTTACAGGTGTTGCTCGCAGCGTATTAGGACTGCGGTTAATCGATTTCTCTCGCAAAGCTACGTCGGAATAGCGCCCTACAGAATTAATTGCAGCACTTTTCAAAGTCGTCGAAATTTTCACCAAAAATGCAAAGGGGTTAGCCTTGGATTTTTTTTGGCCGAAAAATCTTTCGTCTGGGAATCGATTCGTATGACGTTTTCTAGACTAATTCGACGCCCAGGAACTCAGAACACACATCAAAAATAGCGTAGGACCAGCAGCAGAGAAATGACGACGAAAATCATGAGTTTTTCGGCTGTAACTTCACAGGTGTTGCTCGCAGCGTATTGGGACTGCGGTTAATCGATTTCTCTCGCAAAATTACGTCGGTATAGTGCCCTACAGAATTAATTGCAGCACTTTCCAAAGTCGTCGAAATTTTCACCAAAAATGCAAAGGGGTTAGCCTTGGATTTTTTTTGGCCGAAAAATCTTTTGTCCGGGAATCGATTCGTATGACGTTTTCTAGACTAATTCGACCCCCAGGAACTCAGAAAACACATCAAAAATAGCGTAGGACCAGCAGCAGAGAAATGACGACAAAAATCATGAGTTTTTCGGCTGTAACTTTTCAGGTGTTGCTCGCAGCGTATTGGGACTGCGGTTAATCGATTTCTCTCGCAAAATTACGTCGGAGGAGTGCCCTACAGAATTAATTGCAGCACTTTTCAAAGTCGTCGAAATTTTCACCAAAAATGCAAAGGGGTTAGCCTTGGATTTTTTTTGGCCGAAAAATCTTTTGTCTGGGAATCAATTCGTATGACGTTTTCTAGACTTATTCGACCCCCAGGAACTCAGAAAACACATCAAAAATAGCGTAGGACCAGCAGCAGAGAAATGACGACAAAAATCATGAGTTTTTCGGCTGTAACTTTACAGGTGTTGCTCGCAGCGTATTGGGACTGCGTTTAATCGATTTCTCTCGCAAAATTACGTCGGAATAGTGCCCTACAGAATTAATTGCAGCACTTTTCAAAGTCGTCGAAATTTTCACCAAAAATGCAAAGGGGTTAGCCTTGGATTTTTTTTGGCCGAAAAATCTTTTGTCTGGGAATCGATTCGTATGACGTTTTCTAGACTAATTCGACGCCCAGGAACTCAGAAAACACATCAAAAATAGCGTAGGACCAGCAGCAGAGAAATGACGACAAAAATCATGAGTTTTTCGGCTGTAACTTTACAGGTGTTGCTCGCAGCGTATTGGGACTGCGGTTAATCGATTTCTCTCGCAAAATTACGTCGGAATAGTGCGCTACAGAATTAATTGCAGCACTTCTCAAAGTCGTCGAAATTTTCACCAAAAATGCAAAGGGGTTAGCCTTGGATTTTTTTTTGCCGAAAAATCTTTTGTCTGGGAATCGATTCGTATGACATTTTCTAGACTATATCGACGCCCATGAACTCAGAAAACACATCAAAAATAGCGTAGGACCAGCAGCAGAGAAATGACGACGAAAATCATGAGTTTTTCGGCTGTAACTTTACAGGTGTTGCTCGCAGCGTATTGGGACTGCGGTTAATCGATTTCTCTCGCAAAATTACGTCGAAATAGTGCCCTACAGAATCAATTGCAGCACTTTTCAAAGTCGTCGAAATTTTCACCAAAAATGCAAAGGGAGCCTTGGATTTTTTTTGGCCGAAAAATCTTTTGTCTGGGAATCGATTCGTATGACGTTTTCTAGACTAATTCGACGCTCAGGAACTCAGAAAACACATCAAAAATAGCGTAGGACCAGCAGCAGAGAAATGACGACAAAAATCATGAGTTTTTCGGCTGTAACTTTACAGGTGTTGCTCGCAGCGTATTGGGACTGCGGTTAATCGATTTCTCTCGCAAAATTACGTCGGAATAGTGCCCTACAGAATTAATTGCAGCACTTTTCAAAGTCGTCGAAATTTTCACCAAAAATGCAAAGGGGTCAGCCTTGGATTTTTTTTGGCCGAAAAATCTTTTGTCTGGGAATCGATTCGTATGACGATTTCTAGACTATATCGACGCCCATGAACTCAGAAAACACATCAAAAATAGCGTAGGAGCAGCAGCAGAGAAATGACGACAAAAATCATGAGTTTTTCGGCTGTAACTTTACAGGTGTTGCTCGCAGCGTATTGAGACTGCGGTTAATCGATTTCTCTCGCAAAATTACGTCGGAATAGTGCCCTACAGAATTAATTGCAGCACTTTTCAAAGTCGTGAAAATTTTCACCAAAAATGCAAAGGGGTTAGCCTTGGATTTTTTTTGGCCGAAAAATCTCTTGTCTGGGAATCGATTCGTATGACGTTATCTAGACTATATCGACGCCCATGAACTCAGAAAACACATCAAAAATAGCGTAGGACCAGCAGCAGAGAAATGACGACAAAAATCATGAGTTTTTCGGCTGTAACTTTACAGGTGTTGCTCGCAGCGTATTGGGACTGCGGTTAATCGATTTCTCTCGCAAAATTACGTCGGAATAGTGCCCTACAGAATTAATTGCAGCACTTTTCAAAGTCGTCGAAATTTTCACCAAAAATGCAAAGGGGTTAGCCTTGGATTTTTTTTGGCCGAAAAATCTTTTGTCTGGGAATCGATTCGTATGACGTTTTCTAGACTAATTCGACGCCCAGGAACTCAGAAAACACATCAAAAATAGCGTAGGACCAGCAGCAGAGAAATGACGACAAAAATCATGAGTTTTTCGGCTGTAACTTCACAGGTGTTGCTCGCAGCGTATTGGGACTGCGTTTAATCGATTCCTCTCGCAAAATTACGTCGGAATAGTGCCCTACAGAAATAATTGCAGCACTTTCCAAAGTCGTCGAAATTTTCACCAAAAATGCAAAGGGGTTAGCCTTGGATTTTTTTTGGCCGGAAAATCTTTTGTCTGGAAATCGATTCGTATGACGTTTTCTAGACTAATTCAACGCCCAGGAACTCAGAAAACACATCAAAAATAGCGTAGAACCAGCAGCAGAGAAATGACGACGAAAATCATGAGTTTTTCGGCTGTAACTTTACAGGTGTTGCTCGCAGCGTATTGGGACTGCGTTTAATCGATTCCTCTCGCAAAATTACGTCGGAATAGTGCCCTACAGAATTAATTGCAGCACTTTTCAAAGTCGTCGAAATTTTCACCAAAAATGCAAAGGGGTTAGCCTTGGATTTTTTTTGGCCGAAAAATCTTTTGTCTGGGATTCAATTCGTATGCCGTTTTCTAGACTAATTCGACGCCTATGAACTCAGAAAACACAACAAAGATAGCGTAGGACCAGCAGCAGAGAAATGACGACGAAAATCATGAGTTTTTCGGCTGTAACTTCACAGGTGTTGCTCGCAGCGTATTGGGACTGCGGTTAATCGATTTCTCTCGCGAAATTACGTCGGAATAGTGCCCTACAGAATTAATTGCAGCACTTTTCAAAGTCGTCGAAATTTTCACCAAAAATGCAAAGGGGTTAGCCTTGGATTTTTTTTGGCCGGAAAATCTTTTGTCTGGAAATCGAGTCGTATGACGTTTTCTAGACTAATTCGACGCCCAGGAACTCAGAAAACACATAAAAAATAGCGTAGGACCAGCAGCAGAGAAATGACGAAAAAAATCATGAGTTTTTCGGCTGTAACTTTACAGGTGTTGCTCGCAGCGTATTGGGACTGCGGTTAATCAATTTCTCTCGCGAAATTACGTCGGAATAGTGCCCTACAAAATGAATTGCAGCACTTTTCAAAGTCGTCGAAATTTTCACCAAAAATGCAAAGGGGTTAGCCTTGGATTTTTTTTGGCCGAAAAATCTTTTGTCTGGGAATCGATTTGTATGACGTTTTCTAGACTAATTCGACACCCAGGAACTCAGAAAACACATCAAAAATAGCGTAGGACCAGCAGCAGAGAAATGACGACAAAAATCATGAGTTTTTCGGCTGTAACTTTACAGGTGTTGCTCGCAGCGTATTGGGACTGCGGTTAATCGATATCTCTCGCAAAATTACGTCGGAATGGTGCCCTACAGAATGAATTGCAGCACTTTTCAAAGTCGTCGAAATTTTCACCGAAAATGCAAAGGGGTTAGCCTTGGATTTTTTTTGGCCGAAAAATCTTTTGTCTGGGAATCGATTCGTATGACGTTTTCTAGACTAATTCGACGCCCAGGAACTCAGAAAACACATCAAAAATAGCGTAGGACCAGCAGCAGAGAAATGACGACAAAAATCATGAGTTTTTCGGCTGTAACTTTACAGGTGTTGCTCGCAGCGTATTGGGACTGCGGTTAATCGATTTCTCTCGCAAAATTACGTCGGAATAGCGCCCTACAGAATTAATTGCAGCACTTTTCAAAGTCGTCGAAATTTTCACCAAAAATGCAAAGGGGTTAGCCTTGGATTTTTTTTGGCCGAAAAATCTTCCGTCTGGGAATCGATTCGTATGACGTTTTCTAGACTAATTCGACGCCCAGGAACTCAGAACACACATCAAAAATAGCGTAGGACCAGCAGCAGAGAAATGACGACAAAAATCATAAGTTTTTCGGCTGTAACTTTACAGGTGTTGCTCGCAGCGTATTGGGACTGCGGTTAATCGATTTCTCTCGCAAAATTACGTCGGAATAGTGCCCTACAGAATTAATTGCAGCACTTTTCAAAGTCGTCGAAATTTTCACCAAAAATGCAAAGGGGTTAGCCTTGGATTTTTTTTGGCCGGAAAATCTTTTGTCTGGGAATCGAGTCGTATGACGTTTTCTAGACTAATTCGACGCCCAGAAACTCAGAAAACACATCAAAAATAGCGTAGGACCAGCAGCAGAGAAATGACGACAAAAATCATGAGTTTTTCGGCTGTAACTTTACAGGTGTTGCTCGCAGCGTATTGGGACTGCGGTTAATCGATTTCTCTCGCGAAATTACGTCGGAATAGTGCCCTACAGAATGAATTGCAGCACTTTTCAAAGTCGTCGAAATTTTCACCAAAAATGCAAAGGGGTTAGCCTTGGATTTTTTTTGGCCGGAAAATCTTTTGTCTGGAAATCGAGTCGTATGACGTTTTCTAGACTAATTCGACGCCCAGGAACTCAGAAAACACATCAAAAATAGCGTAGGACCAGCAGCAGAGAAATGACGACAAAAATCATGAGTTTTTCGGCTGTAACTTTACAGGTGTTGCTCGCAGCGTATTGGGACTGCGGTTAATCGATTTCTCTCGCAAACTTACGTCGGAATAGTGCCCTACAGAAATAATTGCAGCACTTTTCAAAGTCGTCGAAATTTTCACCAAAAATGCAAAGGGGTTAGCCTTGGATTTTTTTTGGCCAAAAAATCTTTCGTCTGGGAATCGATTCGTATGACGGTTTCTAGACTAATTCGACGCCCAGGAACTCAGAAAACACATCAAAAATAGCGGAGGACCAGCAGCAGAGAAATGACGACAAAAATCATGAGTTTTTCGGCTGTAACTTTACAGGTGTTGCTCGCAGCGTATTGGGACTGCGGTTAATCGATTTCTCTCGCAAAATTACGTCGGAATAGTGCCCTACAGAATTAATTGCAGCACTTTTCAAAGTCGTCGAAATTTTCACCAAAAATGCAAAGGGGTTAGCCTTGGATTTTTTTTGTCCAAAAATCTTTTGTCTGGGAATCGATTCGTATGACGTTTTCTAGACTAATTCGACGCCCAGGAACTCAGAAAACACATCAAAAATAGCGTAGGACCAGCAGCAGAGAAATGACGACAAAAATCATGAGTTTTTCGGCTGTAACTTCACAGGTGTTGCTCGCAGCGTATTGGGACTGCGGTTAATCGATTTCTCTCGCGAAATTACGTCGGAATAGTGCCCTACAGAAATAATTGCAGCACTTTTCAAAGTCGTCGAAATTTTCACCAAAAATGCAAAGGGGTTAGCCTTGGATTTTTTTTGGCCGGAAAATCTTTTGTCTGGGAATCGAGTCGTATGACGTTTTCTAGACTAATTTGACGCCCAGGAACTCAGAAAACACATCAAAAATAGCGTAGGACCAGCAGCAGAGAAATGACGACAAAAATCATGAGTTTTTCGGCTGTAACTTTACAGGTGTTGCTCGCAGCGTATTGGGACTGCGGTTAATCGATTTCTCTCGCGAAATTACGTCGGAATAGTACCCTACAGAATGAATTGCAGCACTTTTCAAAGTCGTCGAAATTTTCACCAAAAATGCAAAGGGGTTAGCCTTGGATTTTTTTTGGCCGAAAAATCTTTTGTCTGGGAATCGATTTGTATGCCGTTTTCTGGACTCATTCGACGCCCAGGAACTCAGAAAACACATCAAAAATAGCGTAGGACCAGCAGCAGAGAAATGACGACGAAAATCATGAGTTTTTCGGCTGTAACTTCACAGGTGTTGCTCGCAGCGTATTGGGACTGCGGTTAATCGATTTCTCTTGCAAAATTACGTCGGAATAGTGCCCTACAGAATTAATTGCAGCACTTTTCAAAGTCGTCGAAATTTTCACCAAAAATGCAAAGGGGTTAGCCTTGGATGTTTTTGGCGGGAAAATCTTTTGTCTGGGAATCGAGTCGGATGACGTTTTCTAGACTAATTCGACGCCCAGGAACTCAGAAAACACATCAAAAATAGCGTAGGACCAGCAGCAGAGAAATGACGACAAAAATCATGAGTTTTTTGGCTGTAACTTTACAGGTGTTGCTCGCAGCGTATTGGGACTGCGGTTAATCGATTTCTCTCGCAAAATTACGTCGAAATAGCGCCCCACAGAATTAATTGCAGCACTTTTCAAAGTCGTCGGAATTTTCACCAAAAATGCAAAGGGGTTAGCCTTGGATTTTTTTTGGCCGAAAAATCTTTTGTCTGGGAATCGATTTGTATGACGTTTTCTAGACTTATTCGACCCCCAGGAACTCAGAAAACACATCAAAAATAGCGTAGGACCAGCAGCAGAGAAATGACGACAAAAATCATGAGTTTTTCGGCTGTAACTTTACAGGTGTTGCTCGCAGCGTATTGGGACTGCGTTTAATCGATTTCTCTCGCAAAATTACGTCGGAATAGTGCCCTACAGAATTAATTGCAGCACTTTTCAAAGTCGTCGAAATTTTCACCAAAAATGCAAAGGGGTTAGCCTTGGATTTTTTTTGGCCGAAAAATCTTTTGTCTGGGAATCGATTCGTATGACGTTTTCTAGACTAATTCGACGCCCAGGAACTCAGAAAACACATCAAAAATAGCGTAGGACCAGCAGCAGAGAAATGACGACAAAAATCATGAGTTTTTCGGCTGTAACTTTACAGGTGTTGCTCGCAGCGTATTGGGACTGCGGTTAATCGATTTCTCTCGCAAAATTACGTCGGAATAGTGCGCTACAGAATTAATTGCAGCACTTCTCAAAGTCGTCGAAATTTTCACCAAAAATGCAAAGGGGTTAGCCTTGGATTTTTTTTTGCCGAAAAATCTTTTGTCTGGGAATCGATTCGTATGACATTTTCTAGACTATATCGACGCCCATGAACTCAGAAAACACATCAAAAATAGCGTAGGACCAGCAGCAGAGAAATGACGACGAAAATCATGAGTTTTTCGGCTGTAACTTTACAGGTGTTGCTCGCAGCGTATTGGGACTGCGGTTAATCGATTTCTCTCGCAAAATTACGTCGGAATAGTGCCCTACAGAATCAATTGCAGCACTTTTCAAAGTCGTCGAAATTTTCACCAAAAATGCAAAGGGGTTAGCCTTGGATTTTTTTTGGCCGGAAAATCTTTTGTCTGGGAATCGAGTCGTATGACGTTTTCTAGACTAATTCGACGCCCAGGAACTCAGAAAACACATCAAAAATAGCGTAGGACCAGCAGCAGAGAAATGACGACAAAAATCATGAGTTTTTCGGCTGTAACTTTACAGGTGTTGCTCGCAGCGTATTGGGACTGCGGTTAATCGATTTCTCTCGCGAAATTACGTCGGAATAGTACCCTACAGAATGAATTGCAGCACTTTTCAAAGTCGTCGAAATTTTCACCAAAAATGCAAAGGGGTTAGCCTTGGATTTTTTTTGGCCGAAAAATCTTTTGTCTGGGAATCGATTTGTATGCCGTTTTCTGGACTCATTCGACGCCCAGGAACTCAGAAAACACATCAAAAATAGCGTAGGACCAGCAGCAGAGAAATGACGACGAAAATCATGAGTTTTTCGGCTGTAACTTCACAGGTGTTGCTCGCAGCGTATTGGGACTGCGGTTAATCGATTTCTCTTGCAAAATTACGTCGGAATAGTGCCCTACAGAATTAATTGCAGCACTTTTCAAAGTCGTCGAAATTTTCACCAAAAATGCAAAGGGGTTAGCCTTGGATGTTTTTGGCGGGAAAATCTTTTGTCTGGGAATCGAGTCGGATGACGTTTTCTAGACTAATTCGACGCCCAGGAACTCAGAAAACACATCAAAAATAGCGTAGGACCAGCAGCAGAGAAATGACGACAAAAATCATGAGTTTTTTGGCTGTAACTTTACAGGTGTTGCTCGCAGCGTATTGGGACTGCGGTTAATCGATTTCTCTCGCAAAATTACGTCGAAATAGCGCCCTACAGAATTAATTGCAGCACTTTTCAAAGTCGTCGGAATTTTCACCAAAAATGCAAAGGGGTTAGCCTTGGATTTTTTTTGGCCGAAAAATCTTTTGTCTGGGAATCGATTCGTATGACGTTTTCAAGACTGATTCGACGCCCAGGAACTCAGAAAACACATCAAAAATAGCGTAGGACCAGCAGCAGAGAAATGACGACAAAAATCATGAGTTTTTCGGCTGTAACTTTACAGGTGTTGCTCGCAGCGTATTGGGACTACGGTTAATCGATTTCTCTCGCAGAATTACGTCGGAATAGTGCCCTACAGAATTAATTGCAGCACTTTTCAAAGTCGTCGGAATTTTCACCAAAAATGCAAAGGGGTTAGCCTTGGATTTTTTTTGGCCGAAAAATCTTTTGTCTGGGAATCGATTCGTATGACGTTTGCTAGACTAATTCGACGCCCAGGAACTCAGAAAACACATCAAAAATAGCGTAGGACCAGCAGCAGAGAAATGACGACAAAAATCATGAGTTTTTCGGCTGTAACTTCACAGGTGTTGCTCGCAGCGTATTGGGACTGCGTTTAATCGATTCCTCTCGCAAAATTACGTCGGAATAGTGCCCTACAGAATTAATTGCAGCACTTTCCAAAGTCGTCGAAATTTTCACCAAAAATGCAAAGGGGTTAGCCTTGGATTTTTTTTGGCCGGAAAATCTTTTGTCTGGAAATCGATTCGTATGACGTTTTCTAGACTAATTCAACGCCCAGGAACTCAGAAAACACATTGAAAATAGCGTAGAACCAGCAGCAGAGAAATGACGACGAAAATCATAAGTTTTTCGGCTGTAACTTTACAGGTGTTGCTCGCAGCGTATTGGGACTGCGTTTAATCGATTCCTCTCGCAAAATTAAGTCGAAATAGCGCCCTACAGAATTAATTGCAGCACTTTTCAAAGTCGTCGGAATTTTCACCAAAAATGCAAAGGGGTTAGCCTTGGATTTTTTTTGGCCGAAAAATCTTTTGTCTGGGAATCGATTCGTATGACGTTTTCTAGACTGATTCGACGCCCAGGAACTCAGAAAACACATCAAAAATAGCGTAGGACCAGCAGCAGAGAAATGACGACAAAAATCATGAGTTTTTCGGCTGTAACTTTACAGGTGTTGCTCGCAGCGTATTGGGACTGCGGTTAATCGATTTCTCTCGCAAAATTACGTCGGAATAGTGCGCTACAGAATTAATTGCAGCACTTCTCAAAGTCGTCGAAATTTTCACCAAAAATGCAAAGGGGTTAGCCTTGGATTTTTTTTTGCCGAAAAATCTTTTGTCTGGGAATCGATTCGTATGACATTTTCTAGACTATATCGACGCCCATGAACTCAGAAAACACATCAAAAATAGCGTAGGACCAGCAGCAGAGAAATGACGACGAAAATCATGAGTTTTTCGGCTGTAACTTTACAGGTGTTGCTCGCAGCGTATTGGGACTGCGGTTAATCGATTTCTCTCGCAAAATTACGTCGGAATAGTGCCCTACAGAATCAATTGCAGCACTTTTCAAAGTCGTCGAAATTTTCACCAAAAATGCAAAGGGAGCCTTGGATTTTTTTTGGCCGAAAAATCTTTTGTCTGGGAATCGATTCGTATGACGTTTTCTAGACTAATTCGACGCCCAGGAACTCAGAAAACACATCAAAAATAGCGTAGGACCAGCAGCAGAGAAATGACGACAAAAATCATGAGTTTTTCGGCTGTAACTTTACAGGTGTTGCTCGCAGCGTATTATGACTGCGGTTAATCGATTTCTCTCGCAAAATTACGTCGGAATAGTGCCCTAGAGAATTAATTGCAGCACTTTTCAAAGTCGTCGAAATTTTCACCAAAAATGCAAAGGGGTCAGCCTTGGATTTTTTTTGGCCGAAAAATCTTTTGTCTGGGAATCGATTCGTATGACGATTTCTAGACTATATCGACGCCCATGAACTCAGAAAACACATCAAAAATAGCGTAGGAGCAGCAGCAGAGAAATGACGACAAAAATCATGAGTTTTTCGGCTGTAACTTTACAGGTGTTGCTCGCAGCGTATTGAGACTGCGGTTAATCGATTTCTCTCGCAAAATTACGTCGGAATAGTGCCCTACAGAATTAATTGCAGCACTTTTCAAAGTCGTGAAAATTTTCACCAAAAATGCAAAGGGGTTAGCCTTGGATTTTTTTTGGCCGAAAAATCTCTTGTCTGGGAATCGATTCGTATGACGTTATCTAGACTATATCGACGCCCATGAACTCAGAAAACACATCAAAAATAGCGTAGGACCAGCAGCAGAGAAATGACGACAAAAATCATGAGTTTTTCGGCTGTAACTTTACAGGTGTTGCTCGCAGCGTATTGGGACTGCGGTTAATCGATTTCTCTCGCAAAATTACGTCGGAATAGTGCCCTACAGAATTAATTGCAGCACTTTTCAAAGTCGTCGAAATTTTCACCAAAAATGCAAAGGGGTTAGCCTTGGATTTTTTTTGGCCGAAAAATCTTTTGTCTGGGAATCGATTCGTATGACGTTTTCTAGACTAATTCGACGCCCAGGAACTCAGAAAACACATCAAAAATAGCGTAGGACCAGCAGCAGAGAAATGACGACAAAAATCATGAGTTTTTCGGCTGTAACTTTACAGGTGTTGCTCGCAGCGTATTAGGACTGCGGTTAATCGATTTCTCTCGCAAAATAACGTCGGAATAGTGCCCTACAGAATTAATTGCAGCACTTTTCAAAGTCGTCGAAATTTTCACCAAAAATGCAGAGGGGTTAGCCTTGGATTTTTTTTGGCCGAAAAATCTTACGTCTGGGAATCGATTCGTATGACGTTTTCTAGACTAATTCGACGCCCAGGAACTCAGAACACACATCAAAAATAGCGTAGGACCAGCAGCAGAGAAATGACGACAAAAATCATAAGTTTTTCGGCTGTAACTCTACAGGTGTTGCTCGCAGCGTATTGGGACTGCGGTTAATCGATTTCTCTCGCAAAATTACGTCGGAATAGTGCCCTACAGAATTAATTGCAGCACTTTTCAAAGTCGTCGAAATTTTCACCAAAAATGCAAAGGGGTTAGCCTTGGATTTTTTTTGTCCGAAAAATCTTTTGTCTGGGAATCGATTCGTATGACGTTTTCTAGACTAATTCGACGCCTAGGAACTCAGAAAACACATCAAAAATAGCGTAGGACGAGCAGCAGAGAAATGACGACGAAAATCATGAGTTTTTCGGCTGTAACTTCACAGGTGTTGCTCGCAGCGTATTGGGACTGCGGTTAATCGATTTCTCTCGCGAAATTACGTCGGAATAGTGCCCTACAGAATTAATTGCAGCACTTTTCAAATTTGTCGAAATTTTCACCAAAAATGCAAAGGGGTTAGCCTTGGATTTTTTTTGGGCGGAAAATCTTTTATCTGGGAATCGATTCGTATGACGTTTTCTAGACTAATTCGACGCCCAGGAACTCAGAAAACACATCAAAAATAGCGTAGGACGAGCAGCAGAGAAATGACGACGAAAATCATGAGTTTTTCGGCTGTAACTTCACAGGTGTTGCTCGCAGCGTATTGGGACTGCGGTTAATCGATTTCTCTCGCGAAATTACGTCGGAATAGTGCCCTGCAGAATTAATTGCAGCACTTTTCAAAGTTGTCGAAATTTTCACCAAAAATGCAAAGGGGTTAGCCTTGGATTTTTTTTGGCCGGAAAATCTTTTGTCTGGGAATCGAGTCGTATGACGTTTTCTAGACTAATTCGACGCCCAGGAACTCAGAAAACACATCAAAAATAGCGTAGGACCAGCAGCAGAGAAATGACGACAAAAATCATGAGTTTTTCGGCTGTAACTTTACAGGTGTTGCTTGCAGCGTATTGGGACTGCGGTTAATCGATTTCTCTCGCGAAATTACGTCGGAATAGTGCCCTACAGAATTAATTGCAGCACTTTCCAAAGTCGTCGAAATTTTCACCAAAAATGCAAAGGGGTTAGCCTTGGATTTTTTTTGGCCGGAAAATCTTTTGTCTGGAAATCGAGTCGTATGACGTTCTCTCGACTAATTCGACGCCCAGGAACTCAGAAAACACATCAAAAATAGCGTAGGACCAGCAGCAGAGAAATGACGACAAAAATCATGAGTTTTTCGGCTGTAACTTCACAGGTGTTGCTCGCAGCGTATTGGGACTGCGGTTAATCGATTTCTCTCGCGAAATTACGTCGGAATAGTGCCCTACAGAATGAATTGCAGCACTTTTCAAAGTCGTCGAAATTTTCACCAAAAATGCAAAGGGGTTAGCCTTGGATTTTTTTTGGCCGAAAAATCTTTTGTCTGGGAATCGATTCGAATGACGTTTTCTAGACTAATTCGACGCCCAGGAACTCAGAAAACACATCAAAAATAGCGTAGGACCAGCAGCAGAGAAATGACGACGAAAATCATGAGTTTTTCGGCTGTAACTTCACAGGTGTTGCTCGCAGCGTATTGGGACTGCGTTTAATCGATTCCTCTCGCAAAATTACGTCGGAATAGTGCCCTACAGAATTAATTGCAGCACTTTCCAAAGTCGTCGAAATTTTCACCAAAAATGCAAAGGGGTTAGCCTTGGATTTTTTTTGGCCGAAAAATCTTTTGTCTGGGAATCGATTCGTATGCCGTTTTCTAGACTAATTCGACGCCCAGGAACTCAGAAAACACATCAAAAATAGCGTAGGACCAGCAGCAGAGAAATGACGACGAAAATCATGAGTTTTTCGGCTGTAACTTCACAGGTGTTGCTCGCAGCGTATTGAGACTGCGGTTAATCGATTTCTCTCGCGAAATTACGTCGGAATAGTGCCCTACAGAATTAATTGCAGCACTTTTCAAAGTCGTCGAAATTTTCACCAAAAATGCAAAGGGGTTAGCCTTGGATTTTTTTTGGCCGGAAAATCTTTTGTCTGGGAATCGAGTCGTATGACGTTTTCTAGACTAATTCGACGCCCAGAAACTCAGAAAACACATCAAAAATAGCGTAGGACCAGCAGCAGAGAAATGACGACAAAAATCATGAGTTTTTCGGCTGTAACTTTACAGGTGTTGCTCGCAGCGTATTGGGACTGCGGTTAATCGATTTCTCTCGCGAAATTACGTCGGAATAGTGCCCTACAGAATGAATTGCAGCACTTTTCAAAGTCGTCGAAATTTTCACCAAAAATGCAAAGGGGTTAGCCTTGGATTTTTTTTGGCCGGAAAATCTTTTGTCTGGGAATCGAGTCGTATGACGATTTCTAGACTAATTCGACGCCCAGGAACTCAGAAAACACATCAAAAATAGCGTAGGACCAGCAGCAGAGAAATGACGACAAAAATCACGAGTTTTTCGGCTGTAACTTTACAGGTGTTGCTCGCAGCGTATTGGGACTGCGGTTAATCGATTTCTCTCGCAAACTTACGTCGGAATAGTGCCCTACAGAATTAATTGCAGCACTTTTCAAAGTCGTCGAAATTTTCACCAAAAATGCAAAGGGGTTAGCCTTGGATTTTTTTTGGCCAAAAAATCTTTCGTCTGGGAATCGATTCGTATGACGTTTTCTAGACTAATTCGACGCCCAGGAACTCAGAAAACACATCAAAAATAGCGGAGGACCAGCAGCAGAGAAATGACGACAAAAATCATGAGTTTTTCGGCTGTAACTTTACAGGTGTTGCTCGCAGCGTATTGGGACTGCGGTTAATCGATTTCTCTCGCAAAATTACGTCGGAATAGTGCCCTACAGAATTAATTGCAGCACTTTTCAAAGTCGTCGAAATTTTCACCAAAAATGCAAAGGGGTTAGCCTTGGATTTTTTTTGTCCAAAAATCTTTTGTCTGGGAATCGATTCGTATGACGTTTTCTAGACTAATTCGACGCCCAGGAACTCAGAAAACACATCAAAAATAGCGTAGGACCAGCAGCAGAGAAATGACGACAAAAATCATGAGTTTTTCGGCTGTAACTTTACAGGTGTTGCTCGCAGCGTATTGGGACTGCGGTTAATCGATTTCTCTCGCGAAATTACGTCGGAATAGTACCCTACAGAATGAATTGCAGCACTTTTCAAAGTCGTCGAAATTTTCACCAAAAATGCAAAGGGGTTAGCCTTGGATTTTTTTTGGCCGAAAAATCTTTTGTCTGGGAATCGATTCGTATGCCGTTTTCTGGACTCATTCGACGCCCAGGAACTCAGAAAACACATCAAAAATAGCGTAGGACCAGCAGCAGAGAAATGACGACGAAAATCATGAGTTTTTCGGCTGTAACTTCACAGGTGTTGCTCGCAGCGTATTGGGACTGCGGTTAATCGATTTCTCTTGCAAAATTACGTCGGAATAGTGCCCTACAGAATTAATTGCAGCACTTTTCAAAGTCGTCGAAATTTTCACCAAAAATGCAAAGGGGTTAGCCTTGGATGTTTTTGGCGGGAAAATCTTTTGTCTGGGAATCGAGTCGGATGACGTTTTCTAGACTAATTCGACGCCCAGGAACTCAGAAAACACATCAAAAATAGCGTAGGACCAGCAGCAGAGAAATGACGACGAAAATCATGAGTTTTTCGGCTGTAACTTCACAGGTGTTGCTCGCAGCGTATTGAGACTGCGGTTAATCGATTTCTCTCGCGAAATTACGTCGGAATAGTGCCCTACAGAATTAATTGCAGCACTTTTCAAAGTCGTCGAAATTTTCACCAAAAATGCAAAGGGGTTAGCCTTGGATTTTTTTTGGCCGGAAAATCTTTTGTCTGGGAATCGAGTCGTATGACGTTTTCTAGACTAATTCGACGCCCAGAAACTCAGAAAACACATCAAAAATAGCGTAGGACCAGCAGCAGAGAAATGACGACAAAAATCATGAGTTTTTCGGCTGTAACTTTACAGGTGTTGCTCGCAGCGTATTGGGACTGCGGTTAATCGATTTCTCTCGCGAAATTACGTCGGAATAGTGCCCTACAGAATGAATTGCAGCACTTTTCAAAGTCGTCGAAATTTTCACCAAAAATGCAAAGGGGTTAGCCTTGGATTTTTTTTGGCCGGAAAATCTTTTGTCTGGGAATCGAGTCGTATGACGATTTCTAGACTAATTCGACGCCCAGGAACTCAGAAAACACATCAAAAATAGCGTAGGACCAGCAGCAGAGAAATGACGACAAAAATCACGAGTTTTTCGGCTGTAACTTTACAGGTGTTGCTCGCAGCGTATTGGGACTGCGGTTAATCGATTTCTCTCGCAAACTTACGTCGGAATAGTGCCCTACAGAATTAATTGCAGCACTTTTCAAAGTCGTCGAAATTTTCACCAAAAATGCAAAGGGGTTAGCCTTGGATTTTTTTTGGCCAAAAAATCTTTCGTCTGGGAATCGATTCGTATGACGTTTTCTAGACTAATTCGACGCCCAGGAACTCAGAAAACACATCAAAAATAGCGGAGGACCAGCAGCAGAGAAATGACGACAAAAATCATGAGTTTTTCGGCTGTAACTTTACAGGTGTTGCTCGCAGCGTATTGGGACTGCGGTTAATCGATTTCTCTCGCAAAATTACGTCGGAATAGTGCCCTACAGAATTAATTGCAGCACTTTTCAAAGTCGTCGAAATTTTCACCAAAAATGCAAAGGGGGTAGCCTTGGATTTTTTTTGTCCAAAAATCTTTTGTCTGGGAATCGATTCGTATGACGTTTTCTAGACTAATTCGACGCCCAGGAACTCAGAAAACACATCAAAAATAGCGTAGGACCAGCAGCAGAGAAATGACGACAAAAATCATGAGTTTTTCGGCTGTAACTTTACAGGTGTTGCTCGCAGCGTATTGGGACTGCGGTTAATCGATTTCTCTCGCGAAATTACGTCGGAATAGTACCCTACAGAATGAATTGCAGCACTTTTCAAAGTCGTCGAAATTTTCACCAAAAATGCAAAGGGGTTAGCCTTGGATTTTTTTTGGCCGAAAAATCTTTTGTCTGGGAATCGATTCGTATGCCGTTTTCTGGACTCATTCGACGCCCAGGAACTCAGAAAACACATCAAAAATAGCGTAGGACCAGCAGCAGAGAAATGACGACGAAAATCATGAGTTTTTCGGCTGTAACTTCACAGGTGTTGCTCGCAGCGTATTGGGACTGCGGTTAATCGATTTCTCTTGCAAAATTACGTCGGAATAGTGCCCTACAGAATTAATTGCAGCACTTTTCAAAGTCGTCGAAATTTTCACCAAAAATGCAAAGGGGTTAGCCTTGGATTTTTTTTGGCCGAAAAATCTTTCGTCTGGGAATCGATTCGTATGACGTTTTCTAGACTAATTCGACGCCCAGGAACTCAGAACACACATCAAAAATAGCGTAGGACCAGCAGCAGAGAAATGACGACGAAAATCATGAGTTTTTCGGCTGTAACTTCACAGGTGTTGCTCGCAGCGTATTGGGACTGCGGTTAATCGATTTCTCTCGCAAAATTACGTCGGAATAGTGCCCTACAGAATTAATTGCAGCACTTTCCAAAGTCGTCGAAATTTTCACCAAAAATGCAAAGGGGTTAGCCTTGGATTTTTTTTGGCCGAAAAATCTTTTGTCCGGGAATCGATTCGTATGACGTTTTCCAGACTAATTCGACCCCCAGGAACTCAGAAAACACATCAAAAATAGCGTAGGACCAGCAGCAGAGAAATGACGACAAAAATCATGAGTTTTTCGGCTGTAACTTTTCAGGTGTTGCTCGCAGCGTATTGGGACTGCGGTTAATCGATTTCTCTCGCAAAATTACGTCGGAAGAGTGCCCTACAGAATTAATTGCAGCACTTTTCAAAGTCGTCGAAATTTTCACCAAAAATGCAAAGGGGTTAGCCTTGGATTTTTTTTGGCCGAAAAATCTTTTGTCTGGGAATCAATTCGTATGACGTTTTCTAGACTTATTCGACCCCCAGGAACTCAGAAAACACATCAAAAATAGCGTAGGACCAGCAGCAGAGAAATGACGACAAAAATCATGAGTTTTTCGGCTGTAACTTTACAGGTGTTGCTCGCAGCGTATTGGGACTGCGTTCAATCGATTTCTCTCGCAAAATTACGTCGGAATAGTGCCCTACAGAATTAATTGCAGCACTTTTCAAAGTCGTCGAAATTTTCACCAAAAATGCAAAGGGGTTAGCCTTGGATTTTTTTTGGCCGAAAAATCTTTTGTCTGGGAATCGATTCGTATGACGTTTTCTAGACTAATTCGACGCCCAGGAACTCAGAAAACACATCAAAAATAGCGTAGGACCAGCAGCAGAGAAATGACGACAAAAATCATGAGTTTTTCGGCTGTAACTTTACAGGTGTTGCTCGCAGCGTATTGGGACTGCGGTTAATCGATTTCTCTCGCAAAATTACGTCGGAATAGTGCGCTACAGAATTAATTGCAGCACTTCTCAAAGTCGTCGAAATTTTCACCAAAAATGCAAAGGGGTTAGCCTTGGATTTTTTTTTGCCGAAAAATCTTTTGTCTGGGAATCGATTCGTATGACATTTTCTAGACTATATCGACGCCCATGAACTCAGAAAACACATCAAAAATAGCGTAGGACCAGCAGCAGAGAAATGACGACGAAAATCATGAGTTTTTCGGCTGTAACTTTACAGGTGTTGCTCGCAGCGTATTGGGACTGCGGTTAATCGATTTCTCTCGCAAAATTACGTCGGAATAGTGCCCTACAGAATCAATTGCAGCACTTTTCAAAGTCGTCGAAATTTTCACCAAAAATGCAAAGGGAGCCTTGGATTTTTTTTGGCCGAAAAATCTTTTGTCTGGGAATCGATTCGTATGACGTTTTCTAGACTAATTCGACGCCCAGGAACTCAGAAAACACATCAAAAATAGCGTAGGACCAGCAGCAGAGAAATGACGACAAAAATCATGAGTTTTTCGGCTGTAACTTTACAGGTGTTGCTCGCAGCGTATTGGGACTGCGGTTAATCGATTTCTCTCGCAAAATTACGTCGGAATAGTGCCCTACAGAATTAATTGCAGCACTTTTCAAAGTCGTCGAAATTTTCACCAAAAATGCAAAGGGGTCAGCCTTGGATTTTTTTTGGCCGAAAAATCTTTTGTCTGGGAATCGATTCGTATGACGATTTCTAGACTATATCGACGCCCATGAACTCAGAAAACACATCAAAAATAGCGTAGGAGCAGCAGCAGAGAAATGACGACAAAAATCATGAGTTTTTCGGCTGTAACTTTACAGGTGTTGCTCGCAGCGTATTGAGACTGCGGTTAATCGATTTCTCTCGCAAAATTACGTCGGAATAGTGCCCTACAGAATTAATTGCAGCACTTTTCAAAGTCGTGAAAATTTTCACCAAAAATGCAAAGGGGTTAGCCTTGGATTTTTTTTGGCCGAAAAATCTCTTGTCTGGGAATCGATTCGTATGACGTTATCTAGACTATATCGACGCCCATGAACTCAGAAAACACATCAAAAATAGCGTAGGACCAGCAGCAGAGAAATGACGACAAAAATCATGAGTTTTTCGGCTGTAACTTTACAGGTGTTGCTCGCAGCGTATTGGGACTGCGGTTAATCGATTTCTCTCGCAAAATTACGTCGGAATAGTGCCCTACAGAATTAATTGCAGCACTTTTCGAAGTCGTCAAAATTTTCACCAAAAATGCAAAGGGGTTAGCCTTTTTTTTTTTTTTTTTTTTTTTTTGTTATCGCTGGTAAAAATGCTTTATGCACACCCTGGAGTTTCGCGCAAGAAACTTCAGGGTAGTGTGGGACTCGCACCCACTAAAAAACCAGCGGCCACCCTGGTACGGGTAGGGGACTCCCCGGAACCGCACGAGGCATAACCTCGGGGAGCCCCCCGGCACCTTCCGCATTCGTGCGGACCTACCTCCAACTCCTAATTGGGAGTTGCGCCTCCCGTCCCACCCCACTATGTATATATATATATACATATAGTACACGTCCATACACATACATACATTCATACATTCACACACATACACACACACACACGCTCACATACGTATTTCATATCCTAATATATTTTCGCCTTCCCCAATCCACCGATAAAACATCGGTGAATGCGTCCCTGCCCGATGGTGGATGGTCCCTGTTCAGCGCTGTAGCCCGGGCTCCGCTCAGCGGAGCCGCTCAGCGTATGGTGACCCCCACTTAGTGCTCGTGTTGCTTTGACCGAGCACCCCGCCCACGCGAGTACGAGGTAGTAATGGGTCCGGCGCGGCCGTTCCATCCACCGTCCCAGGGCGTCGGAGGCCGAAGAAGAAGGAGAGGAAGAGGAAGAAGAAGAGGAAGCATGGCCGGGGCGACCCTATCCTACTCCTATCGACTGACAGCGTGACACTCTCTATCCTGACACCATCTATGTCGCCCCGCGCTTCCCCCCTCCCCTCACCCGCCTCAGGGCCCCGCTACCGAGGGACGGGGTGGAGGCCGGCCGGTGCCCCGTCCCGCCAGCCCGTCTGGGCCCCTACCCGTTCAGGTCTTGACCTGCCTCATGCGTGTGCCTACTCGCTTTTAGCCCTAGTCACGCGGTGCCCGCTGGCGTTCCCGTTCCCGCTTCTCTTTGGCCGTCATAACCCGTTCCGCGAATCTGGCTACCGCCGCCCATTCCTCCCCTGACTTCACCATAGCCCTTACCAGGCCAGGTGGGGTTAGGTCTTCCCCAACGGCACGCCGTAGGGCCTCCCTCTCGATTTTCCACGCTGGGCAGACCTCAACTGTGTGTCGCGTCGTATCCTCCTCCCGCCCGCAGTACCAGCAAGTCGACCGCTCCGCCTTCCCTATCCTGTGGAGGAAATCAGCGAAGTAGCCGTGGCCTGTTAGGACTTGGGTCACACGGAATGTCGCGCTTCCGTGCGCCCGCTCGAACCATCCCGACCAGTTGGCTAAAATTGCCAACCTCAACCCCTCGCTGGGGAGCCCTGCGCTTCCGAGGTACGTCTTCCATCTTTCGTGGACGACGCGCAGTTCTTCATCTCTAACCGCCTTGTGCGTGCCCGGAGACCACGTTCCGGTTGATCGCAGTTCCCGCACCCTACCAAATGTACGCGCGTACGCGTCGGCCACTAGGTATAGCGGCGGGGTCCTGGCTAGTAAGGAGACGGACACGAAGGAGGCCGTGCGATATGCCGCAACGACTCTTGCGCAGATCTCCCTCTGGTATTTCGTAATAGCCCGTTGTATGTGCTTTGAGGACCCCGCCACGTCCCCCCACACCGGAGCGCCATACAGGATCACCGCGAATAGGGTTCCAGCATATAGCCTGCGCCTGGCCTCAGATGGTCCCCTCAGGTTTGGCATCAACCTGCCTAGCGCCCTCGTGACACCCCCAAGCCTAGCCTTCATAGAGGCGAAGTGTGCCCGGAACGTAAGGCCGGAGTCTATCCGTACCCCCAGGTACTTCATGGACCCCGACAGCGGCACCCTCTCCGCACCAACCCTCACATCCGGGATGTTCACTGCTCCCCCCTTCTTCACGCGCCCAAACAGGACGGCCTCGGTCTTGCTGGCCGAGATCGTGAGGCCGAGACCCGCTATTCGCCGGACCACCCTGGCTACCAGCGTATTTGCCAGTGCTACCGCCGTGGACGGATCCCCTGCGGATCCTAGGACTAGCGTGTCATCTGCATAGCAGACAACAGCGCAGCCTGAAGTCGCCTCCACCCGCAGGACCTTGTCGAATGTAAGATTCCATAGAAGGGGCCCTAGGACTGAGCCCTGTGGAACCCCGGCCGTCATTGCCAGACTCCTAAGATCCCCGTTTCTGTCCACGTACTCCACTTGCCTGTCCCACAGATAGGAGTCTAGGACCCGCCGCAGATACTCTGGGACCCCTTTGTCCTCGAGTGCCCCCCTAATAGATGGCCATGGCAGGCTATTGAAAGCGTTCGCGATGTCCAAGGACACCGCGACCGCATAGCCCCCTTTCTCTGTGGCGTTTTCCACAAACCGCCGCACCCTTATCAGGGCGTTGTTTGTGGATCGCCCTTCCCGGAAGCCGTACTGGTCCTCTGACAAGCGCTCTTGGGGATCCTCCTCAATCCACTTCCCCAAACGAGCCACCACGATTCTTTCGAAGGTCTTCCCCAGCTCACTGAGTAGACATATCGGCCTTACCTTGGGGAGAGGCCCGCTGGGTACTCCCCCCTTAGGGATGAGCACAAGCCGGGCCTTTTTCCATGGCCGTGGGACCGTTCCTTCTCGGAGGCAGAGGGTGAAGTTCCTCGCTAGAAGCCTCATCATTCCCTCTGGAACTTTGGCCCACGCAGTTCCTTTCACGCCATCCGGTCCTGGGGCGACGCTTCGCGCGCACCCTTTCTTTAATGCGGCTCTGACCTCCTCCGTCGTGACCGCCCATCCCTCATCCCATCGCGAGCCGCTCTGGGCTGTCGGTGCACGTCCGTCTCCCCTCGGAAAGAGGGAATTAAGGAGACTTTTGAGGGTGTCCTCCTCCAGCGTCTCCGTCAACCCTTTTTGGGAGGTTCGCAGTTTGCCAAGCACCAGCTTATAAGGCAAACCCCATGGGTCCGCTTCCACGGAACCCACGAGGTCTCTCCACGCCTTGGCCTTGCTCGCTTTAATTGCATCCCGGAGCCTTCTTTTGGCGGCTCGATACTCGGCCTCTATTCCTTGGCGGTCGTCTGTCGTTCTTCTCCCCCTAACGAGGCGCCTCCTCGCTGCTACGCAGGATCTGCGTATGTCCGCCAGCTCCTCGCTCCACCAGTGCGTCGCTTTCCTGGAGCGGCCTCCCGTGCGGGCCCTGGGCGCAGCCGCATCACAAGCCTGCGTCATACTGCGTTCGATCCATCCTGCAAGGCCCGTCGGTGTCGTGTGGTCCTCGCCGGTTGGTCCCCACGAGAGAGTGAGGGACAGGGCGTCTGCAAAATTGTCGGGGTTGAACTTCGACCAACTCCACCGCACATGGCTCGTTCCACCCCTACGCTTTTCGCATTTGGGAACACCAACGCTGTACAAGATGTACCGGTGGTCGGACAGCGTTTCTTGGTCCTTCGACACCTGCCACCCATAGATTACCGGCCCCAGGTTTACTGACGACCATGTCAGGTCCACGACGGACGACCCCTGTGGCCTCACACATGTCGCCGTCTTGCCAGCATTGCAGAGACGCATGTCGCACGATGCCGCCCACTCCTCGAGCAGCTCTCCCCTACGGTTGGACCAAGAAGGGTCCCAGGTATGTGAGCGGGCGTTGAAGTCCCCCCCTACAAGTACCCCCCTTCCGCTGTTCCCCGCCAGCTGGATCACCCGAGCCAAGTCCTCCAGGTGGGCAATGAACTCCGGCAGTCGTATGTTCGGGGATATGTATACCGATATGACGGCAATGTCCCCAATCCTAGCGGCCACATACCCTCTGCCCTTCCCAAGGAGTGAGCCTTCGCCGGCGCTACCCCCTGCCCTCCAGTGTATGGCCGCTAAGCCGTCGTCGCTGCTGAGCCAGGTGGATATATCCGGGACAACGTATGGCTCGGATACGAGGCATATGTCGATCCCTTCCTCGAGCACGAACTGCCTCAGTAGATCCTGGGCCCCCCTACTATGGTTCAGATTACTCTGGACACACTTGGCCATTTTCGCTGGGATTGGTTGCGGGCCTCCGACCCCGTTCGCCTACGGACGCGCAGCGTCCGGAACCCATCCTGTGGGCGCTATCTTTCCCACTCTCTTGGCACACCGCACATTTAGGTTTGGCCGTACAGTCGCGTGCCTGGTGACCTTCGGTACCGCACCTGTAGCACGCTGTCCGGCGTTCTGTCGGCTCCTTGCACGTACTCCCTATATGGCCAAATCCCCAGCACTTAAAGCACTGCCTGGGGCGCGCATCCAGCAGCACCGCCCTGGCCGTGACCCAGCCAATCCTGATCTTACCCTTTGATGCGATAATCGTGGCTGCCCTCAGAGGGCACTGCACCCACACGCTGAATAGCCCGTTGGGTGTCCCTCTCGGGACACCCACGCGGATCTCATCCGGTTTGCAGCCACCCTGCTCAGCGAGGATGCCAGCCAGTTCCCCACTGGACATGGAGCCATCCAGGCCCTGCACTCTCAGCTCGCCCTTGGTAACCGGCCTTGTCACTGAGACCGTGTCGCCATATCTCACCGCGATCACCCTGGTCAACTGCATTGCCAGGGCGTCGGCCTTCTTTGCATTTTCGGGCCCGGGAATCTCGATGAGAACCCCCCCGTTGGCTGCCCGCCGTATCCTGGTCTCTCCTATACCCAGCTCCTCGAGCTGTATCTTTTCGCGGGCAAATTTGAGAATTTCCGCGTAGCGGACGTTCTCTCCTTTGCCCTTGATGGCCACAGCTGCACCCCTTGGGGCTCTACGGCGGACCGCGGTGGGTCCGGTCCCCCCTGTGCGCCCCGGGGCCTCTGTTGGGGCAGTCTGTACGGCCTCCGGTATTGCGCCGCTCGACGTCTCTCCCCCAGGCGGCTTCCCCTTCCTCGTCTTGTTGGTACCGCTTCTGCGGTCCCGTGCACCAGTGCCACCTTCGACCTCCATCGGAGGGTCGCTCGTACCCCGGTCCTCCGAGAGCCGCTGTCCTCCCTCTGCGGTGGCTTGCACGCAGCTGGTTTGCGCTGTGTGCATCCCCTGTGCGGTCCCACCAGCGTGGCTGCCCATACCATGGGGGGGAATTGGCTGGGCTCCTCCTCCCCCGCTCGTGGCACTGAGGAGCAAGCGGGATATCCTATTCACCTCTTCCCGCACCTGTTTCAGCGCCTCAGCCTGCCTGGCCAGCTCCTCGTTCCTGGCCCTGTCGTTGTCCGGGATGAGTTCGAGTTGAGACCCCGTTAGGCGGAACTCAAACTCTGAGGTACCAGCTGATGCCGCCGTCGTCGGCACCTCGATTGCCTCGACCTCGCTTCTCGCGGCCACCCCAAGATCAAGAGCCGTCGTCTTTCGGGCGGCTCCCGGTAGTCGTTCGTCGGCACTTGTCGTCGAGCCCCTGCTAGCGACCTGCGCATAGAAGACCGTCGTGCGGTTCCTAGCATCCACTCCGGCCCTCTCTCGGTCGTGCCGGTTCTTCTCTAGCTCCAGCTGGAGCTCGTCCCTTTCCCGACGGGCGTCACGCAACTGGGCCTCTAGGTCATTATTGCGCGCCCGCAGGAGGGCGGGATCGCCTGCCGCCTCCGCTTTCACGGTCATCGTGAGCAGGGCCTCTTTCGCCAAGGCCACCCTGCTCTTAATCTCGCTACTCACTTGACCCTGCAACTTGCATTTTTCCCTTATGGCATCTATATCCTCGAGCCACTCCGTTATCTGGGCCCCGAGGTCCGATGCCGTCATGAGCCTGTATTCCACAGGCCCCGTCCCCTGCGAAAGGGGTTAGCCTTGGATTTTTTTTGGCCGAAAAATCTTTCGTCCGGGAATCGATTCGTATGACGTTTTCTAGACTAATTCGACGCCCAGGAACTCAGAAAACACATCCAAAATAGCGTAGGACCAGCAGCAGAGAAATGACCACAAAAATCATGAGTTTTTCGGCCGTAACTTCACAGGTGTTGCTCGCAGCGTATTGGGACTGCGGTTAATCGATTTCTCTCGCAAAATTACGTCGGCATAGTGCCCTACAGAATTAATTGCAGCACTTTTCAAAGTCGTCGAAATTTTCACCAAAAATGCAAAGGGGTTAGCCTTGGATTTTTTTTGGCCGAAAAATCTTTCGTCCGGGAATCATTTCGTATGACGTTTTCTAGACTAATTCGACGCCCAGGAACTCAGAAAACACATCCAAAATAGCGTAGGACCAGCAGCAGAGAAATGACCACAAAAATCATGAGTTTTTCGGCCGTAACTTCACAGGTGTTGCTCGCAGCGTATTGGGACTGCGGTTAATCGATTTCTCTCGCAAAATTACGTCGGAATAGTGCCCTACAGAATTAATTGCAGCACTTTTCAAAGTCGTCGAAATTTTCACCAAAAATGCAAAGGGGTTAGCCTTGGATTTTTTTTGGCCGAAAAATCTTTTGTCTGGGAATCGATTCGTATGACGTTTTCTAGACTATATCGACGCCCATGAACTCAGAAAACACATCAAAAATAGCGTAGGACCAGCAGCAGAGAAATGACGACAAAAATCATGAGTTTTTTGGCTGTAACTTTACAGGTGTTGCTCGCAGCGTATTGGGACTGCGGTCAATCAATTTCTCTCGCAAAATTACGTCGGAATAGTACCCAACAGAATTAATTGCAGCACTTTTCAAAGTCGTCGAAATTTTCACCAAAAATGCGAAGGGGTTAGCCTTGGATTTTTTTTGTCCGAAAAATCTTTTGTCTGGGAATCGATTCCTATGACGTTTTCTAGACTAATTCGACGCCCAGGAACTCAGAAAACACATCAAAAATAGCGTGGGACGAGCAGCAGAGAAATGACGACGAAAATCATGAGTTTTTCGGCTGTAACTTCACAGGTGTTGCTCGCAGCGTATTGGGACTGCGGTTCATCGATTTCTCTCGCAAAATTACGTCGGAATAGTGCCCTACAGAATTAATTGCAGCACTTTTCAAAGTCGTCGAAATTTTCACCACAAATGCAAAGGGGTTAGCCTTGGATTTTTTTTGGCCGAAAAATCTTTTGTCTGGGAATCGATTCGCATGACGTTTTTTAGACTAATTCGACGCCCAGGAACTCAGAAAACACATCAAAAATAGCGTAGGACCAGCAGCAGAGAAATGACGACAAAAATCATGAGTTTTTCGGCTGTAACTTTACAGGTGTTGCTCGCAGCGTATTGGGACTGCGGTTAATCGATTTCTCTCGCAAAATTACGTCGGAATAGTGCCCTACAGAATTAATTGCAGCACTTTTCAAAGTCGTCGAAATTTTCACCAAAAATGCAAAGGGGTTAGCCTTGGATTTTTTTTGGCCGAAAAATCTTTTGTCTGGGAATCGATTCGTATGACGTTTTCTAGACTAATTCGACGCCCAGGAACTCAGAAAACACATCAAAAATAGCGTAGGACCAGCAGCAGAGAAATGACGACGAAAATCATGAGTTTTTCGGCTGTAACTTTACAGGTGTTGCTCGCAGCGTATTAGGACTGCGGTTAATCGATTTCTCTCGCAAAATTACGTCGGAATAGTGCCCTACAGAATTAATTGCAGCACTTTTCAAAGTCGTTGAAATTTTCACCAAAAATGCAAAGGGGATCGCCTTGGATTTTTTTTGGCCGAAAAATCTTTTGTCTGGGAATCGATTCGTATGACGTTTTCTAGACTATATCGACGCCCATGAACTCAGAAAACACATCAAAAATAGCGTAGGACCAGCAGCAGAGAAATGACGACAAAAATCATGAGTTTTTCGGCTGTAACTTTACAGGTGTTGCTCGCAGCGTATTGAGACTGCGGTTAATCGATTTCTCTCGCAAAATTACGTCGGAATAGTGCCCTACAGAATTAATTGCAGCACTTTTCAAAGTCGTCAAAATTTTCACCAAAAATGCAAAGGGGTTAGCCTTGGATTTTTTTTGGCCGAAAAATCTCTTGTCTGGGAATCGATTCGTATGACGTTTTCTAGACTAATTCAACGCCCAGGAACTCAGAAAACACATCAAAAATAGCGTAGGACCAGCAGCAGAGAAATGACGACGAAAATCATGAGTTTTTCGGCTGTAACTTCACAGGTGTTGCTCGCAGCGTATTGGGACTGCGGTTAATCGATTTCTCTCGCAAACTTACGTCGGAATAGTGCCCTACAGAATTAATTGCAGCACTTTTCAAAGTCGTCGAAATTTTCACCAAAAATGCAAAGGGGTTAGCCTTGGATTTTTTTTTGCCGAAAAATCTTTTGTCTGGGAATCGATTCGTATGACGTTTTCTGGACTAATTCGACGCCCAGGAACTCAGGAAACATATCAAAAATAGCGTAGGACCAGCAGCAGAGAAATGACGACAAAAATCATGAGTTTTTCGGCTGTAACTTTACAGGTGTTGCTCGCAGCGTATTGGGACTGCGGTTAATCGATTTCTCTCGCAAAATTACGTCGGAATAATGCCCTAGCGAATTTATTGCAGCACTTTTCAAAGTCGTCGAAATTTTCACCAAAAATGCAAAGGGGTTAGCCTTGGATTTTTTTTGGCCGAAAAATCTTTTGTCTGGGAATCGAGTCGTATGACGTTCTCTCGACTAATTCGACGCCCAGGAACTCAGAGAACACATCAAAAATAGCGTAGGATCAGCAGCAGAGAAATGACGACAAAAATCATGAGTTTTTCGGCTGTAACTTCACAGGTGTTGCTCGCAGCGTATTGGGACTGCGGTTAATCGATTTCTCTCGCGAAATTACGTCGGAATAGTGCCCTACAGAATGAATTGCAGCACTTTTCAAAGTCGTCGAAATTTTCACCAAAAATGCAAAGGGGTTAGCCTTGGATTTTTTTTGGCCGAAAAATCTTTCGTCTGGGAATCGATTCGTATGACGTTTTCTAGACTAATTCGACGCCCAGGAACTCAGAAAACACATCAAAAATAGCGTAGGACCAGCAGCAGAGAAATGACGACAAAAATCATGAGTTTTTCGGCTGTAACTTCACAGGTGTTGCTCGCAGCGTATTGGGACTGCGGTTAATCGATTTCTCTCGCAAACTTACGTCGGAATAGTGCCCTACAGAATTAATTGCAGCACTTTTCAAAGTCGTCGAAATTTTCACCAAAAATGCAAAGGGGTTAGCCTTGGATTTTTTTTGGCCGAAAAATCTTTTGTCTGGGAATCGATTCGTATGACGTTTTCTGGACTGATTCGACGCCCAGGAACTCAGAAAACACATCAAAAATAGCGTAGGACCAGCAGCAGAGAAATGACGACAAAAATCATGAGTTTTTCGGCTGTAACTTTACAGGTGTTGCTCGCAGCGTATTGGGACTGCGGTTAATCGATTTCTCTCGCAAAATTACGTCGGAATAGTGCCCTAGCAAATTTATTGCAGCACTTTTCAAAGTCGTCGAAATTTTCACCAAAAATGCAAAGGGGTTAGCCTTGGATTTTTTTTGGCCGAAAAATCTTTTGTCTGGGAATCGATTCGTATGACGTTTTCTAGACTAATTCGACGCCCAGGAACTCAGAGAACACATCAAAAATAGCGTAGGACCAGCAGCAGAGAAATGACGACGAAAATCATGAGTTTTTCGGCTGTAACTTCACAGGTGTTGCTCGCAGCGTATTGGGACTGCGTTTAATCGATTCCTCTCGCAAAATTACGTCGGAATAGTGCCCTACAGAATTAATTGCAGCACTTTCCAAAGTCGTCGAAATTTTCACCAAAAATGCAAAGGGGTTAGCCTTGGATTTTTTTTGGCCGGAAAATCTTTTGTCTGGAAATCGATTCGTATGACGTTTTCTAGTCTAATTCAACGCCCAGGAACTCAGAAAACACATCAAAAATAGCGAAGAACCAGCAGCAGAGAAATGACGACGAAAATCATGAGTTTTTCGGCTGTAACTTTACAGGTGTTGCTCGCAGCGTATTAGGACTGCGTTTAATCGATTCCTCTCGCCAAATTACGTCGGAATAGTGCCCTACAGAATTAATTGCAGCACTTTTCAAAGTCGTCGAAATTTTCACCAAAAATGCAAAGGGGTTAGCCTTGGATTTTTTTTGGCGGAAAAATCTTTTGTCTGGGAATCAATTCGTATGCCGTTTTCTAGACTAATTCGACGCCCAGGAACTCAGAAAACACAACAAAAATAGCGTAGGACCAGCAGCAGAGAAATGACGACGAAAATCATGAGTTTTTCGGCTGTAACTTCACAGGTGTTGCTCGCAGCGTATTGGGACTGCGGTTAATCGATTTCTCTCGCGAAATTACGTCGGAATAGTGCCCTACAGAATTAATTGCAGCACTTTTCAAAGTCGTCGAAATTTTCACCAAAAATGCAAAGGGGTTAGCCTTGGATTTTTTTTGGCCGAAAAATCTTTTGTCTGGGAATCGAGTCGTATGACGTTTTCTAGACTAATTCGACGCCCAGGAACTCAGAAAACACATCAAAAATAGCGTAGGACCAGCAGCAGAGAAATGACGACAAAAATCATGAGTTTTTCGGCTGTAACTTTACAGGTGTTGCTTGCAGCGTATTGGGACTGCGGTTAATCGATTTCTCTCGCGAAATTACGTCGGAATAGTGCCCTACAAAATGAATTGCAGCACTTTTCAAAGTCGTCGAAATTTTCACCAAAAATGCAAAGGGGTTAGCCTTGGATTTTTTTTGGCCGAAAAATCTTTTGTCTGGGAATCGATTTGTATGACGTTTTCTAGACTAATTCGACACCCAGGAACTCAGAAAACACATCAAAAATAGCGTAGGACCAGCAGCAGAGAAATGACGACAAAAATCATGAGTTTTTCGGCTGTAACTTCACAGGTGTTGCTCGCAGCGTATTGGGACTGCGGTTAATCGATTTCTCTCGCAAAATTACGTCGGAATGGTGCCCTACAGAATGAATTGCAGCACTTTTCAAAGTCGTCGAAATTTTCACCAAAAATGCAAAGGGGTTAGCCTTGGATTTTTTTTGGCCGAAAAATCTTTCGTCTGGGAATCGATTCGTATGACGTTTTCTAGACTAATTCGACGCCCAGGAACTCAGAACACACATCAAAAATAGCGTAGGACCAGCAGCAGAGAAATGACGACAAAAATCATAAGTTTTTCGGCTGTAACTTTACAGGTGTTGCTCGCAGCGTATTGGGACTGCGGTTAATCGATTTCTCTCGCAAACTTACGTCGGAATAGTGCCCTACAGAATTAATTGCAGCACTTTTCAAAGTCGTCGAAATTTTCACCAAAAATGCAAAGGGGTTAGCCTTGGATTTTTTTTGGCCAAAAAATCTTTTGTCTGGGAATCGATTCGTATGACGTTTTCTGGACTGATTCGACGCCCAGGAACTCAGAAAACACATCAAAAATAGCGTTGGACCAGCAGCAGAGAAATGACGACAAAAATCATGAGTTTTTCGGCTGTAACTTTACAGGTGTTGCTCGCAGCGTATTGGGACTGCGGTTAATCGATTTCTCTCGCAAAATTACGTCGGAATAGTGCCCTAGCGAATTTATTGCAGCACTTTTCAAAGTCGTCGAAATTTTCACCAAAAATGCAAAGGGGTTAGCCTTGGATTTTTTTTGGCCGAAAAATCCTTTGTCTGGGAATCGATTCGTATGACGTTTTCTAGACTAATTCGACGCCCAGGAACTCAGAGAACACATCAAAAATAGCGTAGGACCAGCAGCAGAGAAATGACGACGAAAATCATGAGTTTTTCGGCTGTAACTCCACAGGTGTTGCTCGCAGCGTATTGGGACTGCGTTTAATCGATTCCTCTCGCAAAATTACGTCGGAATAGTGCCCTACAGAATTAATTGCAGCACTTTCCAAAGTCGTCGAAATTTTCACCAAAAATGCAAAGGGGTTAGCCTTGGATTTTTTTTGGCCGGAAAATCTTTTGTCTGGAAATCGATTCGTATGACGTTTTCTAGACTAATTCAACGCCCAGGAACTCAGAAAACACATCAAAAATAGCGTAGAACCAGCAGCAGAGAAATGACGACGAAAATCATGAGTTTTTCGGCTGTAACTTTACAGGTGTTGCTCGCAGCGTATTGGGACTGCGTTTAATCGATTCCTCTCGCAAAATTACGTCGGAATAGTGCCCTACAGAATTAATTGCAGCACTTTTCAAAGTCGTCGAAATTTTCACCAAAAATGCAAAGGGGTTAGCCTTGGATTTTTTTTGGCCGAAAAATCTTTTGTCTGGGAATCAATTCGTATGCCGTTTTCTAGACTAATTCGACGCCCAGGAACTCAGAAAACACAACAAAAATAGCGTAGGACCAGCAGCAGAGAAATGACGACGAAAATCATGAGTTTTTCGGCTGTAACTTCACAGGTGTTGCTCGCAGCGTATTGGGACTGCGGTTAATCGATTTCTCTCGCGAAATTACGTCGGAACAGTGCCCTACAGAATTAATTGCAGCACTTTTCAAAGTCGTCGAAATTTTCACCAAAAATGCAAAGGGGTTAGCCTTGGATTTTTTTTGGCCGGAAAATCTTTTGTCTGGGAATCGAGTCGTATGACGTTTTCTAGACTAATTCGACGCCCAGGAACTCAGAAAACACATCAAAAATAGCGTAGGACCAGCAGCAGAGAAATGACGACAAAAATCATGAGTTTTTCGGCTGTAACTTTACAGGTGTTGCTCGCAGCGTATTGGGACTGCGGTTAATCGATTTCTCTCGCGAAATTACGTCGGAATAGTGCCCTACAAAATGAATTGCAGCACTTTTCAAAGTCGTCGAAATTTTCACCAAAAATGCAAAGGGGTTAGCCTTGGATTTTTTTTGGCCGAAAAATCTTTTGTCTGGGAATCGATTTGTATGACGTTTTCTAGACTAATTCGACACCCAGGAACTCAGAAAATACATCAAAAATAGCGTAGGACCAGCAGCAGAGAAATGACGACAAAAATCATGAGTTTTTCGGCTGTAACTTCACAGGTGTTGCTCGCAGCGTATTGGGACTGCGGTTAATCGATTTCTCTCGCAAAATTACGTCGGAATAGCGCCCTACAGAATTAATTGCAGCACTTTTCAAAGTCGTCGAAATTTTCACCAAAAATGCAAAGGGGTTAGCCTTGGATTTTTTTTGGCCGAAAAATCTTTCGTCTGGGAATCGATTCGTATGACGTTTTCTAGACTAATTCGACGCCCAGGAACTCAGAACACACATCAAAAATAGCGTAGGACCAGCAGCAGAGAAATGACGACAAAAATCATAAGTTTTTCGGCTGTAACTTTACAGGTGTTGCTCGCAGCGTATTGGGACTGCGGTTAATCGATTTCTCTCGCAAAATTACGTCGGAATAGTGCCCTACAGAATTAATTGCAGCACTTTTCAAAGTCGTCGAAATTTTCACCAAAAATGCAAAGGGGTTAGCCTTGGATTTTTTTTGTCTGAAAAATCTTTTGTCTGGGAATCGATTCGTATGACGTTTTTTCGACTAATTCGACGCCCAGGAACTCAGAAAACACATCAAAAATAGCGTAGGATCAGCAGCAGAGAAATGACGACAAAAATCATGAGTTTTTCGGCTGTAACTTTACAGGTGTTGCTCGCAGCGTATTGGGACTGCGGTTAATCGATTTCTCTCGCGAAATTACGTCGGAATGGTGCCCTACAGAATGAATTGCAGCACTTTTCAAAGTCGTCAAAATTTTCACCAAAAATGCAAAGGGGTTAGCCTTGGATTTTTTTTGGCCGAAAAATCTTTTGTCTGGGAATCGATTCGTATGACGTTTTCTAGACTAATTCGACGCCCAGGAACTCAGAGAACACATCAAAAATAGCGTAGGACCAGCAGCAGAGAAATGACGACGAAAATCATGAGTTTTTCGGCTGTAACTTCACAGGTGTTGCTCGCAGCGTATTGGGACTGCGTTTAATCGATTCCTATCGCAAAATTACGTCGGAATAGTGCCCTACAGAATTAATTGCAGCACTTTCCAAAGTCGTCGAAATTTTCACCAAAAATGCAAAGGGGTTAGCCTTGGATTTTTTTTGGCCGGAAAATCTTTTGTCTGGAAATCGATTCGTATGACGTTTTCTAGACTAATTCAACGCCCAGGAACTCAGAAAACACATCAAAAATAGCGTAGAACCAGCAGCAGAGAAATGACGACGAAAATAATGAGTTTTTCGGCTGTAACTTTACAGGTGTTGCTCGCAGCGTATTGGGACTGCGTTTAATCGATTCCTCTCGCAAAATTACGTCGGAATAGTGCCCTACAGAATTAATTGCAGCACTTTTCAAAGTCGTCGAAATTTTCACCAAAAATGCAAAGGGGTTAGCCTTGGATTTTTTTTGGCCGAAAAATCTTTTGTCTGGGAATCGATTCGTATGACGTTTTCTGGACTAATTCGACGCCCAGGAACTCAGAAAACACATCAAAAATAGCGTAGGACCAGCAGCAGAGAAATGACGACAAAAATCATGAGTTTTTCGGCTGTAACTTTACAGGTGTTGCTCGCAGCGTATTGGGACTGCGGTTAATCGATTTCTCTCGCAAAATTACGTCGGAATAGTGCCCTAGCGAATTTATCGCAGCACTTTTCAAAGTCGTCGAAATTTTCACCAAAAATGCAAAGGGGTTAGCCTTGGATTTTTTTTGGCCGAAAAATCTTTTGTCTGGGAATCGAGTCGTATGACGTTCTCTCGACTAATTCGACGCCCAGGAACTCAGAAAACACATCAAAAATAGCGTAGGATCAGCAGCAGAGAAATGACGACAAAAATCATGAGTTTTTCGGCTGTAACTTTACAGGTGTTGCTCGCAGCGTATTGGGACTGCGGTTAATCGATTTCTCTCGCGAAATTACGTCGGAATAGTGCCCTACAGAATGAATTGCAGCACTTTTCAAAGTCGTCGAAATTTTCACCAAAAATGCAAAGGGGTTAGCCTTGGATTTTTTTTGGCCGAAAAATCTTTTGTCTGGGAATCGATTCGTATGACGTTTTCTAGACTAATTCGACGCCCAGGAACTCAGAAAACACATCAAAAATAGCGTAGGACCAGCAGCAGAGAAATGACGACGAAAATCATGAGTTTTTCGGCTGTAACTTCACAGGTGTTGCTCGCAGCGTATTGGGACTGCGGTTAATCGATTTCTCTCGCAAACTTACGTCGGAATAGTGCCCTACAGAATTAATTGCAGCACTTTTCAAAGTCGTCGAAATTTTCACCAAAAATGCAAAGGGGTTAGCCTTGGATTTTTTTTGGACGAAAAATCTTTTGTCTGGGAATCGATTCGTATGACGTTTTCTGGACTGATTCGACCCCCAGGAACTCAGAGAACACATCAAAAATAGCGTAGGACCAGCAGCAGAGAAATGACGACAAAAATCATGAGTTTTTCGGCTGTAACTTTACAGGTGTTGCTCGCAGCGTATTGGGACTGCGGTTAATCGATTTCTCTCGCAAAATTACGTCGGAATAGTGCCCTAGCGAATTTATTGCAGCACTTTTCAAAGTCGTTGAAATTTTCACCAAAAATGCAAAGGGGTTAGCCCTGGATTTTTTTTGGCCGAAAAATCTTTTGTCTGGGAATCGATTCGTATGACGTTTTCTAGACTAATTCGACGCCCAGGAACTCAGAGAACACATCAAAAATAGCGTAGGACCAGCAGCAGAGAAATGACGACGAAAATCATGAGTTTTTCGGCTGTAACTTCACAGGTGTTGCTCGCAGCGTATTGGGACTGCGTTTAATCGATTCCTCTCGCAAAATTACGTCGGAATAGTGCCCTACAGAATTAATTGCAGCACTTTCCAAAGTCGTCGAAATTTTCACCAAAAATGCAAAGGGGTTAGCCTTGGATTTTTTTTGGCCGGAAAATCTTTTGTCTGGAAATCGATTCGTATGACGTTTTCTGGACTAATTCAACGCCCAGGAACTCAGAAAACACATCAAAAATAGCGTAGAACCAGCAGCAGAGAAATGACGACGAAAATCATGAGTTTTTCGGCTGTAACTTTACAGGTGTTGCTCGCAGCGTATTGGGACTGCGTTTAATCGATTCCTCTCGCAAAATTACGTCGGAATAGTGCCCTACAGAATTAATTGCAGCACTTTTCAAAGTCGTCGAAATTTTCACCAAAAATGCAAAGGGGTTAGCCTTGGATTTTTTTTGGCCGAAAAATCTTTTGTCTGGGAATCAATTCGTATGCCGTTTTCTAGACTAATTCGACGCCCAGGAACTCAGAAAACACAACAAAAATAGCGTAGGACCAGCAGCAGAGAAATGACGACGAAAATCATGAGTTTTTCGGCTGTAACTTCACAGGTGTTGCTCGCAGCGTATTGGGACTGCGGTTAATCGATTTCTCTCGCGAAATTACGTCGGAATAGTGCCCTACAGAATTAATTGCAGCACTTTTCAAAGTCGTCGAAATTTTCACCAAAAATGCAAAGGGGTTAGCCTTGGATTTTTTTTGGCCGGAAAATCTTTTGTCTGGGAATCGAGTCGTATGACGTTTGCTAGACTAATTCGACGCCCAGGAACTCAGAAAACACATCAAAAATAGCGTAGGACCAGCAGCAGAGAAATGACGACAAAAATCATGAGTTTTTCGGCTGTAACTTCACAGGTGTTGCTCGCAGCGTATTGGGACTGCGGTTAATCGATTTCTCTCGCAAACTTACGTCGGAATAGTGCCCTACAGAATTAATTGCAGCACTTTTCAAAGTCGTCGAAATTTTCACCAAAAATGCAAAGGGGTTAGCCTTGGATTTTTTTTGGACGAAAAATCTTTTGTCTGGGAATCGATTCGTATGACGTTTTCTGGACTGATTCGACGCCCAGGAACTCAGAGAACACATCAAAAATAGCGTAGGACCAGCAGCAGAGAAATGACGACAAAAATCATGAGTTTTTCGGCTGTAACTTTACAGGTGTTGCTCGCAGCGTATTGGGACTGCGGTTAATCGATTTCTCTCGCAAAATTACGTCGGAATAGTGCCCTAGCGAATTTATTGCAGCACTTTTCAAAGTCGTCGAAATTTTCACCAAAAATGCAAAGGGGTTAGCCTTGGATTTTTTTTGGCCGAAAAATCTTTTGTCTGGGAATCGATTTGTTTGACGTTTTCTAGACTAATTCGACACCCAGGAACTCAGAAAACACATCAAAAATAGCGTAGGACCAGCAGCAGAGAAATGACGACAAAAATCATGAGTTTTTCGGCTGTAACTTCACAGGTGTTGCTCGCAGCGTATTGGGACTGCGGTTAATCGATTTCTCTCGCAAAATTACGTCGGAATGGTGCCCTACAGAATGAATTGCAGCACTTTTCAAAGTCGTCGAAATTTTCACCAAAAATGCAAAGGGGTTAGCCTTGGATTTTTTTTGGCCGAAAAATCTTTTGTCTGGGAATCGATTCGTATGACGTTTTCTAGACTAATTCGACGCCCAGGAACTCAGAAAACACATCAAAAATAGCGTGAGACCAGCAGCAGAGAAATGACGACAAAAATCATGAGTTTTTCGGCTGTAACTTTACAGGTGTTGCTCGCAGCGTATTGGGACTGCGGTTAATCTATTTCTCTCGCAAAATTACGTCGGAATAGCGCCCTACAGAATTAATTGCAGCACTTTTCAAAGTCGTCGAAATTTTCACCAAAAATGCAAAGGGGTTAGCCTTGGATTTTTTTTGGCCGAAAAATCTTTCGTCTGGGAATCGATTCGTATGACGTTTTCTAGACTAATTCGACGCCCAGGAACTCAGAACACACATCAAAAATAGCGTAGGACCAGCAGCAGAGAAATGACGACAAAAATCATAAGTTTTTCGGCTGTAACTTTACAGGTGTTGCTCGCAGCGTATTGGGACTGCGGTTAATCGATTTCTCTCGCAAAATTACGTCGGAATAGTGCCCTACAGAATTAATTGCAGCACTTTTCAAAGTCGTCGAAATTTTCACCAAAAATGCAAAGGGGTCAGCCTTGGATTTTTTTTGTCCGAAAAATCTTTTGTCTGGAAATCGATTCGTATGACGTTCTTTCGACTAATTCGACGCCCAGGAACTCAGAAAACACATCAAAAATAGCGTAGGATCAGCAGCAGAGAAATGACGACAAAAATCATGAGTTTTTCGGCTGTAACTTTACAGGTGTTGCTCGCAGCGTATTGGGACTGCGGTTAATCGATTTCTCTCGCAAAATTACGTCGGAATAGTGCCCTACAGAATGAATTGCAGCACTTTTCAAAGTCGTCGAAATTTTCACCATAAATGCAAAGGGGTTAGCCTTGGATTTTTTTTGGCCGGAAAATCGTTTGTCTGGGAATCGATTCGTATGACGTTTTCTAGACTAATTCGACGCCTAGGAACTCAGAGAACACATCAAAAATAGCGTAGAACCAGCAGCAGAGAAATGACGACGAAAATCATGAGTTTTTCGGCTGTAACTTTACAGGTGTTGCTCGCAGCGTATTGGGACTGCGTTTAATCGATTCCTCTCGCAAAATTACGTCGGAATAGTGCCCTACAGAATCAATTGCAGCACTTTTCAAAGTCGTCGAAATTTTCACCAAAAATGCAAAGGGGTTAGCCTTGGATTTTTTTTGGCCGAAAAATCTTTTGTCTGGGAATCAATTCGTATGCCGTTTTCTAGACTAATTCGACGCCCAGGAACTCAGAAAACACAACAAAAATAGCGTAGGACCAGCAGCAGAGAAATGACGACGAAAATCATGAGTTTTTCGGCTGTAACTTCACAGGTGTTGCTCGCAGCGTATTGGGACTGCGGTTAATCGATTTCTCTCGCGAAATTACGTCGGATTAGTGCCCTACAGAATTAATTGCAGCACTTTTCAAAGTCGTCGAAATTTTCACCAAAAATGCAAAGGGGTTAGCCTTGGATGTTTTTGGCGGGAAAATCTTTTGTCTGGGAATCGAGTCGGATGACGTTTTCTAGACTAATTCGACGCCCAGGAACTCAGAAAACACATCAAAAATAGCGTAGGACCAGCAGCAGAGAAATGACGACAAAAATCATGAGTTTTTCGGCTGTAACTTTACAGGTGTTGCTCGCAGCGTATTGGGACTGCGGTTAATCGATTTCTCTCGCAAAATTACGTCGAAATAGCGCCCTACAGAATTAATTGCAGCACTTTTCAAAGTCGTCGGAATTTTCACCAAAAATGCAAAGGGGTTAGCCTTGGATTTTTTTTGGCCGAAAAATCTTTTGTCTGGGAATCGATTCGTATGACGTTTGCTAGACTAATTCGACGCCCAGGAACTCAGAAAACACATCAAAAATAGCGTAGGACCAGCAGCAGAGAAATGACGACAAAAATCATGAGTTCTTCGGCTGTAACTTTACAGGTGTTGCTCGCAGCGTATTGGGACTGCGGTCAATCGATTTCTCTCGCAGAATTACGTCGGAATAGTGCCCTACAGAATTAATTGCAGCACTTTTCAAAGTCGTCGAAATTTTCACCAAAAATGCAAAGGGGTTAGCCTTGGATTTTTTTTGTCCGAAAAATCTTTTGTCTGGGAATCGATTCGTATGACGTTTTCTAGACTAATTTGACGCCCAGGAACTCAGAAAACACATCAAAAATAGCGTAGGACCAGCAGCAGAGAAATGACGACAAAAATCATGAGTTTTTCGGCTGTAACTTTACAGGTGTTGCTCGCAGCGTATTGGGACTGCGGTCAATCGATTTCTCTCGCAAAATTACGTCGGAATAGTGCCCTACAGAATCGATTGCAGCACTTTTCAAAGTCGTCGAAATTTTCACCAAAAATGCAAAGGGGTTAGCATTGGATTTTTTTTGGCCGAAAAATCTTTCGTCTGGGAATCGATTCGTATGACGTTTTCTAGACTAATTCGACGCCCAGGAACTCAGAAAACACATCAAAAATAGCGTAGGACCAGCAGCAGAGAAATGACGACGAAAATCATAAGTTTTTCGGCTGTAACTTTACAGGTGTTGCTCGCAGCGTATTGGGACTGCGGTTAATCGATTTCTCTCGCAAAATTACGTCGGAATAGTGCCCTACAGAATCAATTGCAGCACTTTTCAGAGTCGTCGAAATTTTCACCAAAAATGCAGAGGGGTTAGCCTTGGATTTTTTTTGGCCGGAAAATCGTTTGTCTGGGAATCGATTCGTATGACGTTTTCTAGACTAATTCGACGCCTAGGAACTCAGAGAACACATCAAAAATAGCGTAGGACCAGCAGCAGAGAAATGACGACGAAAATCATAAGTTTTTTGGCTGTAACTTTACAGGTGTTGCTCGCAGCGTATTGGGACTGCGGTTAATCGATTTCTCTCGCAAAATTACGTCGGAATAGTGCCCTACAGAATTAATTGCGGCACTTTTCAAAGTCGTCAAAATTTTCACCAAAAATGCATAGGGGTTAGCCTTGGATTTTTTTTGGCCGAAAAATCTTTTGTCTGGGAATCGATTCGTATGACGTTTTCTAGACTAATTCGACGTCCAGGAACTCAGAAAACACATCAAGAATAGCGTAGGACCAGCAGCAGAGAAATGACGACGAAAATCATGAGTTTTTCGGCTGTAACTTTACAGGTGTTGCTCGCAGCGTATTGGGACTGCGTTGGATCGATTTCTCTTGCAAAATTACGTCGGAATAGTGCCCTACAGAATCAATTGCAGCACTTTTCAAAGTCGTCGAAATTTTCACCAAAAATGCAAAGGGGTTAGCCTTGGATTTTTTTTGGCCGGAAAATCTTCTGTCTGGGAATCGATTTGTATGACGTTTTCTATACTAATTCAACGCCCAGGAACTCAGAAAACACATCAAAAATAGCGTAGGACCAGCAGCAGAGAAATGACGACGAAAATCATGAGTTTTTCGGCTGTAACTTTACAGGTGTTGCTCGCAGCGTATTGGGACTGCGTTGGATCGATTTCTCTTGCAAAATTACGTCGGAATAGTGCCCTACAGAACGAATTGCAGCACTTTTCAAAGTCGTCGAAATTTTCACCAAAAATGCAAAGGGGTTAACCTCGGATTTTTTTTCGCCGGAAAATCTTTTGTCTGGGAATCGATTCGTATGACGTTTCCTAGACTAATTCGACGCCCAGGAACTCAAAGAACACATCAAAAATAGCGTAGGACCAGCAGCAGAGAAATGACGACAAAAATCATAAGTTTTTCGGCTGTAACTTTACAGGTGTTGCTCGCAGCGTATTGGGACTGCGGTTAATCGATTTCTCTCGCAAAATTACGTCGGAATAGTGCCCTACAGAATTAATTGCAGCACTTTTCAAAGTCGTCGAAATTTTCACCAAAAATGCAAAGGGGTTAGCCTTGGATTTTTTTTGGCTGAAAAATCTTTTGTCTGGGAATTGATTCGTATGACGTTTTTTAGACTAATTCGACGCCCAGGAACTCAGAAAACACATCAAAAATAGCGTAGGACCAGCAGCAGAGAAATGACGACGAAAATCATAAGTTTTTCGGCTGTAACTTTACAGGTGTTGCTCGCAGCGTATTGGGACTGCGGTTAATCGATTTCTCTCGCAAAATTACGTCGGAATAGTGCCCTACAGAATCAATTGCAGCACTTTTCAGAGTCGTCGAAATTTTCACCAAAAATGCAGAGGGGTTAGCCTTGGATTTTTTTTGGCCGGAAAATCGTTTGTCTGGGAATCGATTCGTATGACGTTTTCTAGACTAATTCGACGCCTAGGAACTCAGAGAACACATCAAAAATAGCGTAGGACCAGCAGCAGAGAAATGACGACGAAAATCATAAGTTTTTTGGCTGTAACTTTACAGGTGTTGCTCGCAGCGTATTGGGACTGCGGTTAATCGATTTCTCTCGCAAAATTACGTCGGAATAGTGCCCTACAGAATTAATTGCGGCACTTTTCAAAGTCGTCAAAATTTTCACCAAAAATGCATAGGGGTTAGCCTTGGATTTTTTTTGGCCGAAAAATCTTTTGTCTGGGAATCGATTCGTATGACGTTTTCTAGACTAATTCGACGTCCAGGAACTCAGAAAACACATCAAGAATAGCGTAGGACCAGCAGCAGAGAAATGACGACGAAAATCATGAGTTTTTCGGCTGTAACTTTACAGGTGTTGCTCGCAGCGTATTGGGACTGCGTTGGATCGATTTCTCTTGCAAAATTACGTCGGAATAGTGCCCTACAGAACGAATTGCAGCACTTTTCAAAGTCGTCGAAATTTTCACCAAAAATGCAAAGGGGTTAACCTCGGATTTTTTTTCGCCGGAAAATCTTTTGTCTGGGAATCGATTCGTATGACGTTTCCTAGACTAATTCGACGCCCAGGAACTCAAAGAACACATCAAAAATAGCGTAGGACCAGCAGCAGAGAAATGACGACAAAAATCATAAGTTTTTCGGCTGTAACTTTACAGGTGTTGCTCGCAGCGTATTGGGACTGCGGTTAATCGATTTCTCTCGCAAAATTACGTCGGAATAGTGCCCTACAGAATTAATTGCAGCACTTTTCAAAGTCGTCGAAATTTTCACCAAAAATGCAAAGGGGTTAGCCTTGGATTTTTTTTGGCTGAAAAATCTTTTGTCTGGGAATTGATTCGTATGACGTTTTTTAGACTAATTCGACGCCCAGGAACTCAGAAAACACATAAAAAATAGCGTAGAACCAGCAGCAGAGAAATGACGACGAAAATCATGAGTTCTTCGGCTGTAACTTTACAGGTGTTGCTCGCAGCGTATTGGGACTGCGTTTGATCGATTTCTCTCGCAAAATTACGTCGGAATAGTGCCCTACAGAATTAATTGCAGCACGTTTCAAAGTCGTCGAAATTTTCACCAAAAATGCAAAGGGGTTAGCCTTGGATTTTTTTTGGCCGGAAAATCTTTCGTCTGCGAATCGATTCGAATGACGTTTTCTAGACTAATTTGACGCCCAGGAACTCAGAAAACACATAAAAAATAGCGTAGGACCAGCGGCAGAGAAATGACGACGAAAATCATGAGTTTTTCGGCTGTAACTTTACAGGTGTTGCTCGCAGCGTATTGAGACTGCGTTCAATCGATTTCTTTCGCAAAATTACGTCGGAATAGTGACCTACAGAATTAATTGCAGCACTTTTCAAAGTCGTCGAAATTTTCACCAAAAATGGGAAGGGGTTAGCCTTGGATTTTTTTTGGCCGAAAAATCTTTTGTCTGGGAATCGATTCGTATGACGTTTTCTAGACTAATTCGACGCCCAGGAACTCAAAGAACACATCAAAAATAGCGTAGGACCAGCAGCAGAGAAATGACGATGAAAATCTGCAGTTCTTCGGCTTCCACTTTGCAGGTGTTGCTCGCAGCGTATCGTGACTGCGATTGATCGATTTCTCTCGCAAATCCACGTCGGAATAGTACCCTTAAGAAATAATTGCAGCACTTTTCAAAGTCGTCGAAATTCTCGCCAAAAATGCAAAGGGGTTAGCCTTGGATTTTTTTTGGCCGAAAAATCTTTTGTCTGGGAATCGATCCGTATGACGCTTTTCAGACTAATTCGACGCTTAGGAACTCAGAAAACACATGAAAAATAGCCTAGGACCAGCAGCAGAGAAATGACGATGAAAATCTGCAGTTTTTCGGCTTTCACTTTGCAGGTGTTGCTCGCAGCGTATCGGGACTGCGATTGATCGATTCCTCTCGCAAAATCACGTCGGAATAGTACCCTTAAGAATTAATTGCAGCACTTTTCAAAGTCGTCGAAATTCTCGCCAAAAATGCAAAGGGGTTAGCCTTGGATTTTTTTTGGTCGAAAAATCTTTTGACTGGGAATCGATCCGTCTGACGCTTTTTAGACTCATTTGACCCCCAGGAACTCAGAGAACACATGAAAAATCAAGTCGGAACAACAGCAGAGAAATGAGGACGAAAATATCCAGTTTTTCGGCTGTGACTGTTGATGCGTTGCTCGCAGCCTATTGAGACTGCGCTCAATCGATTTCTCTCGCAAAATTACGTCGGAATAGTGCCTGCAAGAATTCATTGCAGCACTCTTCAGAATCTTCGAAATTTTCGCAAAAAATCTAAAGGGGTAAGCCTCACTTTTTTGTTCATTTTCGGGGCCGAAAATTTCTTGTTTCGGAATCGATTCGTATGACCATTTCTAGAGTAATTCGACCGCCAGGAACTCAGAAAACACATAAAAAATCAAGTCGGACCAACAGCAGAGAAACGAGGACGAAAATATCCGGTTTTTCGGCTGTAACTTCTGATGCGTTGCTCGCAGCCTATTGAGACTGCGCTCAATCGAATTCTCTCGCGAAATTACGTCGGAATAGTGCCTGAAAGAATTTATTGCAGCACGTTTCAGAATGGTCAAAATTTTCGCAAAAATTCCAAAGGGGTAAGCCTCACTTTTTTGCTCATTTTCGGAGCCGAAAATTTCTAGTTTCGGAATCGATTCGTATGACCATTTCTAGAGTAATTCGACCGCCAGGAACTCAGAAAACACATAAAAAATCAAGTCGGACCAACAGCAGAGAAACGAGGACGAAAATATCCGGTTTTTCGGCTGTAACTTCTGATGCGTTGCTCGCAGCCTATTGAGACTGCGCTCAATCGAATTCTCTCGCGAAATTACGTCGGAATAGTGCCTGAAAGAATTTATTGCAGCACGTTTCAGAATGGTCAAAATTTTCGCAAAAATTCCAAAGGGGTAAGCCTCACTTTTTTGCTCATTTTCGGAGCCGAAAATTTCTAGTTTCGGAATCGATTCGTATGACCATTTCTAGAGTCATTCGACCCCCAGGAACTCAGAAAACACATGAAAAATCAAGTCGGTCCAACAGCAGAGAAATGAGGACGAAATTATCCGGTTTTTCGGCTGTAACTTCCGATGCGTTGCTCGCAGCCTATTGGGACTGCGCTCAATCGATTGCTCCCGCAAAATTACGTCGGAATAGTGCCTGAAAGAATTTATTGCAGCACTTTTTAGAATCGTCGAAATTTTCGCGAAAAATCCAAAGGGGTAAGCCTTACTTTTTTGCTCATTTTCGGAGCCGAAAATTTCTCGTTTCGGAATCGATTCGTATGACCATTTCTAGAGTAATTCGACCCCCAGGAACTCAGAAAACACATGAAAAATCAAGTCGGTCCAACAGCAGAGAAATGAGGACGAAAATATCCGGTTTTTCGGCTGTAACTTCCGATGCGTTGCTCGCAGCCTATTGGGACTGCGCTCAATCGATTGCTCCCGCAAAATTACGTCGGAATAGTGCCTGAAAGAATTTATTGCAGCACTTTTCAGAATCGTCGAAATTTTCGCGAAAAATCCAAAGGGGTAAGCCTTACTTTTTTGCTTATTTTCGGAGATGAAAATTTCTCGTTTCGGAAACGATTCGTATGACCATTTCTAGAGTAATTCGACCCCTAGGAACTCAGAAAACACATGAAAAATCAAGTCAGACCAACAGCAGAGAAAAGACAATGAAAATCTCCAGTTCTTAGGCTGTCTCTTCTTAGGTGTTAGACACAGCGTATTTGGCCTGCTTCTGTTCGATTCTTCCTGCAAATTTCCTCTGGAATATCGCATGAAATAACTGTCATCAGCAATTCCGAAATTTTTTAAATTCTTGCAAAAATCTAAGGTTGTCGCCCTACGTTCATGTCTTCACATTACTCTATCACTGAATCGATTTTCTTAACTCCACGTCGACGAACCGGCCTCTGAGCATTACTGAGAAGTCATGAAACTATTGATGGACCGACTTCTGAGGAAATACGACGAAAACATACAGAAAGTTCTTTATTCAATCATTTTCATTCGGATCACTTGTAATACCTTAATGGATAATATATCGTGTCTTGCGCAGGTGCATTGCAACCGTGCGCAGGCTAAAACCTAGTATACATAATCACTGTTCCATATACACCTCATTATACGCTGCTTCAGGTAATATATATTGTACTTTTTTAGCCTTAGCTAATAGTCATCTTTGTTATATAATGTTCGATCATTTCCGACATTTTTTAATCTACTTCGTCATCATCAAGTATCATGTTTTTTGTATTATACACTGACACTTGAACACTTGTTCTAAGATGTAGACGTAAGAAATATATCAAAACCGGACTGATACGAAACTTCCTAGCTGTGAATTCGTTATCTTTCTTCTTCATCTCTTCAATAACCTGGTGCAAATCCCATGTTGTTTGGCCGTTTCTTATAATATGTGGTTCTCAGCGAGTCTATACTGCGTAATCGAATCCTTTTGCAAAATTCCATTGATATAGTGCATCATGGAATTGATCCCAGCAGTATCCAAAATCGTTCGAATTTCCACCTCATAATAAAAAATTTCAGCTTTACTTCTTTCATCAAAAAGTTTTCAAATTTCAATTCTCCACGCAGGGAATAGATGGCCAGAAAAAGAATCAGAAGCAACTGGAACAAATAGATCAAACCGATAACAAGGATGAAATTGTTATTTGTAAAAAGTTGATTCTGGGATTTGCTGAATGTCTGAATCAATACTTTTAAAAGAATTGGAACTTGGAGAATAAATGATCGAGTTCATATCGATGAAGAATAAGTTATAAATTGGCTTATCGAAATATGGAGAAAAGTATACTCGTTAGACGTGAAATAGATCCACAGATTTATACAGAACGTTGATGGAAACATTATCTATAGTCAGCGATTGATATTTATTGTGGAAATACTTACATATATTGTATATCACGACAGCGTAATGAAATAGTTTTAATTTCTTCGCAAATTTGCGCTACAGTTTTTCGTCATGCTTCACCCGTTTCCAAAATCACGTATTTCGAGATTTTTTAAAAATCTTAAATTTCATCAGTTTGAGTCACGGTTTGAGCAATATTCACAGCGCAGGTTTCTGATGTTTCTCAAGTTTTTCGCATAGTTTCGCAAGCAAATACATGTTTCCGACACACATGTAGGTACAAAACTAGAACGTACAACTGGCAGGATAAAAATTGACACTACAAATAACGTTGCATTAGAATTACATTAGATTATTCCCCTTGAAAATCAATTGCTAAAAGAATACCGTCGACTTTTTAATAATATTATTTATGTAATTCTGATCATTTCAAAATTTTCTCTGTGAGAAAAAGATTTTTTCCCATCTTGTTTGTGTTCCCATCTGTTGGGAAACACTTCCAAATCTTGGGAAAACCTCAAAAAATAGGTTCAGCTTTCTACATATCTTCAACGTTCTTCTATCAAAGAGAAAAATGTTTCATAATTTTTTTTTGGTATCCCAAAAACTTGACTCATGGAATTTTTTTAATTCACATTTTTAAACCTGCCCAACGAATCGAAAAAATTCTGCACAGAAACATTCTTGAAACGATTGGAACTAGACACGAAATGCTTCAAAATTTTTCCCATATATTTGCAGGTCAAAATTGACTTTGTAAAAAACTTTGAAAAAATAATTTAAGCATTGGATAAATATAAACGATACACATTCGTGAATGTGATTGACATTTATTTTTCCGTCGTATAATTTCGACGTACATATTTCTTGTGCGAGATTTTCTCAACTCTTCATTTTTACAATGACAACAGTTTGTTACCAACGTTTTGCACGCGATGGTTGCTGGTCCTGAAGAACTTCTTTCACCGAAATGTGACAAAAAATAACCCAGAGCTGAAAGTTTCGAATTTATCTTCGCTCAACGACAAAAGTTTCACTCGTCATATGTTTTTTAGGATAAAAAATATTCATATTTGATGTTTTTGAAAAAGTCTCAAATGTAATGAAAAAAAAAGAACCAAACAATCTCTGCACCTATTAATGCAAAATTATGTATAACTTTCGATAGAGGTTTAGGAAAACTCTGGAAAAATAAAATACCTTTGTTGAAAAAGATAGAGAATAAAAAAACGCGTTGAAAAACATTTTTTTCCGTCACTAGATTTAATTCGATTCTCGAAGGATCAAAAAAGTCCAGAGTGATCTCGAACCTGCCTTTCTAACCTCTTTACAGCCAGTTTTCGTGTTCGTAGATCAAGAAGTAGAAGCGTCTTGTGTCAGTATTAGGGATTCCTGCGGAACTCCCGGATCCTCGAAACGTGCCCAGGATTCCGAGCCACTACAATCGCTTAACTGATCGTTAGTCGAACGACGATCCTGTATGATAATGAGTCAGGCAGTATAATGGTGATGGCGAATTTCACCGTCACGTTGAGAGAATACCGAACTTCCTGAATAACCTGAACATCGTCGTTGGAGTGCAGGCTGGCCATCGGATCCGAGAGAAAGTTATTACTAGGAATATTGCTCCCGCATGTATACAAGTTTTTGCTGCCTCGAAGTTTCCGGTTTCCTCATTGACTGGGGCACCGGAAATCGACCCTTGACCCGATGTATTGTAGAAGTTGAAATGAACAGTGATGGATTACGCTTTTGTCATGGTTTGTCACAGTTTGGACAGAAATCGCAGGATTTCATTTCGATCTAGTTACCAGAAGATTCCAGTGATATTTGTGTAAGGTGGTTATATAGGACGGTTCTAAATTTAGTTCCAATTTCCGTCACCAGAGAGCGAGACAAAAGTTTTTCAAAAATTCAATTCCCGTTTGATTAACACGTAGAAGAAAGTTTTTCGGAAATTTTTCTTCATTTCTGAAATACTGTTTGAACGCTGGATCAGTCTGAAGCTCTACACCAATAAATTGTGATATATTTTCAAAAGGAAAATAATATAGATAGACGATTCAACGAGCATGTCGTCGTTTATATCATCGAATTATCTACGTTGATGATAACAAAATTTGAGTGGTTATTGGTTAAAATATTTGAACATATAAAATGGCAAAACTTTATCGAAATGTTTTAAAGCTAAAAGGGGAGAGTATTTAACAATTTAAAACTAAGGAGAGATAATTATTTTCATAGACAAATTAACTAACAAACGATGATTTATACATATAATGTTAATTAATGAAACTCATACGTTTTATTGGTACAATTATACTTAAAGAGAGATAATTTGTACTTAACTTACCAAATTCAAAAATATAAAAGAAATATCTACCATTTTTGATTTATACCTTATAAAATAATTTGTTACATTTATTTCATATAAACCTAATTAATACAATATAAGTATCCAATCACGAGGAAACTGGTTGGACTAGAGAACAAAGTGTATCTATATCGAAATCATCCTGCATGTAAGTATAACTTTTACGAAAAATGCGAATCGAGAGTTTAGATGCGAAGATACATATTTGTATTGGATTTCCTGTAAAATTATTTGCTTTCTAGATCGGCACAGCGAAAAAACTTGTTTATCGGCAGTCTCTCGTCTGGTAATATTGATCCTCTACATTTCAAACGTGACGTTTCTACGTCGTGGAATTCGGATCTCACAGCAATGATCGTTCGAAAGAACTAATCAAAACCTTCAACTCAATCGAGAAAATATTTACCGAGACTTCTTGCTATCGGGTAAATGTGGCCAATATTATACTATGTACTATACATATCGTAAAATATTTTTTATATTATCTTTCACATTATTTACGAACGTTTTATTTATTACAAGTATTTATTAACGATTTAAATTCAGCAGTACTGACACTTTATGAAAAAGAAAAAAGTGGACGAGGTTTGATCACCGTAGTTTCGAATGAGAATTTTGAAACACGGTAGGTTAAATGTATTTGATAAATTTTATCAGCACGTGGAATGAATATCGATGAAAATCGTCATTGATTGATAGTAAAATTTTAAATCTCGTTTGCACGTACACAAGAAAAAAGGGAATAAAAATCGCCGAGTAATTTCAATCAGAGAAAATTCAATGATGCAGGTTAAAACGTGCCTTGCGTCTCTGCATAAATTCAGCTGTTTAACATTGCTCGCGCAGTTTGATTGGTTTTTGAAAATCTCTCAAAATTCCGACATAGCATTTGCATTGCCACACGTTTTCCTCTTCCATTTTGTAACCAGTTTTATTAAATTTTAGTTCAATATCGAATTGGAATACTCGTTTCGAGTTTTAAATTTACCGAATTCCTTTTTTTTTTTTATCATTTCATTTCAAAGCCCTGCAAAGCACCTGGCATTACCTTTTATCGGATCGAGGATGTTTGTTCAAGCTTTTATACCAGCGATTGGAGAGATGAACGGGTAGAAGTTTTTCTTCCCGTTGACACTTCTGTTAAGACTTGTCAAATGGCAAGCTATCAACGGTGAGCCGTGAACTGCTTTTGCATCGTGACCCTGCCCATCAATCAGAGACCAGAGTTCAAGCTCCAGGTTTAGTACAGCTTAGGCTAAGCAGTCACTGACCGCAACACGGGAGTCCACTATTCCGGATTTGACCGATGAAAACTTTAGCCAGCACAGCGTTGTGCCGGCCAAAAATTTTGTGTGTAAATACAGACTTTTAGTCCAGTCAAAAGAGGTTTGAATTCCAAATGTTCGGCTCGTGGCTGCACTTTGGTTTACAGGGGTTTTCGATCCTTAGGAACTGAAATCTGAAGTCATTTTTAAGCTGTATATCCGGGGTTTTGAGAAAACAGCCAAATTTGAAGTTTTTTGCATTTTTTCCAAAAACTGCTGTCGATAGATTAGAAATGATTTGACCATCGTGTAGAGTGGAAAATTTTACATCGAATTATGTCCTTACATGTCGGTAACGGAATGGGATTGACAAATTAAGAAAATAGAAATCCTACTTATCGACGGTATTTGGGAAAATTTCATGAAATAATTTCCTTTTCTTCAATTTGTTAATCCAACTCCGTTTGCGACATGTGAGAACATAATTCCATGTAAAATTTTGCGCTCCACACGATCGTCTAGTCATTTTTTATCTATCGATAGCAGTTTTTGAAGAAAATGCAAAAAACTTCAAAACTGGCTGTTTTCTTGAAATCTTGGCTATGCAGCTCAAAAATTACCTCAGATTTGAGTTCTTGAGAGTCGAAAACCCCTACAAACCAAAATGCAGTCACGAATGGAATATTTGAAATTCAAACCTATTTTGACTGGAATATTTATCGATGCCACGAGTTTTCGTAAATGTCGGGATATTTTACATTTTACACCTTCGAAGTTTGACTAGATGTTTATGAAAAATGCAATTATGTATCCATAACTTTAGAGAAAACAGTACATTATGTAGATATTAGTTTAATAGATTGAGTTTCAAATTAAACAATAGTAGTTTGATTTTTGCTACGATAAACTGTATAAAAGAATAAAAGTTGACGCGAATGAAGATTCGAATTCTACGTTCCATCGCTTTTCTCTGAACTGTCAAAAAGTTATATAACTTCTCCCTAAACCAGAGCTTGAAATTACACGAGTTTCTTCTTTGCGATGAAAAAATTGAAAGAAGAAATAAGCGTAGGTTTGGTTCTGAGAGCGACGCTTCGTTAAGTCTGGTTAGTTTTACGAACAATGGTTAGCATGTTGGATTTAGTATCGCAGTGAATTATAAGGAATCTAAAATAAAGAATCTTACATTGAAGAAGAAAAAAAAGAAGAAGATTTCTCACCCGAGGCAAGGATTATAATTTTTTGCGTAACGTTTTTTCCATCGAGCTTTTCTGAGCGCGTGATTGGATACTCAAAGTTCTTATGCAAATTGTGAAAATGTTTATGAATCCGTCTGGTAGTTGAAAAAACCCTGAAACTTTGTATAATTGTGTTACTTTTTCTTTAATTCATTTTACACTGTCACTGAGACTGGTTTCATCCTGATAATATATAAAAAAAAAAATTTGGTCTAGGATCATTGTGGTTGAGAGTCCTACACCCTTTATTTGATTGAACAGATCTTACTTATTTGTCAGCGAAAAGGTACCTGCAACATAAATGCGTTTGTTTCACATGTGTAACTCTCAACATATTATAAACTTCACAAGTTATTTCTATTTCATTATTTTTTCATTCAACATCGCCTTTCAAGAATTTTAATCCCGTAACCAAACCATCGTTATGTGGAATATATTTACAGACAATATAAGTTAGATATATGTAGAAAGGGGATACAATTTAGATGTATGTAAATAGACGATGCAAGTTAGATATTCGTATAAGATAGATAACGCAAGTTAGACACTGATTTACTTTCCAAAAAATCGGGTAAATAGCGGATTCTTATTCTTTAGCTTGGTTATGTATTATTCTTTAGTTTAGAATGTATTTACAGACAATATAAGTTAGATATATGTAGAAAGGGGATTCAATTTAGATGTATATAGATAGACGATGCGAGTCAGATTTTCGTATAAGATAGATAAGACAAGTTAGACACTAATTAACTTTCAAAAAAATCGGATCAAAAACGGATTTTTATTTTCTAGTTTGGTTATGTATATTCTTAAAATCTGCTCGGGTATCGCCCGTGGTGTGAGCATACATGGTGTGCCTAGAACTCCTACGATACGCCCTTTTCTTCGAGGTTAAAGCCTTCAAGTGAGATGTGTACCAACTGTCTAAAAAAATCCTTATATTATTAGGGAATTATTTCTCTGTCAAACGCCACCCTGCTCGGTTATGCCATCACGTATAGTCGTGGTTTGAGTTATTTAAAGTCTGCTAATTTTTTCCCCACGCAGATTTAACGTCACAACAATTAACCACCACCGATCTAGGGTATTTTGACACCGTTGCGTTGGTACACATCTTACTTAAGTCCAGTCCAGCGCGAGAGAGAAACTTTTCTGGACAAAGAAGCTGCACATCCAATGTCCCACACGTGAAACGTGACGTCACATTCATTTCTGATTGAAATTTTCATATGAGACTATCTCGTGACAACCATACTGATTTCGTGTGAATGTAGTATATACACCAATACAAATATGTACATACAAATATATATATATATATATATATATATATATATATATAATGTATTATACACATGTATGGGTCTCGCCTCAACCCATTCCCTGAGCTGGAGTCCGACTATTATCAAATATATTACGCTGCTTAGATCCAAGGCAAATCCTCTGCCACCGTTCCAACCCCTCCATCCCTCTCTCCCAGTTTCTCTCTCTCTCTCTTCCACTTCCTCAGTGCCGACGGTGTGCTGAGGTAGGCAACTAAGAGGATTTTCCACTTACCGGGCCAATGGGTGCATTTATCTCAACATCGTCCCACAATTCATTTGGGATTCCTCGCGACTGACAGTACCGCCAGATGCGTAAGAAACCGTAAGAGATGTCTTATACTGACTTGTATTTGCAGTCTGAGTGATCCTCGCCCATTCGGAAGTCGAGAGCACGGTTCACCAAACCCCATTTTCTCTCCTCCTCTCCGTTATCGCTGCAAATAAATATCGCTAACGTTAGACGGTCATACTGTGTCTATTGGACACCACAATACTATAATAAGTTGTACCAACCATGTACGTACCTGTAACGATCATGTCATCGTGTATAGTCGTGGTGTGAGTTATTCAAAGTCCGCTCATTTTTTCCCCACGCAGATTCAACGTCACAAAAATTAATCACCACCGATCTAGGGTATTTTGGCACCGTTGGTACACATCTTACTTAAGTCCAGTCCGTGAGACATGTGAGAACATAATTCGATGTAGAATTTTCCGCTCTACACGATGGTCTAGTCATTTTTCATTTATCGATAGCAGTTTTTTAGGAAAATGCAAAAAACTTAAAAACTGGCTGTTTTCTCGAAACCCTGGCTATGCAGCTCAAAAATTACCTCAGATTTGAGTTCCTGAGAGTCAAAAACCCCAATAAACCAAAATGCAGTCACGAACGGAATATTTGAAATTCAGACCTATTTTAACTGGAATATTTGTCGACGCCACGAGTTTTCGTAAATGTCGGGATATTTTACATTTTACATTTTTCCGGCTCTGTGGCTCATCGGCGCATCATAAGCATTCATTCTAATCCCCAGTTTTATGGTATTTTTCAGGCAAGGTTGGCTCGTGGCAACACGAGATTTAAATCACTTTTAAAAGATTTGATCGTTCCAAGGTCCTTAGATAGATGAGTGGATGGAAGGTCTTCGCATGAGGAACTTTCCGTAGAAACAAAAATGGCGATTGCAAGTGGTCTCCGAAGGATTTTTTTTTCATATGTTCGGACTGTTGTATAAAAGCTAGTCACTATACCAAAAATTGGAACAAAAATGGCGTCCATGCAAAGAGCTTCTACCACTCTAGTACCAACGGACCTTGGGTCGTTTAGTATTAAAGGTTTACCATACTTGTTCGTGTGTGTGTAGCCCAGATTTCAAGATCTTACGACTTTCAAAAGTTCAACACAATTTTAGAAAACCCAAATGATGCCATGAGATCGTACAAATTTGCGTGTTTTTTCAGGAATATTATGCGATTTTTATATTTTCAGAGATTTCTTATAGTTTTACAAAATTTCACAGAATGCCAAAGGATTTCGAAGGATCTTATCAAATTTTGAAAACTGTTTCCAACGATATTGTAGGACCTTAATGATTTCAGAGATTTTAGACATCTTAGAGGCCTTCACAATATTTCATGACATTTTAATGGATTTCCAAGGGTTGAGATTTAATCATATTTCAAAGATTTAATGGGATTTCAAAGACCTTGACACGATCTCACGTGATTTCAGAACACCTCTCACAAGATTTCAACATATTTCACGATTGTCGATACACTTACACCAGATTTTAAAAGTAGTCCATCCTTACTTGGCATTCCCAAATCCTGCATAATTGAACTCGTGTCTTTTACTCTTGTGCAGATACTTGGACATAAACGAATAGCGAAATGGTGTTTGAGGTAGATAAAGATGCAGCGTCGGTAAATACGTACGTACCATGGAATGCGAGTCTGGAAACGCGACTTGTCATCTGGGTGCACGAAGAAACTTGTGGATTCTTCGTGTGAACTGTGAAGCCCGTTTCAACAGCGGCGTATCGGTTCAGCTCGAGTTTGCGTCTCTCGGAACAGCATAAAGCTCGCTGTTTTATATGGGAAAAGGGAATTGCTGCACGTAGTGACGACGTTTCTGCAGTGACAGTTCGTTTATTAAAAAGTTTCCCAACGACATCTGACACCTGCAGGACCGGTGGAAAATGTTTCTGAACTCTGCACTGAAGGCGAGCCACGTGGGTGCAGATCATGTATTTTAAGGGGGGAGATACGTGTAGGAGCGCGTTTTTACAGTGATTTTCATGACTTTTTTTTAAACAAATAAAGAATTCATATAATTTGTTGACCTCGTGAGGTTATTTTATACATACTTTTCAAAAAAAACCTCTGAAAATTTCAAAGATTTTCCTCAAAAAGTAACGGAATCCTTCTTTAGATTCATACGTTTCGTTTTCTACTTGCGACACATCGTTTCGAGTTATTCGAGCTTTTTTACTGTCCAAGGAACTACGTCGATTTTGTCGATTTACGTTCAACCGCTTATAACTTTTGAAAGAATTGGAATTTTGAATTGAATTGAAATTTTAGAAGTATATTTTTGAACAGTTTTACAATTAATTGAGGAAAAAAAAAAATTTGAATTTTTCCTTTAAGGGGACTAGAGCAGTTTGATTTTGATGACACCAAAATGATCCAGGAATCATCAAGTTTCATTTTTTTCTAACACACTCTTGAAGAATTGTGAAAATCGATGGTTAATATCGATGTCTTGAGCTTCGTAGCTGATTTTTTTCATACAAAATCTTAATGACAATCAACTGCAAGTCATTGGTAAATAAATAAGTCGATGTTTAATCAGATCGCAACTTTCTCGTTCATCACCACCTTGCTGTTAATCATCATTGAAATGATATGTAAATTACAGTTTACAAAGTTCAAATCTTCGACACGAATCATGAATCTTTATGAATTTCAAAGCTGAAAAGAGTATGCTGGAAAAAAATTGATATCAGGCCACTTTTTACTTTTCTGGATCATCAAAGATCCCGCTGTACCTACTGGCTCTCTTATCACATTTCATTGTGAGTTCCGCGCTGAGGGTGGTTTAGGTTTTATCCCGTGGGTTTGAATCTCAACTGCGGAAGCGGGGCGGCAAATTGCCTCTTTTTTATATCACGTCAGGCGCAATGGAGCGGCTTATCAGATTACAGAGCTTGCGTAACAACTTCGCCTCACGCGGAATGTTTATCGTGTCATGTGTACCAAACCGTGTTCACTTGAGCACGTGAAGGTAGGTAAATATCATTTCCGCAATTACAAGCTCAAATTTGATTTCATAGAAATCAGTGAATTTCTGTTTGATCAAACTCAAGATTTGACTCGATCATTTCGACAAGTCAGTATCGTCTCAAGTGCCTTGCAAACAGTCCTGAGATTCGGACTAAAACGGCATTTCAATTCAGTTCGATGCGTCCTTTGCAATTTTTTAAATTTCTCAGTTATTTCTGAGAATTTCTTCCTTATCAACCGAGTCTCAAGCCACCACCACTGCGATTGTCAAAGATTTTTAGTGTAATTACATTGGCAACCGTTGGGAAGAGATCTTCCGGAAAGTATAATTTACTTCCATAGGTCAATTCGAGGGGAGTAGAGTTGTAGAAATCAAAACTTCACGATCTATGAAATCATAGAATGGATAATTATAATCGCTCGTAAGACAACATGGCTTATGGAATTATAACGAACACCTTAATTCGAAAGTTTGAAATTATCCGTTGATTTAGGTTATTCATTTGCATATTTAGCCTTTGATTGTTACGATATTTTTGGATTAACAAGAGTCTTTCTTTTCTTATTTATCACATGGAACAACCGAGGGACGACCATAGAGTATAAAACAGAGTTAGATCTAACAACTAAAGTGCAAAACATGAACTTTACTAACTAGATTATAGTTTAAACTGGACAAACTTTCAGTCGTGTCGATACAATAGTTTCCAGCATTATCTTTATGATCATGGTGATTCGTAGAGAGACGAATTTCAGAATTAACGTTCAAAATTTTTTAAGCAGAAGACAGTTCTGTCTACGAACCGAAAAAAAAATAGAGAGAAACTCAAGAATCGCAAACAAAGTGGAATCACTTGAACTTCATTGTTGGAAACCTTAGTAAAAAATAAAAAAATCAAAATCCTATCCGATACGCATTTTCACGCTCTATTATATATTTCTCAAGTCGAAGTGAATGACACACCTGTTTGAATAAAGGGGTGAAAAAATAGTTGTGGCATCTTAGTACGACAGTTTGGGCGCTCAAAACTCTGGAAAATTTTCAGAAAAGTACTCCCGGGTAGACGATATAAGGGTGGCAAAAGTTTTAACTTATGTTGAAAGTTAGTGGCAACCATGAAAGTGTTTCCCCTCTTTTATGACCCGACTGCCCACCCTTAACGATTTAGTGGACCTTAACGCCCTCAACTGTATCCATGGACCTGTACGTTAGTTCTCAGAATTCCTTCTTTCCGCGATAACTCAAGGATTTGGTATACATATATATATTAGGGTGGCGCAAAAAAACCGACTATTTTTTTTTTTTTTTTGAGCCTCGTGTGACAAAATGTTAGTTTTTGATGTTTTAAGAGACCACTCCAAAGGCCAGCTCAAAAAAAAAAAATCTCAGGAAGTCGCTCCAAATTTTTTAAGATGTCAAAAATTGTCAAAAAATTAAATTAAAAAAATTGTATTTTCAGTATTTTGTTTGATTTTTAATTCATGTCGTAGTGTATTGTAATCGATTCTTTCTTACTAAATTAAAGAAAAAAAATGTATGAAATTTTAATATGAATATTAAAAGGTCGCTAGAAAAGATCTAAAGAAAGGCACCATAAAAATTGAAAAAAAAAACATTATGAGCGACCTGTCAAAATTCAAATTTTGAACTGAAACTTTCGGAAACTTATTTTTTTTTGTCTATAAAGTTATACCGTAACGAGAAAGAAAAAAAAATATCGATTTTTGACGATTTCTGACGTTTTAAAAAATGTGGAGCGATCTCTTAAAAAAAATTTTTTTGAACTGTCCTTTGGAGTGGGCTCTTAAAACATCAAAAACTAACATTTTGTCACACGAGGCTCAAAAAAAAAAAAAAAAAAAAAAATAGTCGGTTTTTTCGCGTCACCCTAATATATATGTATAGATCTTTTCAGCTTCGCAAATATTATAGTTTTGTCAAATGGGGTACAAAGTGATTACGTTTCACCACCATTGAACCAAATGTTTCATAAGTTTTTATTTCGACTAGCTGCTTTTAAATATTTTTTTAAAACCATTTTGGAAATTTTATTTAATCATTTGAGACGTATTCCTGAAAGAGTTTTTCAACGGTTTTGAAATGTGGGTTAAAAATGGGATCGAAGACCTCAAATTATATCCATATTTCTCTGCTTTGAAAAACTGTTAGATTATTCCTTATCAATTTTGAACCGAAGACGTTTTATCAAGGCGTGGGAATTGAATGAAAGAAGTTCAAGGCGAGGAGAAATCCGTCGAACCGTGCAGAGGTTGGTTTATTTTTTCTTCCGAGATCGCTGATCGCCGCATTTCACCCAAGGCTATCAAGATCGAGATTTAGGTACTTTCTGGATAGCGAATCTAGGAGCCGAGATCGGCGAGAGTTTGCATATTCCGAGTCTCTGACTTAAGTGAAAAGTAATGGAGCGGTAAAAATGAATACCATCGTTTCGAGAAGCGCGAGCAAACGAGAATACGGCGTAAGTATTTAAAGTACAGAAGTAGATCCCGCGTTTCCGGATCCTGTTTTTCCTTACATTAGATATTCCCACTCGACCTTTTCCGATGGGAAAATGTCATCCCGACGAAGGTTTACTCTTAATCCTTTAAGTCATAGTATTAAAAGTATTCTCAACCCCTATTTTATATCCACATTTTGGATACTTGTACAATTTTTCAACTATTTTTTTATGCGATTTTTTGCTACTTTTGTTGGATACTAATAAATTTTCAACACTCGAGAGTAATTATTGCGATATAATGTAAATTGTTATTGTTAAAAAAAAATTGATTAAAAAAAAAAAAAAACGGGAAAGTTTCAGGAATAATTCATGTTTTACATAAGTAATAAGTTTTTGAGGTCGCTGATTACGAATCTGAAATTGGATTTTCAAAATTGAAGATGGCGAGTCCAAAGACCGACCCTGAAATCCCTGCGTAACGTTTTTTGATCATATTAGATCAAATTTGGAATTTTCGTCCCTAATATTGGATCTATTATCTTGAATTTTTGATTTTGATTTCAGACTTGTGATCAGCGATCCCACAAACTAATAGCTAATAAGTTGACCTCTTCGAGGCTTTGGTTATGTCGAAGAAAATAGCTCTTTTGGTAGTTGCAAGGCTTATATTCTCCAGCCTTTACTAAACTTATGAGTTATCTCTTTAGGGTTAAACCGTTAGGCTCTTCTAATTCCGACTGGAACCTTCATCTTCTCCTTTTGCCGTCCTTTTCAGCTCCTCGTTCTCATTCCACGATGTATCTTTTAATTATAATCTCTTCTCATTAGAGTATTTTATGCTAATGAAGCAAGCCAAGCCCGGTAAATGGACAATTACCTTAATTTCACAGGTTATTCTTGACACACGCTGATGATTATACGAATTGTTATTCTTACAACCCTCGACTCCCAGCAAAAAAATTCAACGTTAAAATTTTCTGGTCATACAATTAATCTAGAATTCTTCAATTTCTTTAAAGTATCATTCACAATCGACCTAATGCAGTGCTGAAGTTTGGGAATACGAATCCCATGCGAGAGTTCACAACGAATTGTGCAACGACCAATAAAAATAGACGTCTTTAAAATTTGGGCAGAATCCTCACGTAAAATTAAAATGAAATATGTCTGATATGGATGAATTAATCACCGAGAAATTATAAAATTATCCTGTCATATGAGACAGATCCTTAGCGATCATCCATTCTTAAATTTTTCGACTATCAATCTCAATCCTACGGTATAAATACCACAGTGCCTAAATTAATGAAAACGAATTGAAAATCGATGTGTTATATAAATGGAATTACACAGCCCATACGAGTTTGTTTACATCCGTCTCATTCAATTTCAATTCATCATACAGATAAGCTTACAAATATACTCACTTTCGATGTTTCAATATTCATTCAAAACTATAACAATAAATAAAAAACCAGTCACGTGAAAAATATTTTCAAAATTAAACTTCGTGGTGTTTCATTACAGAAAAGATTCTAACCGCAGGGTAAAATGGAAAACTTCCTATGGATTAAAAAACTAAAATAAAAGAAATGCTACGGCGATGTTTTCATATCCGTATTTTATTTTCTTCTTCTCCCATTTTTTTCTGTTTTTATTTCTCGAAACTGCGGGACTGTCGGTAACCATTTAAAGTGGGTCTGGTGGCAGATCGGCGAGGATGGTGATAAAACATTTAATAACACCCGCAAAGACGCGAAGGGTTTCTGCACAGTGCTTCTGACTCCTTCTCATCTCCCTCAGCTTTTCATTGTTTAGTCCATCTTATTTTCCCTCATCTTGCTGAAGGAAGATATATATATACATCACCGCGTGGTTATAGACATAAGCCTCGAGCAATACAAGGTGTGTACAAAACGTTCCAGCTCTTTTATTCCGTCGGAAGATTTCTCTCGGTAAAATGATACAAGGTGACGACTTCCGGCACGTAGTTAAAAAAAAAATATAATAAAATAAATAAATAAACAAGTAGGGAAAGAATTGAAGACAGAAAACGTGTGGAAAAGTGGTGAAATTCGACCTGAAAAGTATGACGGGCCAAGTCCCAAGTCAATCGTTAGACTCTGACCAAACCAAGAATTCTTCTTTCTCTTCTTTGCAATTCGCGTGTAACTTTATAGAGTTTTTATCGATCAATATAAGCGAAGGGTTTATGGCCCGACGGAAAATTATACCCTCGGTGACGTTTTTTCACGGCTCGAGGTCAGATCACGAAACACATGCTTTTGCCAGGCTTTTCATCGCCATTTTTGCAGTCTTCTAGTAACGTGGCTTGTTGTCCCATGCATGGTTGTAATCGACGTGGGATTTCGGTGTCTTGAGTTTGAAACTTTTCACTTTGGCTCGTTTTACTCCCCGTTCTTTTCGCAATTGTGCAAAGTATCTCAGCGATGCATTTTTTAGCCCCCGAAATGCAGGAAATATAGGAATGATAATACGTGTCAAAAAATTACACGTGTTTTTAACGATTCTCGGGATATTAGTAACTTTTCTGAATTTCGCTAGGAAAAAGTGATACACCGTCGAAATTTGAACCCTTTCTGTTCATTTGTTCACTTGATACAGAAAGAAAACGGGTTAGTTTGCTCGGTCGGTAAAGGTAGGAGTACCAAATGACCTTAAGGATAATACGAAGTGATGCGCCGTTTGAAAAAATCGTTGGGTAAAAGAGAAAAACGTCTAAAACTTTTCCAGTCTCAGTGTTTGCACCAAAGATAATGAAATAGAGTAAAACAGTATCCTTAGTTCGCGATGGGAATGATTATCAGCAAGTTTAAATAACACGACCTGAGATATTGAAAGAAAAATGGTGAGTTTGCTCGGTCGGTAAGGGTAGGAGTACTGCATGGCCTGAAATGATAGTTTTTGCAACGAGCCGAAATACAGGAATTACCTCTGTAGGAGGCGAATCACGTACGCAATATGGAATAAAAAATTCCGGCTTTATAGCAGTTGCAATATGCTGTTATTGTTACCACGTAACGTTCTATCGCAGACACCCGATGGAGATATATTGGTTGTTTTCCTTTCACGAGCAACCTTTTCGTTTTCATTTATTCCGTTTTCCACAATGTTATTTCGTGGCAAGTCTCGTCGCCAGTCCTTTTCTAAGGCTTCTACTTTTATTCGAGTAAAAAACGTCCATTCCTTAAGGATGAATCGGCTGTTTCGTACGTCTGAGTCAGAAGTTGTAAGGATAAAAAATCGTTCCAACGATCACCAGCAATGTTATTTTCTTCGATGATTGTAAACGCGAATGAAACAGCATCCTTGACGTGTGAAACTGACATGAATCTGAGAATATTTAAATCAGACACACAGAATTACTAGACACTCATGGAACCTAGCTGATTGGAACCGAGTGAAAACTACTTGTTTTATGGAGCATTATTAGTGGAGCTCTAATTCAAGCAAATCGAGAAAGTTTCACTGACGTGTCCGGACTTAAGCTGCTTATAAAGACACGTTGTACACCTCGAAAACGCGGGGATGCAAAACTCCTATACCGCTCAAACGATCAGAGTGAAACTTGGGCAGTTAATGCCTTATTTTAGCAAAAAATAGAGCGTCTTTTTACTTTTTCAAAATTTGGAAATAATTTTACAGATTGGTTACCACCCACAGAAATTGGCCCAATTTTTACAGTTGCACTGAATGGATCGAATTATTCGTCATGATGCCACTTGGCGGTGTTGAAACATACATTTTGAGCCTGGTCTCATGAGATTTGATGGTGAAATTACGAAATGGCAGCTGATCTGGTTTTCGATTACGAAGTACACCGAAATCTCATTTTGGCGACATTTGTTACCGACATTACGCGCATGCCGGTAATGTATGCGTGTAGTGTCGGTAAAAAATTACCGGCAGGCGTGAAAGATCGGTAACAAATGTCGCCAAAATGAGATTTTGGTGTTCTTCATAATCGAAAACCAGATCAGCTGCCATTTCGTCATTTCACCATCAAATCTCATGGAACTGGACTCAAAATGTGTGTTTCATCACCGCCGAGTGGCATCATACCGAATAGTTCGATCCATTCCGTTCGACTATGAAAATTTGGTCAATTTCTGTGGGTGGTAACCAATCTGTAAAATTTTTTTCCAAATTTTGAAAAAGTAAAAAAACGCTCCACTTTTAGCCAAAATAAGGCAATAATTGCCCAAGTTTCACTCTGATCGCTTGAGCGGTATAGGAGTTTTGCATCCCCGCGTTTTCGAGGTGTACGACGTGTCTTTATAAGCACCTTAAGCTGGTATTCCATAAATTGCAAAATACATTTCCTAACATATGTTCAGCGATATTTTCTTCAGCGTAGTTGAACAATCTGAACAAACTATTTCCTAATTGCTCGGAGATACGACGAACCATTATTTTCCACTTTAAGCTGAACGAAGCGATGCAGAGCAGCCTTGGTATTCAGGTATTCGGTGTAATTAGGCAGCAGAGCCAAGTTTTGGCTTGTCAAATTATGCAACTCATTGACCTGATGGCTGCACTTCGAGACCTGCGTGATCCAGAGTCGCGGTGCATAGAAACGCGGACTCAAAAGTAGGTACATGGAATTCCTGATCCACAGTCTGTAACGGTTCCTTGTTAGCGATTAGCTTCGAACTTTTCATTAGTCGATAGAACCGCAAATTGATGAGCTTCGAGGTATAACACGTAGGTATCACGTGGCGTATACAAAGCGAAATTGGTTTCAAAGTGTTGGCGAAATCCGTTTGCATTCGTGTGGTTTCCATTGTTTCGTTACGATCACTTTTACCTCCAGAAATTCGTGTATCAATTGGGTATTGAATCGTTCCATTCGAAACCTTGATCAATAAATGACGTATTCCATTTATTACAACGATATTTGCTTGGCTTCAATTTTGCCAAATTCGTTGTTCGAAACTCCCGCGTTGTTTAGTCGATCTGCAAGCTTCAGGTCAAGCTTATTTGATGCTCGAGAAATACGTGAAAATTTAGACATTCCCAGTTTTTTATGCAAGTACCAAGTTCAAAGAATTTTATTTTAGCATATCAATAGATTATATTTCTATTGAAAAGAACGACAAAATTTTATTCCTGAAGATTAGAATTGTTGTTCGTCATTTTTGAAAACTGTCAATCTAATTGACGTCACGTTTTACCTCAACATTTTAAAATCACATTCTTCTACGAAATCTAACGCAAGGATTTCAGATATCTTAAACAACTTGGAAAAACACAGTTTATTCTGACAAGGAATGACGATTTTTTTAAAAACGTTCTATTTCGTTTTCCTCAGTTTTTGAAGTTGTAAATCTCATTTAAAATCCGTAATCGAATGACGATGTCATCTTTTCAAACGTTCAATTGAAAAAACTCCAATAACGATGTTAAAGTTGATTTCATCCCTTGTTATTCAAAAAATTTCAGGGGACCCACTTTGCCCCTAAATTTTTTGAAATACCAAAAATTTTGTGATGCCCACTTTGCCCCCCACCCACCCCTACATATCGAATACATTTCTTCATGCGACGACATGCTCTCCGAAAATATCAACGCCACAGACGAGTAATTCAGATCAAAAGTAAATGGAAAGCTTACGATGAGTCGCATCTATATAAGTAACGTTTAAACGAGTTGTTTCATTGACGTTTCTTGAACAACGACTCATCCCGCGATTTTTATGATCTTGTTTTTCCTGGTCTCGGCGATCGATCGTGACATTGAATAATGCTGAACGTAAAAATCAGATATAAAATAAGACTATAAGCAATTCGTGGTCCTCGGGTTAAGACTACAGAGATTTTTTCTCTCAGATTTGAAAAATTCCAGACCTAAGATAAATCGAAATCGATAAATTTTAAGCGAGAAAATCAACCCTTTAAAAAGAAAATAACCTCAGGATTTATAAGTAACGGTTCATTAGTTATCGCTAATTGTAATAAATTAGTTTCAGATTCCCTCTACACTGACCGAAAAATTTTTTTTAAACTTCGGTTGTTCATTGATCAAGTACTTAAAATATGTTAAGAATGAAATTCAGCTTTCCATGAGCTTGCAGACTTGAATTTCCACATGCTGTTCAAGCAACGAAACTCAGACTCACAATCAGAACAAAGTCATTATAATAATACTCGCTGGCTTTTACAAAGTAAAATGCAACGGGTGTTATTCCTTTTTTACTTCTTTTCTCTCGTTTACTTGCACCGCTATTTCCTCGGACCGATTATATACGACGTACGTATATCGTCAAGGAGTCATTATTTCTTTACTCTTAGTTAGCGAATACAGATTAGAAAAAATCCCTTTTTTCTTGCCATGTGATTACAAGATGAAAACACGAGATTTGATATCGATGAAAACTCGTTTCACGTCATTTTACGAATTCGCTGTAAAGTTATTTTATTTGCGGATTTTTCTATACACTATGTAATAATTTTATTTTACCCAAGAGCCTAAAAGTGATTCAAAGCTTTACTCCCCGGTATGAATAATTTTACGTAACGTAACGTAACAGGTGAAAATAAAAACAACACTTTTTTTATTTAAATCGATTGCCTAAAATCGGAGTTTGAATACTTTGCTCAGTTTAAAACTTCAAAGATGAGTGAGTCGTGTTGAACAAAGGGGGCTAATGAAGTTTTGATGGGAAATTTCATGCTCACCGGAGATAATTAGCAGTGATTTGGCGTTTGAGGAAATAATAATTGCTTCAGATTTTACAACACTCTGCTTAATTTAGGATATCAGGTACGCTATAAAAACTCAGATTCGCACGACGACCAATTTTCTCTCTCAAAATCGCACTCATTACGTTACTCTTTCAATTTTTATCACCAAATATTGTTACACTTGCCGTTTCATTTTCGTTATCTTTTACACTGTATACGGGTTGTGCTGATCGTATTTCATCGGCATACGGACCGAATCGTGGAGACATGCCGCGACGTGAAAAGCGATAAGCTCCATCGGCTGCTGGACAATTATTTGAATCAACTGCCTGGAATTGCAAACGAAGCTATTCGGGTCCTGCGATAAAAGTTTTCAGTGCGCCCTGATGGGCAAAAAGCGTCGAGAAACCGAGCGAGCGGTTTTTGCATTGTACTGCATTTCAGTCAGCCATTGAATTGCTGTTGAAAAATTTTTACTTCCATTTTTCAACGCGTTACAAACCTGTAAATTCTTGTTTTACCGTCTATAAATTCGGGACAAAATCAAACTTCAATGCTTCAAGGCAATAAATTTATACAATCAGTCATTCGTCGTGCCCAGATTGCAAAAAAAACTGCAAACAGAGATGCTGATTATTTATTTTAATACGATATTCAAATTCTAATATTTGTAAGCACCATAGATTTCATTTCAAATCGTTTCAAAATGGTTCAACAGTAGGAGGATATGTTCGATTTTATTCTTAGGTGGATCAGATCATTTAGGAGACTATTTTCTAAAAAGTCGCTGAAACAGATTTTCTTTTTCCAGTATCTGTAAATTCGATAATATCATTTGTTAAATATTAACTTAAATGTCATCAAAGCGAAGATAAAAGTGTTTGAAATCGAACGAATCCACTAGATTTGTAATCGCATTGGAGCGATATAAAATCAATCATCAATTCATCGAGCTTTCGTAAAAATTTCTTTCGTCAGTTTTGGATGAAAATTTGAAATTTTTTGTTCAGAAAATGTCATTTTTCGACGGTTTACTCAAATCGTGGCCAAAAGTTAGACGAACCACGAATTAATCAAAGCGTTAATGAAGCATAATCGATTTGTTACTAACTGTGCATATATACGAACGAATGGATCAATCAATCGATTAATTTTGATCTCGGTCGATTTTCTTTTGTACAATCAGAGTACCCATAAAAAATTTATTAATTCGCCTTAAGCAAGTTAATTTAATATGCATATGAATCAAGGGAGGAAATTGTTTTCCCATGCGAATGGTGAAATCGTTAATTACATTAATAACCGGGGATTTTCTGACCGGTGAAAGGGGGATAAAATAATGGCGACGCAGGGCACGAAGTGTCAGGCGTTGGCAAAAGCCTCGCTGTGACGATATCCGTGCGGCAATATCCTGTAACGAAGGCCAATAAATAAAGGACGCCTCCGCAACGGAATTAAAACACATACATCACGATGTTCCAATGTCCGTAGGCCAGCAACCTCTGTACTTTCTACCCCCTCCCCATCCTCACCTGGGTGCCGAAAAGCACGCGAACGTCGCTGATAGGCAGAGAGTGTAATTAATCTGACAGAAGCGCAGATTGTGAAATTATTCGAAATCGATATCGATATGCCTGTACAACCCGAATTATACCTCGTTTTAAATTACAGAGGAATTTGTTTCAACCTTTATTACACAAACGTCATATACCGTGTGTCCATGAGAAAAGTGAGCCCACAGCTAACAGCGAGAAAATATCCCTAGGAGCCCACAGCTAACTGTGAGAAAATATCCCTAGGAGCCTACAGATAAGAGCGAGAAAATTTCCCTAGGAGCCCACAGCTAACTGTGAGAAAATTTCCCTAGGAGCCGACGGCTAACGATGGGCTTCTAGGGACATTTTCTGAGAGTCACGATTTGTATTGCGTGGGCTGCTCAATCAGGCGGTAACTGTGGGCCAATAGAATGCGAGTGACTTGACGCATGCGCATAAGGTGAGCACTTTTCTCATGGACACACGGTACATCGTCGTCAAACAATTGGACCGTTTCGAATTGAAGCAATTCATACGGATGCATGGATACACGTTTTTATTTTTTTCCTGGAAAAAAATCTGAGTGCTAATTTTTTACGACTATTTTTAGCTCAAATTGTTTAAAAGCTAATTTACAACATGTGTCTTTTCATTTATTATGTCCCGAAACGTACCGTTTATTCTAATTGTAGCGTCGGAAAACTTTACAACTTGGAAGGCTTCCATGACTCTATATGAAAAGAGATAAAGATTGGAGGATGAAATATGGAACGAAATAAATTTGTCTAAAATACTGAATTGAGCCAAGAGAAGTTGTTGCAATTTATTGGCTCACATGGAAAAAGCCGCTGAGGCATAAAAACCCCTTATGATTACAATTAAAGTTGTGTCAAGAGTGTATGAGGTGTTAGTGTACGATCAATGGTTGTGTCTCGCAAGTGGAGAACTGCCGTGAGATTCAGAGGCCGAAGGCGTGAATCTAGGGAGGTTCGATCGGCTGGCGAGAATCCACTGTTTAAATTGGAGAGGAGAGGAAGAGAACAAGAGAGTTCCGAGCGCGACTGGAATGGCCGGAGACTCGAATCAGACTGACAAACCGAGCGTCGATTCCCGGTCAGTTATTTATTCTTCCAACGATCAGCGCCATCTTTGGGGTTAACGACGATCCACCCAATCATGAACCCCCGCGATCACGCAACTTACCGTGGTTTGTTGGTAGCGGTACGAGCGGTAAAGATTTAGAGATTTCGGGTATCAGATGGGGTAGAAATTGCACGTGGACATGGGAAAGGTAAGGATTGGTACGGTCGAAACACTAATTTCTTTACAGATTTTAACAAAATAATCCTGAGTACAGTCTCAGATGGATATATTATCTTGTCGATAATTCAGACACAGAATCACATCTGAAATCATTGCGTCGAAAGGGAGATATCGATTGAAAAAACTTAGAATTTTGGGACACTTTTTAAAAATTACGTTTCGAGGGAAATTAGATATTTTTAGCGAGATGAAATTGTGAATATGAAGAACAAATTCACGGAACGACAAATTACCGGAAAATAGATTATTCTACTCAAAAAATTATAAATCACTGAATTTTCAGTAGGTTGAGTTGAAAATTAACTGAGTAACTCTCGAGACGCAGGTATTTAAGAAATAAAATATGGTGACATTGTGGTGAAAAAAAAGTATTTATTTGACGAGTGAGATTGAATTTTTGGAAAAAGAATGAATTGGCGGTTTTTACGATATTTCATTATTTATCTTGTGTCAAATCAGACTGTTTTACATATTTTTACATGTCATTTACGGTGAACATACCATGGGGTCATTTGGACCCCGGTGTGTAGCGCAAGGGTTGAAGAAAAGTTTTTTTTACTTTATGTTTGAGACTCGTTCTAGAGAGCTCTTATCTACTTTGGAAGGAGGGGTTGACGCTAGCAAAAATTAATAAAGAAAAAATGATAAAATAAAAGAACGTGTGCTGAAACGGCCTGATACAACGATATTCAACTGACAACGAGTATTTAAAAGCAATGAATCTCAGCTACTGAAAAAGTTGCACCGTTGTTGTTTGGAAACTTTCCACTCACTGAAACTCGTCAACCGTGATCATCCTATTCTAGAAACTTTCCTTTTTTATCTTAAGCCACTATACTATTCGGTGGAAGGGCTTATTACCGAAATCCAGCCATGCTCTTGGTGAGTAGCCAGATAATTAATTTCAAACTTTTTCTCACTGAGAATTAATTATGTATCGCGCGAGTGTATCGAATATATAACACCTGGAAACATTCACTCGGGTGGAGAAAAAAAAAAGTACGAAATTTTTGAAGCATAACTTTCTTTATTGTTCTTTTGCTTTAAAAAGATGGAGGGAATATGATGGATCGGTGCTGTATAAGCTACCGAATATACGCCACGTCACGTCTGTTAAATAAACTATTTCTGAACAACATTCGCAACTGTTATAGATTCAGCAATAATTATTGAATGAGATATAATTTAATCCTCGATGATAAATCACAAGTCACTTATTGCACTGTTTGAATCTCCCGCTCGATGTTGCTTGCTTGGCTCCAAGGGAAACACTATACCGCATTGCGCAAGCCGGTCGATATTTATACTCGATCTTGGATCTAGAAGAATTGACTCTGGTGAATGCAAGAAGTAGATGGTTTTAGTAGTAAATTCGGTACTAACGGCGCCAAAATACTCCAGATCGGCGGTGATTAAATGTTGTAACGTTGAATCTGCGCGAGTCTTTTAAATGCCTTCTCAGTTGTAGCGATAATGTCACGGGATTCGTGTACTGGAGAATATACTTATATTTTTTGAAACATTGAATAATTCGAATATCAGTGCAAGGTACAAAAAATTAAATTACGGAAATTAGGTGTTACGCAATGTGCACGATTATTTCCGCAACATTGCACAATACACGAATGCGCCATTTCTACCATAAACAATATATTCATTTGCGAAAAACATTTAAAATAATCTATTTTCATTTCAATTACGAATAACATGTATGTTGCACAATACATAACCGTCAAACTGTAATAACTGTTCTGTCTTGTGGACTATACACGATTGCGTTACCAAGCAGGGTAGCATTCGCCAAATAAATAATTCCCTAACGATATAGGGATTTTTTTGTGCAGTTGGTACAAGATTACTTAAAGGCTTTAATCTCGAAGAAATAGGCGTGTCGTGGGAGTTTTCACACCACGGTTCTAGTGCTTTATAATTCCAGTGAGAAACGTCTGATTGTCACTGGAGAGGTTAGGAATGTTCGAGAATAGAATCATACGGTTTTGAACAATTTGAAATAATGAAATGGGTGACAGAGGGAGTAAATATAAGCAATTTCAAAGACATGGCTCACCATCCATGATTTGAATTCAAACGTGTATTTCAACGAAAGAATCAAAATATAGAGAAACTTTCATTTTTATAAAATTAAGTATCAGCAAGCTTCAACTGTTATCATTTCAACATTGAAAAGTCATATTTCCAATTTTGGAACCGGTTTCAATTATCGTGTCTCTTCTTTTCATATTGCATAATTATCGAATTATCGAATAACATTTTCGTGTCGTTATAAACAATACAAAAGTGGTTAGTTTTCGGGATGATTTTATCGTGCATAGAATATAACTATAACGATTTCCCCGCCAGGAAGCTGCTTCATTTTGTTAACAAGACAATTTTTCGAAAGACGCCATGAAATAAACATCCCTCCTCGTCTATTTAGCGCGCAATTATGGGGCACGGTGTTAACGCTACCCACGATCCTAAAATATTTTATACCGCTCACCGGATTAGCATAGTAATATTCGAGCTCAACGAAACAATATTCCGAGGCCAGAGACGTCAAATAACTCAGTTAACCACTTACCTAACCCCGAACACCCCGCTGCATAATACGATAAATTGTATAATAATTTTCAAGATACGATGCACAATTTTTATTTTTTCAAGCTACGGAGATATCTTCAAATACACGGTAATAAAAAGTATTGGAATTATAGTCAAAAGCTTAAATGTATCCGTTCTTCGTTTCAAATCGCTTCAGATTGGTTAAAGATATCGAATTTAGTCCAGAATACGTCATTTTACATAGAAGACTCATTTCTATAAATTCACGATGACGTATTTTTTTTTTTTTTAACAAAAGTCGATTCAATATCGATATTTTTTTTTAAAGATAATCAACAACGGTGCTACCTACTAGGTTTTCAACAATTTTGAAGCATCGACATCTAACCTTTGGTTAATAACTCCAGTATCATCTATTCTTATATTTTCAAGCAGATCTTTGATGCTCGCGAATACAAAAATTCGATAAATCACAAAAGCACGTTCCGAAAAAGCTACAATATTATCAAATCATGAATTCTAACTAGATGAGTTTTAAGTATCATAGCTCATAGATAAATTGAAGGTATATACAATCATTTTGGAATCTGTCTATGCGAAATGATAATTTTTCTTTACGTATAGGTATAAAAATATTGGCTGGACCGGATGACGTCACACTTTCGTTCACCCCAAGACACGAGGATGAAATGAAACCGAATTAAGGCTCTTGGATGATACGCCACATTCGATTTTCCCACGACTAGAGACCTACTGGTCTATTTCCGTTTTAACCTGAAAAAGAGAACGCGCCTCGAGCTTGTCGTCCGTCATGGTGTCCAGTAGAAAAATGGCAATAAATACGCGTCACTCAAGGATATTATATTTTGATATTTAGGACTCGTGTCCTGACCCACAACAACGATTTATGGTGTGTAGTAGTCAGATGTAGCCAAATCACATTAGTTATCCCAAAAATGACTTGACCATACATCATTCACTGACACAGAGAAGCTGCTCACACGATAAATGATTTGACGAAATTGAAAAAAGTTTTAATAATTAAAGAATTGTCAACATCGTGAACACCAGAGTGTGCAGGGAAATGATTTCATAGGAATTCGTGACGCTCTGTAATCGATTGGAAAAAGTTATCTGTCATTTTATTCTAGTATAAATCTTGAGTCCGATTAAAATATCACGACGGTCAATAAATTATTTCCTCCTTCTGAACGACCCTTTGTCTTCTTGGCTACATGAAATTCCGCTTAACTGGAAACGCCAAGAGTGCAGCAGCTGGACTTCTTCGGACTAAATCTGGTCGTTTCTTGAATTCCAGCATGTAGGACAACGCCGGAAGCTGTGTCTCAGTTCGTTTCAACTTCTTTCCAAGTCCTTGGAGCGCCGGAAACAAGGAAAGCTTGAAGGCTGGAAAGCATTTTCACCAGCATTGCTAAGGGGGTGGTTAGAACTTAAGTGACTGACCTTTGCTGCGCCCAGTAAACTTCTCCAGAAAATACATCCGGGGTTAATGGTGTCCAAAAAAGTTGTTCCAGCCTGCAGTCATACTCTCTGAATTAATAAGGACTTTTCCTTTCGGGCTCGTATTTTGAAATCCCCAACTTTTTTGAGTCCATAGTTTATATTTTCACACACGTATTGACTCTGCATTCGTGATGCTGTGATCAGGTCTTCGGGTTTATTATGCATAATACTTGTCCTCATCAATTCTCGAATTTTATAACTTCACGGCACGGACATTAATTTTCTAATTACATAGACTGAGCGACATTGCCGAGCATCGAATTCTCTCTAGGGAATACTAATCAAGTTTTCAGGATGTTCTTAACAGCGAGAAATTAATTTGATCATTCCGATGGAATATTTCCGAGGAACTCCAATTAGTAAAGACCCATCTCTTAATGCAGATTTTAAAAAAGTATTCACTTTTATTGCAGTAATAATGTCTTAATTATATTTATTCAAAATTCAGGGAAAGTGATAAACCTGAGGGAAAAAATCTTTAAATGAACAATATGAGAAATAAATAATATTTCAATCTATTTTCGTGAACACGAACCCAGCTTCAATTATTAAAATCTAAAAATTCAACTATTTAGAAGTTGTTTTTTTTTCAGATTTCCAAAGTACAAAATCTAAATATTAGGTTTCTCAAAATTTATGTTTCTATTTTTGTAAGGCAGAAGAACGATTATTTAGAGCAGGCTTTTAAACTTTGAACAGGTTTTTATTTAAGAAAAGGAACCCAAAGTTATTACATTCAATAAAACCTGTATAAAAAAAAATGACTAAGCCTTTGCAGGTGTTGATATTTTGTTATCAATTTTTCATCGATAATGTAAAGACTAGAAGAAAAATTATGTCACAATTGGCGATTTGTAAGTAAGACATTTTTCGTGATAAAAATTTGCATAATTATGTCTTTTCATTACATCTGCCGATATTTCTGGATAAGAATAGAAAAAGCAAAAATTTTTCATAGATAGCTCACATGTTTTTGTTTTCACATTATCTAATATAAAAATATTACCTTTCCCTATTTATGATGATAAAAATCGTTAGAGGTTTATAGCGCGTATGAAAATTGGTTGCAGAAACCGTGGAAATTTTCGACGGGAAAATTCCCTCCGTGTGTCAAATTTTACCCAGTAACAAAATGTTTATTTATAAAACATGGTAAGGATTTGCGCCTGATTAGCGTAAAGTCTGAAGGCTTGAACTTATCCTGAAGGCTTAATGATCCTACAGGAGGTTCAGGATCAGCAGCAGCAACGTCGAGAGAGAGGAATAAATAATTGATAGAGCGTATTGTGCATGAATTTTCGTTGCTGAAGGTGGGATCCAGAGAAGCGGATGAGGCTTGGAAATAGTGAAATTTGTATAACGAAAGCACGGGCTGATTAGCCAGGATTATTATTATAATCCCAAACTAAATCGGGGCTGCGGGGTCACGTGCCAGGAAAATGGCCGACGGTACAACACTGGTAGCAACAATTATTTACCACTTTGTTCACCGCAGAAAACAGGGGAAGCTCTCACGTCTCGAAAATAACACGAACCAGTCGGACCCATCAGCAATATTGGCTAATTTCAAGAGCTCGACGATGAGCAGGTTTCTGGCACCGCAGCCAAGCCACACTGACAATGAGAAAAATTTCATTTGTATGGTTAACCCCAGGAGAAAAGATCCCGTCAACGTGACTCGCACTGCCGACGCCGTTTTTGAAATAGTAAAGATTCCATAAGTTAGGACTGTTTTTAAGCAAAATGTGATTTTAGAAAAACAGAACAAAAAAAAAAAAAAAATTTCAACCGTTTTCTATTAAAAGATTTTCATTTCAGAATATGTCCAAATATTTTGGATACTCTGTTTTTGAGGTAGAGCTGATCGAAAATTGTTTATTGAAATCGAATCACTTTTCTCGAATTTTTTTTGGTGGAGAAAACATGTTCATTCTTTGACAGCAATATACGAAAATTAGGATTTCAGAAACTTCATCATGAATATGGCGATGAATGAAATTTTTAAACGAAATTTTTGACACTTTGAAAACTATTTGTAGACCACAATGAGTCATCTTAGAAGAGACCTGAAAAACGAAAAAAAAGTACAACAACATCCTGTGAATTATAATATCGGAGAAAAAAATCAGCAGGTGAAATAGGCATTTATATAGGTTTCTGGAACTTTTTTCATGACAATGTAATTGTAGGCAAGTATTGCAATTACGCGAGGCGAAAGGACCGTTGCCTCCTTGATGCACACGATTCATTATATAACAAAAGTATGTTACATATTTTTTTACGAAGCACGAAATTGAGGTTAGTGTCGCGTAATGTCAGATTTGTTCGCGACAGCGCATGCGCGCAGTACTGAAACGACCAATTTTGAGTCCTAGAAGTTAAAAATAGTCTTTTCGGTATGACGCGCATGCACTGTCGCGAAAAAGTCTGACATAAGGCGACCCTAACCTCAATTTAGTACTTAGGATGGATCATTGGTTCACAGAAACGGGGTTGTATAAAGTTTACTTTAATACGACTGGCGAAATAATTTATGAGACCTTGAGCAAAAAAAATAGTTACCTACTCATACTATCAATTTCCTGATTAAAGGTATTAAACTGATTTCCATTTTGTACCCAGCCCTAAATTTCCCGGAAATGGTAAAAAAATGTAAGCAGTCAAGGGTTGTAAAATAATCGCAATTCAAACTTTTTCCCGCTGCGGTTACCCTTTCACTTTTCCCTACTTTCGCCATTTACACCCTCGACTCGTGACGAGGATCGTTCTAATAAGAAGCGAAGCGAAGGTATGAGTATACATGGTGTGCCTGAAACTCCTATGACATGCCCCTTTCTTTGAGGTCAAAGCCTTTGAGTGAGATGTGTACCAACTGTCTAAAAAAAATCCCTATATTGTTAGGGAATTATTTTTCTGCCGAACGCTACCCTGCTCGGTAATGCCATCACGTATAGTTGTGATGTGAGTTATTTAAAGTCCGCTCATTTTTTCCCCATGCAGATTCAACGTCACAACAATCAATCACCACCGATCTAGGGTATTTTGGCGCCGTTGGTACACATCTTACTTAAGTCCAGTCCAACGCGAGAGAGAAACTATTTTGGAGAAAGAAGCTACACTCCTAGGCACACCATGTATACTCACACCACGAATTGAGCTGAGCTCGGAAACAATTTCGTATCTCGCTTCACTTCGTGTGTACCTTATGCTCTCCGCCAATCTGTGTGTTCAGTAATTAAATTTCAGTCATCTGGGAATAGCTTGGCTTGCATTCGTGCAGTTTGCAGTTTCTCTGTCCCAAAGTATTGCTAACCAGAGCAGCTGAGTAATTCTCTAAGGAAGTGTGAAATTCGAGCCAAGGATCTGTCCTAGCAATATAGAGAATGGCAGCTCCGAAGTTACGCTGCAGTTTTGCGCTCGTTAGGACAATACGCAGGCAGAATACGTCTGAATGAAATCCGCGCAATTTTCTTTGGCAAAACCGCAAAATCACACCATATTTCCAATATTTGTTGTACTCCTTCGTTTCTCCCTAACGCCTTGGAGCAGTCCTACCTTTACCGACCGAGCGAACTCATCCGTCTTCTTCCTATATTAAATAAACAAAGGAACGGAATGGGTTGAAATTTCGACGGTACATAGCTTTTTTGTAGCGGAATCGAGGAAGGTTGCTCATATAGAAATGTGGGAATAGCGAAAGGGGTCAAAAAATCACATTTTTTTTTACGATTTTCGGGAAATGAATAACTTTTTTCGATTCCACTACAACATAGCTATGCACTGTCGAAATTTCGACCCATTCCGTTCCCCTGTTTATTTAATATAAGAAGAAAACGGATGAGTTCACTCGGTCGGTAAAGGTAGGACTGCTACATCGAATTAACTTTTACTCTAAGGATAAGCCGAAGGATTCGGTTGAAGGAATTCTTGTTTTTATATCAATCGAGCATCTTTCGAGATTTCCCGCGTTGCATGAGTGATGAATTTTTTCCATGTTTACTCCCGGCGTTCCGGGGAAGAATTACGGTAAGAAAATGCTTGGCGCTGAATATTGAAGATCAATTTTATTCAAATGAGCCTCACTTATACCTTCGAAATCGGTTGATTCATTGTATAAAAACTCTGCAGGCCAGATATTTGTTGCCTGCAACGTAAGCCTATCAATCATAGTATAAAAGCTTGAGGTCAAACTCTGTAGATATATATCATATTATTCAACTGCGATGCCGTATGTTTAATGCAAGATATCCTCGCACGGTTGTAGGAATTATATTATCATGCCTTACATGCCGATGAAATGTATTATGGTAAACACAACGTGCAAATACACAATATGAATTACAAAACATGTTTTGCCACCGGACAATCGATACGAAATATCGTTTCATTTCAGCAGTCATCAGGTTATTGATTATGTCGATGCGTTAAGCGGTTATAAAGTGGAATTTTAAAATACCTAAATATCCCTTTTATTTCTGAGTGAACTGAGACAAAATTTTATTCGTTAAATTTAATGAATAATCTTGGTGAAATCGACATCGTTGCAATAACGATTCAAATGTTGTTGGAACTACAAGGAAATTTGTCTAATTATGTTAAATCTGTTTATTTAGTTTAATAAATTTTCTTGTTGAACTATTTTTTAAGATTGGTTGAGTGTTTCAATGATATCAAATCAGTGTAACTTTACAGAGTTACAAGGAAATGTGCAGAGTAACCATAAACAAATTGAAAAGTAACATGTTTTCGATTTTATGGTCATAGTTAAAAAACTAATCTCCATTTTGTAATCCAAACTAATTTTTTTCGGTTGTGGTGAAAGCTGAAAACGCGTTGGACTGTATGATTAAAACCATAAGTATAAACATTTTTATCTTTCTTAATTTGTACTCTCAGATTTTTTTCGGGATATCCGACGACCAGAATTCCAAAGAGAGGTTATAATTTGAAATCCCAAAGTTACCGTCGATTCAGATAGTAAGAAAAAAAGTTATGAGATCAACTGTAGGAGTGAAAAATAATCAAAAATTATCCCCGGGAGCAAAAGTAGGGTTATGTTACAAGAGCCACTCACATCCCAGAAACTTAAAACCCAGATGAAGACCAATATATAAATCTGCGAGTGTACCTAATTGTGGAATTCCGTTTTCCAAAATCCGGTAACGAAGAAGGTGGGGATGATAACATCTACTTTTCCCACAATCACACTCAGTCGGTATTGTCACGTGTTGAACAAATTGATCTGATTCAGAAAGTGACAGGTTTTTCAGGGGAGAAACAGCAATAAAATCTGTACTCCCTCTGATTCAGCAAGTCAATTTTAACGGACTAACAAACGGGAGTACGTTTTTTTTTTGTTATCTCAGCAACGTTGCAGCCTTTACAAATGAATTTTAAATGGATAAATTTTAGAGCCGAATATCAATTTTCATCCTGTCATAGATAATATGTTTAAAAAGAAAATTACATTCAGGAAAATGTTTTACATCAATTTTGTTTTTCTGCCCGCAAATTTGAAATATATCACAATTTTTTTGGAATTTAAATTATGACGCTGTATTGCGTATAAAATTATTTAAATCACGCTTAAAAAGCTCTAAAAATTTTCGTTAAATGCTGAACACATGTTAGATAATTTATTTCCAAAAGTTGAAAAATTGTTTTGAATAAAATAACGAATTCTCAGTAGGACATCCTCGAGTGATGATTGATTGTTGCATTCTCGGAGGATTTCTTACCTGCAGGTCAGCATCTTCTTCTCCTTTTATCTCCTTTTCACTCAGTGGCGGCTAGAGTTGGAATTCGAACTCCTGTCAGCCGAGACAATTCGCACTCCGCAAATTCCCACTGGTCCTCCTTCCTCTGAGAAACGAGTTCCGTTGTCCCAGTAAGAAAAAAAAAGAACACCCTCAGGATAGGTTCGAGTTATCCCACGGAAGTCTCACTCTAACGCTATTTCGCAGCTGATTCCTGATCCTGACGTATTGAGCAGTTTTTCACCTTGGTGACGTCGAAAATCGTATTCGAAAAACTGAAAGGAAGAATTAAAAAAGGTGTCATTTACAAGAAGAAAAAAAAACCGGAAACCAATAGCACTCACAGCCACCATATCAATTTAATTTAAAGTATCACTCTTAAAATTGCAACAAAAAATGAGATGGAATTATAATTTTTTCATTTTTTCATTCGATATTACGCGGGTAAGGGACGCTATACGATTTTGTTATCAAATATTTATTCACACTTATTATCAGATTCATGATTACTCAGGTAAACAGTATTAGAGCTTTTTGAGATTAACCTTTTGTCAGACTGTCTAAAATTAATGGCTCCTGTATCCCGAAGTTTGGGATAATGGGAGCAAATAACATTTTTTAGTTTATTAAATTCTTTTAGCTAGGATTATTTAGTTTAATGATTTTCCAGTGATTTTCTGGTAACCAGATAAGTAAAGCTTACCTTTGTAATTAATAAAGAAATAAATTATGTAAATTACGAGTTTTATTAACAACTTTCTTTAGCATGCTTCCATTCCCCCACGTTCCCTTTTGTAACGTTTTATCAAACCGTGGAATACAAGAAAAAAAAAAAAAAAAAAAAAAAAAAAAACAATCAATTTATTAAACAACGATATATGAAACAATTATACAAAATATTGAAACAATTATTCATCTGGTCTGAGGATCGAAGAGATATACACAAGATAATCAATAGAATACCAATAGAATAGACCAGATAGTCTATTATTATTCCGAAGATACAATAAACAATATGCAATAAAGATAAAATTCAAATACAAGTATCATGAAAGACACACGAAAAAAGAATAAATGAGGATCTCAGACAGTATTGTTAAAATGTATAGAAACTCGTTGAGGGTTCGGAGAAGTCATGCCTATAGAATGATTTTGAAGGAAGTACAATTTTTTATAATATTTATTGTTTTAAGTGTCATCGTATTTTAAATTGTAATTTGTTACCTGATCAGGATTTACTTTTATGGCACTTCACAGGTTTTGGTTTTACACTTTTGAAATCGAACTTTCACCTTCGACCGTCTGTGATTTTACATTTTAATTTGTTACCTGATCAGGATTTACTTTTATGGCACTTCACAGGTTTTGTTTTCACACTTTTGAAATCGATATACATTATGAATAGATATATCGTCACACCCTGTCGTGGTGTGAGTATACATGATGTGCCTAGAAGTGCAGTTTCTTTCTCCAAAAAAGTTTCTCTCTCGGGCTAGACTGGACTTAAGTAAGATGTGTACCAACGGCGCCAAAATACCCTAGATCGGTGGTGATTAATTGTTGTGACGTTGAATCTGCGTGGGGAAAAAATGAGCGGACTTTAAATAACTCACACCACGACTATACACGATGGCATTACCGAGCAGGGTAGCGTTCGCCAGAAAAATAATTCCCTAACAATATAGGGATTTCTTTAGACAGTTGGTACACATCTCACTCAAAGGCTTTAACCTCGAAGAAAGGGCGTTTCGTAGGAGTTCGAGGCACACCATGTATGCTCACACTACATACCCTATACTATTCTTGTCTCGAGTTTCTTCGAAATCACTCCTGAATCTTAGCGGCATCGAATCGAATCGAATCGAATTCGATAGGTAAGCTGAACCTGAAATCGTTCTTCAGGGGCTAAGCTGATAATTCGAAACGACACCGCGGGAAACACGAATCGGCACTGAATCTGCGGGGAAGAGAACGAAATAATAAATTTACCGGCTAAGACCAGCGATGTTTTTCCCTCGCCCATGTATGGGTATTGGGATTCCGATGGTCACCAAAGACCGCGGGAATTCGTAAATTCGTATAGCTGGACCTGAATGGTCGTAGTTGTATCGTAACTTTGGTTCTAAGATGTTTCTGGGTAAGATAAGCGGTAAGCTGCAGTGGAAAGAAGGGACCCAGAGGTCTCTACAACTAATTCAAAAGTTAAGCCCTGTTAGCCTAAGCTGATCGTTTACTCCGAGCTTTCTTCGAGACTCCGAGAGGAGTTCTAGGGATTTTGGAATAAGAATTGTCATTCGGATGGTACATACGGTTAAGGAACGCTTGAGCCTCTGATCTTATGATTATGACATAAGATAAGCCATGACTTTTGTGAGGTGTAATCTAACTTGATTTCATTTTTTAATTTGAAATTTAAATTTATCCAATTGAAACATCATTTCTTGATACTTGTTGTAATTGAGTAAAAGTGACGAGCGATTGAGTAAAATTTCATCACGTGTCACAATAATTGTGGGTCATTTATAATAAAGTTTGACAGCGTATAAAAAAGGTATCTAATGAATAATGAAATGTACTCGTATAATCGCAGATAAAAGAAGTTACGGGAAATTTAGTTAATTTTTTATTGGGATTTCAAAATGTTGCATTTAGTGTAATTTAAATGTTACCTTGGAAGGATCCTTTAACCAAAATTGATCTCTTTTATTAATTTTATTACTAGATAGTCATATATTCAGCATTTTCCAATTATTATGCTTGTAAGTTATGAAAATTTGTTTAAAAATACGAACATTGAAAATTCTGGAAGCATATAAACGAAAGCTTAGACATTGATGCTTCATTTGAAATCGTTTTAAAATTTTTAGAAATCTAGCAGATTCGTTCGATTGTACTCCAAAATAACTGATTTTATCCACAAGACTAAACACTACAAAGTCAATGAAACAGTTGTTTCTTTTCTTCTGATAATAATTTCAATATTGCTTTATGTTGATTAAAACAAATATCAGTGAAGATTCAAATATTAGTCAAATTCAATATTCCACGGTGTTCAGACGATAAGCCAATGTTACAGTAAAAAAACAGAAAACAGTATGTAGTTAATATATTTCAAATAATGTTACAGTGATTTGAAATGAAACAACAATACCTAAACTTTTCATAACAATTCCAGTGTTTTCTGGTTCGCACTTCCAAAGTGATTTTTATCCCTCACGAATACCTGGACGGATCTTGTAAGTGCTCAAAACACCACAGCGTCCTAGTGAAATTAGAAAAGGTATCGATTTTTGGTCAACCAACGTCCTTATTTTGCATCAAGAGAAACGTGAAGAATGGAGAAAGAGATGGTTCAGAACTCGACCCGCATGACCTCTTCACGTAACACGGATATATATAATCCTTGGGACGCGCCGCTGACTCTCAGCTTTCCATCGTAGTATTTATCAAGTTACGATAACTCGAACAGTTTGTTCGCGTCGTAGATATAATTCGCTTTTCAAGAAGAACGGTGCACCAGGCGTTGAGTTACTCCCAAAGGAGTTGTTAAACTTTCACGATATACCGGAGGACCAACTTAACTCTTTGTTGACCTTCCAAGACAATATTGTAGCAGACGTTGAGACCTATATTTCAACAAGTGATATGATCCACGGAGATTTCTCTACTTACTTCCGTTTGAGTTTCACAGCTTGCATACTTAGGTTACACCTAGATATAGTTAATAGTTATATACGAGGTTATATCCATGTATTCAATACACGTGAACATGGTTTTCAAAATGTTACTAGCATAGGAACTTACGGTGTTACGTTTTTTTTTTTTTTTTTTTTTTTTGCCCCACAATTGAATCTCAGATTACAGACACACCTGATTCATAATTTTGGAAACTGACTCCAGTGTTTATTCACCTTTGCTGAGAGAAAAAGGCTGAATGAAAAACTCACGCCTTTTTTCTCCCTTGAATGCTGACTCAATGACTTTGTGAATTTCTTCCGCGACTCAAATTATGTCAAGATTCGGAAGTCTTGTTGAATTTTGCACGCCTCATTAGACACCAGAAACGCGTTATAAATTCGGTTCAAAGTTCCGGCAACGTAATAATATTCGGCGTGTGTTTGGATAAATCTTTTCCACAAACTTGTTATATTTCAGTTTGTGTTCTCGAGAGATTTCGTACGCGTGATGGTACAAGTTCGGCCTCAAACTAAAACTACCATATACCGAGAGAATACGACAAAACTCAGTAGACTGAGGGACCGACTGCGCATGCGCAAGATGATTGGACTCTATTGGTCGTCAGTAGCATATCACTGAAATCTGTTCGTCTGCAAGACAGGGGAGCCAACTTACTCGAAACGGTGAATAAAACGTGAAACTCTCTCACGGCAAGTGGCGAATTGAAATTATGTTGTCATGATAACTCGTAACAGGTTGATTAAGGTAGTTATCTCCCAACTGCACTAGTCATAACGTTCGAACAAGAATTAATATTATAATTCCTGCGTTCGACATACGTTTCACTCTCGTAGTACTTTAGACTTGGCAACACTGCTCGGCGAGTGAAAGAGAAAGACATTATGTTTACTTACGAATTTGACTCCCGATCAGTAGACCTATAACCAAGCAATCATGTCGACTCGATTTTAAACCCGCCTATCGCGAAATGCGACGTTGCCACGCGCTCATGACGCCAAGTCTCTCGGATGGCTTGTGCTTTTCGATTTTTTCTCGAATGTGGTTTATGAGTTCAAAGCGATTTTGTGTCCCGTTCAGAAGCATGGTACATTACTCTCATGTATAAGTTGAGCAAAAGTAGTGAATTTTGAACACGCAGATGATCAATTGATCTCAGATTGAAAATAAATAAGTATTACTACTCAAGTTATTTTTTTACCAAGTTTCGGAGCGTTCTCGAGTAAGGTCCACAGTTGGGGGATAACAACTTTAACAATTAAAGATTGCCACACATCAAACACTTGAGTTCTGCTCAACTTGAAAAACTTTGCAACGTGTATAACATAACCTCCGTAAGCAGCGTTGGACGAGTGAAGGTTAAGGTGGCCAGCCTGCTTAGAAAGCTTGCGCATGCGCATTCGGATGCTGAATCTACAGAGTTTCATTGTTTTATCTCGGTATACTTATGTTATCTATTATATTAATGAATTTGTGCGTTTATTTTGGTACATGCTTGATTCTCTAGCTAATAACCCGATTGATTCTCGAGTTTAAAGAACGTTTGGCTTCATACGGACGATCGGATATGAAAATTTTTTTTATTCAACGTCTGCGAAGGAAAGAATTCGTACCAAATTATCTGGTTAATATTTGTACAGCCTTTAAGTTACATTATCGAAAGTCTGAAATGTTGGTACAAACAAAGTCCAGTGAAAACAAAAACGAATGAACTGAAAAAAAAAACATTTTTAGCTGGTGAAATACAAATATTGCTATTAAAATGAAAAATTTTCCAATAATTATCTCATGGCGTTCGGTTGCAAATAGAGAAAGAAAAACAAATTCGCAAAAAACTTGAAATACTTATGTATCATACGTATACAAAAAAATCAAAAGCCTTATTGTGAACCATTGATAATTCGTACGGATAAGTTGACAAATAGGTGGTAAATCCTATTGAACGGCAAAAAACGAAGCCAAAATTAGTTTAAAGAAAAATTCATTCTTATTAAAACTTTGTTTCAGAACTATTTTTGGGAAAAAACATTACCTTGAATTATGGATGTCTTTTATAAGAAAGTATTCGGAAACGAAGTTTCTCGTTGTACTTTTTTTTTTTATCCATTTCAACGTACCAATAATTTTTATTTTTCTTTTCCTCGTTTCAAACGATTTCTAGATGAAGTAGTGTTTTAAAAAGGAGGATAATAAAAGAAGAGAAAAATTCTTGAAAAAATGCATTTTTCGTTTGTTAGGTAAACCCCTTAAAGAAATCTCCACAATATCGTGAGATTATTAAAAAAATTCAAATCATGCAGATCACTTTCACGAAAAAAGTTATCGATCGAACCAGTCGTGATGCAAACAACAATTTGTTACTCATTAATGGCGCTTTCTACACGTATAGAGAAGATATTGAACGCAGTCATGAACGAAGTTCGAATCGCATAGCTAAGTCGTAGAACGAGACCTTTATATTCGAAGCAGCGACAGTTATCCCGAGATTTTTCTTATACATATCAGCCAGCAATCGAGCTTGCCGGTAAAAAAGAAGCAACCAAGTCAGCAAGCCAAGCCAGTCGACCATGTTTGATTTAAGATTATGGAAAAAATGTTTAATGGAGGGATTCTGAAGAGGGTTAAATGTAATTTGTTACTCTACCCACTGGCCGAATCAAATCGTCTCATGCAGTATTTTCGACGTTATCGACCGAGTTATTCCCGCTCACCAAAGTGCCTTATAATCATAATACAAATCCTTTATTCAGTAAAACGAGTCACAAAAATCCGAATATATACCTACAATACACGCATTAATATACAAACTTATACAATTTATAATTACAGAATTTTGATTCCAGCCAATTATCCGATTAATATACTCGTTAGAGGAAACGATGTAACACTTATTACGTAATACGAAAATCTTCTGAAATTGAAAATGCACTTTCACTAAAGTCGACGATATTTAAAAAACGGTATGAAAGTGAAACTTACTGTAATTTGGGCTGATTTTTTTAGTATTGTATTGCAATTCTGCAAAAATTTCGTGGGAAAATTAACATTTTCACTGCGAAACAAAAGTCAGTCACAATTACAACACCGAGATGCAACTCCAGTGGGGGAAAATTCTTCCGCTGAATGCAAAGAACTAGAGAAAGTTCAACGTTGCGTAGCGTTGTCCGTAGATCATTCTTTCAGCTTAGTGTGCTATTAGGCGAGTTTATAACCGAGATACAAGAAGGTGCCTTTCACAAGCAAATGTTTCCTCTAATCTCATCGTTGTATCTTTAACTGCGATCGTACATCAAACTGTTTTAAAGTTTTCATAGTCAATAATCATACTTCGGATTAATTTATTCTGCTAAAAAAATAGGTAAACGAAAATCGATTTCCTTGGTTTTGAATGAAACGAATCACAATCGAATTAAGGGGATATTCTGGTCTAGAAATGTGAAAGAATCAATTTATTTTCCTTCATATTTCCAAAGTTTAGGCCTTTGATACGGTTGACATGATATCTCAAGTTTTGATGGACCGATTTACTTGAAATTTGGTGGAAATGTCCTTTGTATATCACTCTATGGTTGAAAGTACAGATTAAAAGAAAAAATTTTTTTTTACTATTTTTAAATAATTCGAAAAGGTCAATAAACAGGGGCACAAGAAATTTTTTTTCCAAATCTTCGGCATTTTGTAAAATTTTGACAAGCGTCAAAAACATGTCAACCAGGATACGCCTTTTTTTTTCGGTGAATTTTTTTTGTATTCTTGAAACATGAATAAAGGTCTTGTAGAAAAATTGATGGTAAAATTTTTTTTCTTCCTTTTTTATCCCACTTAGAAAAATGTATAAAATTTAGGCCTCTGGACCAGAATACCCCATTAAGATTTATAACATCCCAGCATTCACCAATTTTTTCAATCACCTATCACGTGGAAAGATACTTGCAATTCGGGAAAACTTTTTTCAAAAACGAGCCAAAGACTGTTTCAAGTGACGTCATGCAGCCACTGGCTTTGAATTGAAGCTTTCATCTGACCGTGGCATCAACATTGACAAATTATTGTCAGAGGAACAGTAGGAAATAGAACACTGCAAGGAATCCCAGCATCGCGATTATCTTGAAATTTCTTATCAATCTCAGGTTAGCCTCGTTCATGCAGAGCTTCTTCGCCATCGCGCCTGAGCACAAGACGTACGATTCCAGATCGATTTCTGTCTGGACGTAAAAATCCTCTTGATCTGTCGCTGTCATTCGATCCTTGAGAGCTTTGATGGCTCTATGATCGCAAGTCCAAGACTTTGACAGGACTGGCTCCATTGTCTCCAGCACTGAACGTACGTACTGATATTCTCTAACCATTCTGAAAAATATTTAGACATAGTTTAGAACGAGTCGATTGTTCAATCGTGTTTTAGTTGAAAATTAATCGGGCTTAAGATTAAGATTGTTGTTTAAGGTTGGAATAATTAATAAGAAGCAGAGACTCCAAATTAAGAGTCATTAACCAAATTAAATTCTGACACCGTGAACTTTATCAAACCAACATATTCATAGCAAAATAGAATAAAGAAGTATTCTGGTATTCTGGTCTAGAGGCCTAATTTTTAGACATTTTTCTAAGTGGGATAAGGAAGAAAATTTAAAAAAGAATTTACCATCAATTTTTTTACAAAACCGTTATTCATGCTTCAAGACTACAAAAAAAGGGGCCTCTTGGTTGATATGTTTTTGACTCTTGTAGTGTTTCGTATCAAAAAATCCAAAGAAATTCTTCATTAATAAAGAAGTCTAAATAGTCCGGAGCATGGAAAGAGAAAAGAAAAAAACTTTCACAAAATGCCGACGATTTGAAAAAAAATTATTTTTTGTGCCCCTGGTTTTTGACTTTTCCAAATTTTTTAAAAACAGTAACAAATTTTTTTTTTTTTCATCTGTGGTTCCGACCATAGAGTGATATACAGAGAACATTTCCAAAAAAATTCAAGTAAATCGGTCCATCAGAACTTGAGATATCATGACAACCGTATCGAAGAAAGTAGTTTCGAGAAAAACGCGTTCAAAAATTCGTTCACAAAAATAACTATAACTCCGAAAATAATTTTGAATTTCCAAAAATCATTTTAGAAGCTTATTCTTGAAGGCCTAAACTTTGGAAATGTGGAGAAAAAATGGATTTTTTCAAATTTCTAGACCAGATTACCCCTTAATAAGTTATTGTATGCATACGGTAGTTGGTTTTGGTGACAGTTGCATCAGACCTTGACCTTTTACCGATGAGATTATTATCAGTGTTTGTAATTATCAGGTCAATGTAAACGTGTTTCATGCTGCTCTGAATAACAGGCGAATGGTAATGGATCTGCAGAGGGGGAAACGTGAATGTGTATGGAAAATCAGGAGAAACATATTCTTGGAACTTCGTCATTACAGCTGTGTGCAAATGGTGGTATAAAGCTTTTGGGATTATGTCTGAATTTGAAATTCTTGCCTACAGATATAAATATTCAGTATTTAATAGGGCGAAGGCATGAATCAAACGGTAGTGAAGTATGAAAAAAAATTTCCACGCTCTTGCAAAGATTGAAAATGCATTTCCGGAGAACAAAGAAAAACCTGTGCGTTAGATCTTTTTAAGGGGGAGCTCAAGATCTCTTTTAAAATTCACATTTTCAGATAAAATTCAATCACTGCGTTCATTAAAATTGTTTGTGACATTCTAACCTAGATCTGGATAAATTTTTATTCAATTTCTTGCGTTAGTCGTATTTTTCTCGTTAATATAAATCACTAATTTCGAATTCTCACATTTCCTTGTACCGCTCAAAGTATTCTGATATTTTGAATCTATTTTCAAAATAAAATGATTGCGCAATTGCGGTAAAAGTTCGGAGTCTTCGAAATTAGTTTTTTTTTTTTTTTTTTTTTTACAGCACTGCAGATTCAAGGCTGTATTCTTGAATGAATTTCGTTTTATTGACCCAAAGAAAGTGTAAAGAGTAAAAAAAAAAGAAATGCTGCACAAGATATTTGCGCAGCAAATAAATTGAGGATTTTTTTACAATTTGAAACACGTCGAGAAGAAGAAGACTTGAACTCCAGTCGAGACTTAACGACGACGTGAATTGGATATCAAATAAACGGTACCATGTGGTGTAAGTTCTATACGTATTTACTTAATACGAGTAATTCTGCACGCTCATTGAATGAGGCATTCAAGTTTGAAAATTGCTTTCAAAACCGTTTGATAGAGGATTCTAAAGTAGCGTAACATTTGCACGTTCCAAATTAATGGCAAAGCTCTTAAAGTTGATCGGTCTTTTAGAGATAAAAGGCTGAATGTTTCTTATGTTTTGAATCAATAATAAGTGAGTATAAAATAATTTTTTGAGAATGATCTGAAGTGCAGTTTTTGTGTAATTATTTATCAAACATGTAGTTGATAGGGAATCTTGTTAAAACGCAAATTTTTGATACAATTCAATCATAACTGCAGCTAAAAATACAAAAAAAAACACTGTAATTTTTATTAATTAACTCTCGTAAATTACACAAAAATTATAACAAAACGTGTTCTGACGTGTAGTTTTTTAAACATAGTAATCTAAATGATCGAAAATTCACGAAAATATCAATCAAGTATACTTAAACATGAATAACATATCTGACTCGTGAAAGTGTGGCAACGTTGGATGAAAAACCTCTATTCCATTTTACAATATTTTTTCTTATCAAATTGTCTGGTGTGTCGAAATTTAGTTATTTCATTACTCGTTTTGTAAATTTATAAATGAAATTCAACTGAACACTGGCAACAACAATATACAACTGTTAGACGCGCTGTTGCCAGATTTATTTTATGCAGAAAAATACTTGAGTCAAAAAATATTTGTCTATTATTGTTAGTAAATAAATAATTAAATCAATCCGATTAGAAGTGATCTTAGGTAGTATCTAAATTTAAGTCATTAATTTACATGTTCATGTTTTTTATTTCGATAAAAAGAAAGAAAGCAAAAATCTAGATTTTATTATGACTTGCGGGTACTGAAAATCGATTTTTTAAAAATTCTTTTAAATGGTCCCTTATTACCTCAAAAACCATATCCGTTTTGAATATGATGAATGTTTTTCAAAGTATAGCATAAGACCGCCAGATAGGGGACTAGAGTACGTAAAACTTGAAACGTTTTCATCTGAAACCTGCATATTTCAATTTGGCCGTACCGATAACTCGAGCAATTTTCAACCGATTCACTTTAAATTTTAACCGGATCTTGAAAAATGTACTGTCCAAAGAAGTGTGTAGGAATTTTTTTTTTATATGGCACCGTTTATTTGTTATTAATAATTTTCCAGCGATTTTTCTGCTAATTTTGCAAGTTTGACTTTGGAAGTGTGCCATTCGGCCAAAAATTAATGTATAAAAAAAACCCTACGCACTTCTCTAGCTGTTATTATGTACAATGAAAAAAAAATTAGTGACCCATCATAATTAAAAATTTACAGAAGTTGTTGGTACAGCCGTGAACCCTTGCAAAATAGAAAGGTAATCGGAGAAACGCTGCACAGGCGCCATTCTTAAGTAAATTATTCTATAAAAATTATGTTTTACAGTCAATTAAATATATAACAAACTTCTAACCTTGCGAACTAGATTGATTTTATATTTTCCCGGAAAAATAAATCACAAGGCAGCCTATTTTTCGGCATCTAGAGTAACCTAACCTCTCAATCCATCTGGTCATCCTAATCCACACGGTGCAGTGTCAAGTAGCGTTGCTGGTTCAACTTATGATATTCTATAGCTATACCTATCGTGGGTCTTTTCATCGTAGTTCCGAACAACTTTTACTTCCAGTACATTGCGCCGCCATTCTCTACGGACCATTAGCGCATAATAAACTCTTTGGATGGTTTTTCTTTGTAGGTGATGATGCCATCGTGGAATGAAGGAATAATAAAATAGCCGACATCGTAATGCGTCAGCGTGTAATATTACAATATCAATCGTAGTCTATTGAACTATAATTTATTCGCAGAAGAATCGTTGTAAGTGAATCTATTGCTGTATTTTATGCAGTTTCACTTTTTTTTTTATCATCTTATACGAGATTTTCGGGAAGAAGTAGAAAGAAATTGGAACACCAGAAGACACTGATCAGTTCTATCCTCGATTCGATATATCGACCCTATAATTGATAAGTCGAAACTACAATCCGGGAAATTTCGACTCACTTCAAACTTTATTGCTGACTAATATTACAAAAACACTCACTAAATTCAGACGACAGTTCGCCGTGATGTATATAACCTAAAAAATTTTTACTGTTGTCGGTGTTTGGACAGTGACGACTGTTCACATTTTTGAGGTTAGATTCATAACGGTTGGTCACCCTGGCAAACAGCTGTTCTCGGATTGTAGCGCGTGCGCATTCAACTTCAGCAGACGATGGACCATGTAGTCGTTAGGAATTCACTCTACTATACAAAAGTCAACACATTTTTCCTCTCTCTCTCTCTCTCTTTTATGTACCCAGCATGACTATCACGCAGATAAAATCATTATTTCTCACTGCTGATATCATTCTAGTTCTAGTGCTTTTCCATTCTATATTTTGTTCTTGATTTATTCACTATTTAACCCTAAGATTTATTTATGTTCGGGCTATATTAGCCCTCGTTTACGCCATGGAGCCATCCTACCTTTACCGACCGAGCAAACTCATCCTCAACTCATCAAGATGTTCTAGCGATCAGCTGGGCGCTCGGCCGGTACGGCAGAGCGTTCCTTGTTCGGAATGTTCCTTGGTTGGACCGCTCGGCCATGGGCCCAGCTGATCGCGAGAGCATCTTTCATTCACGAAATTATTGTAATTACTAGTTTTCATCTAGCGGCCTCAATATTGCATGAAAACAATCTCACGATGGTTCATTTTACTCCTCAGTCTTTTCGCTCTTGCGAATAGTCCGTAAAATATGCACCTCTTGTCCCTGAAATGCGGCAAATGTGAGACTAGCTACACGTGTCAAAAAATTACACATTTTTTTGACGATTCTTGAGATACGAATAACCCTCCTCGATTCCGCTACAAAAGAGCTATGCACCGTTGAAACTTCAACCCATTCCGTTCCTTTGTTTATTTAATATAGAAAGAAAACGGATGAGTTTGCTCGGTCGGTAAGGGTAGGACTACTACATCGCGTTAAAGCGAACAATTCGCCATAAATTTTTAACTGTTGAACCAACTTAACGATGCGGTATTCCGTTTTGAACTCATCATGCGAATCTCGAATCACGTGTACACTCAATTCGAGGAATGACCATAAAATTATTTCGGCATTAAGGTTTTATTTTTAGTAGACGAGCGTTGCATCGAATAATTCCACTTTGTATGCTCATATTGCGATAAACAAAACAGGACGGTTATATCCTCCACCATTGAGTGGCAAGTAACACATATTGCAACAAATTACACCGTGAAATTCGTAATTAGTACAGTAAGAGCATCGCAATTCAAATTGGAATTTGATGGATGCCTTTTGCATTGTATCTTGCATTTCAACTCATTCTGGATGTTACGACGCGTTTAATACAGCAGCGCAGAATCGCGTGCTCGTTTTAACAATTTGATTTAAAACGTTGAAATGTGCGCAGCTGCAATTAGGACACTGTCATATCAAATTGCGATTATGCATCTACATTTCTCAAAAGCTCTCACACTGCAGTTACGTTGTTGCTCTAAAAACTCTGATCTGTGTAGTTTTGTTCAGGTAATTTATTATTTATTCCTTAGCATATTTCGTTGACTTTCCTTGACGCGATAAATTATCGAATCATTATTATGTTTTTCTAATTAGGAATCTGAATGAATGAACCGCGGCTTGTGTTGTTTGTATGAGTGTACTTCTGCAGAGCTTATAAATCCCACTTTTATGGAGGTTTACTAGTCGAAAATATTTCACGTGTATCCATTTTACAACGAGATAGTTGTAAATATAGTATTTATCAAATTAAGGTAATAATCTATATTGTTTTCTTTTTTTTTCTTACTGAAATAAAAAATCATGAACATATAAATAAATAACTTGAATTTTGATGTTACCTAAGATCACTTCTAATCGGATTGATTGAATCATTTATTCACTAACAATAATAGACAAATATCTTTTGACTCGAAGTATTTTTCCGCATAAAATAAATCTGGCAACAGCGCGTCTAACAGTTATATGTTGTTGTTGCCGGTGTTCAATTGAATTTTATTTATAAATTTACAAAACGAGTAGTGAAATAACTAAATTTCGACACACCAGACAATTTGGAAACAAAAAATATACATAGTTAAAAAAAAAAAAATTATTTTGTTTTTTTTTATTCACTAGCCAAGTTGACCTCGATTTCATTGCACAGTTTTCAATTTCTTACCTCGGTTTACCGCCGATTGCAAACAAAAACGAGTCGCAGAGGAACGAGGGGAGCCATTCGAGGAGGAGGACGACGAGGAAATGCACCCGCGGTTTTGACGTCATCCCTCGAATACCGAAGGACGGAAAAGGGAACTGCTTGCTCGCCCTGTAACCGTTCTCGATCAGCTTTTCCCAGGTGCAACCGAGGGCTGGAGGGTTGTAGAAAGTCACCATTTGCTCGTGGCTTCTAGAGCGAATAAAAAGAAGAGTTAGAACTGAAATTATCAACTTGGAGCAAATAAAACTGGTATTTCAAAATACTGGGATTTTTATAAAGTCATCTCTACAAAGACTATTGAAGAAAAGAAAACTTGGTACGATATTAGTTAAAATATGTTCGTAAAAAACAAAGAAACATACTTTTTTTTAGGACAAATATTTTGGTTAAAAAAATAAAACTGTATAAACTTTTTTAGGTATTTAAATTTTGAACGATTGTTCTAAACAACTTTTGATACATTTTACTGTCTTTTTTTATGCAAATGTGATCACAATTGTCTTGTTTTTATGTCTAACGAAAATCTGCGAGCACTTCTATGGCCATTTTTCTTGATATCTCTTCTCCATCGCGAATTTTGAACATCGATAAATTCGAAATAAACAGTCAAGTAATTATCATACTTTCACGCGCTGAATCGTAAATAATAAATTATGATTTTTGCATAAGTATTATTGAAAGTATACTTAAAATATTTAATAACATTGAAATAGATGAATATACGACAATTATTGCGTATATATTTTACACTATTAATAATAATTGTCGTATGTTCAGATATTCCAATGTAATGAAATTTTTTTAATACGTTTCCATTAACACTCATGTACGTATGATTTCAACAATTATAATTTAATTAACTGCAGAAACTTTCTTACTCAGTGCTATTAAAACGCCGAAAAATACTGAAAGTGAAAGTGCAACGGCACGCGTATAATTATTTTCGGTCTTTCCGATTATGCCACCAAAAAACACTGTTCAGCCATCGAGAAAACAACTCCACAAATCATGACGACCCGTTATGTAGTATTTATTCATTTATTTATCGACCATTTTTAGTTTTGTGGATAATTTTTCATACAATCTTCCAAACTCTGAATAGCACTACGAAATTATTTCAGATTTTTTTGTTGAACCGTTTCATTTTTATGAATTTATAAACCTCGAGATAGGAATTTCAAAATGTATTTGATTTTCTCGAAAACATTCTAAAAAATTCTTTTTCGATCAACGACGGTTATTTCACGTCATATTCGGAAAAAAAATTTTTTTTTTCACACGTATATAACTAATTTGAATTTTTTTTTATGCACTAACTGGATGTGAAATTATGCATATTATCGTATCCTGAAAATTAAACTGTAGCAACCCGAAAATCTCGTTTTTTAAATGCTGCCGTAAAAAGTTAATTTCACACCCACCTGGTGCGTAGAAATGAATAATTATCAACACAAATAACAAATTGAACAAAATTACGAGAAGAAAAATCTTTAATTCGGTGAAATGAGTAGAAGAAAAATACTTTTTACTTCCAGAAATCGTCGTCGAAATGGTCGTTTTTGATTAAAGAATTTTTTAGAATTTTATCGAGAAAATCAAACATTGCCTTCCGTTATAAGATTTTTAAATTTATAAAAACAGAACGGTTGGAGAAAAAGATCTGACGTAATTCAGGAGTGCTATTTAGAATTAAGGCAATCATAAAAAAATTACGATCGAAATTAACAATAGTGAGGAAAAATCATCGGCGAGTTGGCATGGAATACCTTATATGTAAATTAGGCGCCGCTATTTTGACTTTCTTTTCTTGTTTATTTCACGCTGCGGAATCTGCAGATTGCATGACCGGACGAATAACTATTCTAAAATTCTTTCGTTGCCATGCGAGCAGGTAAATGTGGGCCATTTCATGCTTGTTGATCCGTCTTTTATTGCTCGATTTCTTCTGGATTTCTATATATATACAGTGTCTCCTACGTGGCGTAATCTTTTTTTACAGTTTCAATTAAACAAGGTTTGATTTGCAAAAAAAAAAAATATACAGAAAGTGAAAGAGAATTATTACGAACGTATTTTTATTTGCAAATTATCAAATAACAAAAATCTTATTTGTAAATAAAACGGAAATGAGTTATTGCAACAGTCAGGAAAATAACTTTATAACGTGTGTCTATCAGGAAAGTGCGCATTTTATGCGCGTGCGTCAACACGTTCGAATTTTATTGGTTAACAGTTACCGCCTGATTGAGCAGCCAACGCAATACCAATCGAAACTGTCAGAAAATGTCCCTAGGAATTCACAGCTAACACAGCTAACAGTGGGCTTCTAGGGAGATTTTTTGATAGACAGCTAATAGTGAGTTTCTAGGGATATTTTCTGATAGACAACTAATGGTGGGCTCCTAGGGACATTTTCTGACAGGCAGCTAACAGATGGCTCCTAGGGACATTTTCTGATAGAGAACTAACGGTGGGCTTCTAGGGACATTTTCTGATAGACAACTAACGGTGGGCTCCTAGGGACATTTTCTGACAAACAGCTAACAGAGGGCTCCTAGGGACATTTTCTGATAGACAACTAACAGTCGGCTGTAATTTACTCGTTTTTAACATCAATATCCTCCTATACCTTAGGTGATTTTCGGGAGAAAATTATTACAATATATTTCGCTATCGATTATATAAAATATCTAGAATCGTACTTTCATTTTTTTTTTCTCTCACCATATCTGAATCTGATAAGTCAGTGAAGTCGTGACCTTTTTCTTGGTCTTACGAAACTAGGAAATTTTTACTGTGAAAGTCACGATGTAAGAAAGTTAATTTCAAACATTCTACGATCGCTCCAAACTTATTGATACTTTTTTGAAACTCCACGATTTATGTTTTTTTGTTTCTTTCTGATTTATAATAAGTCTAATTCTAATTTGATTTTCACCAATAAACAAATATTTATCTAGCTAGAACGATTCGTAAATTATTTTTCAAATCCAACTGACACACATAATCTTATTTTACCTAAGACTACCTTCAATTTCACAAGAATCCAAGGTCGTCCAGTTATGCAAGATTATGCCACCGTTCTAGTTCTAATCAAGATTCTAGTCGTAAACAATTTTTTACCATTATTCGTCTTCGTCAGAATTATTAATTTATACTTAGACATCTATAACTTACCATTACCGTGAAAGTGAAATACTACAGGAAAATGCAGAACCATTTGATTGTGCAACAGACATCGTTCTTGTCGCAAACAACATTGCGTAATATTGAAAACCTTTGAGCGACGACAAAATGAAGAGAAAAAATAAAAAAAAAAAATAAAAAAAAAAAATAATAGTTTGTTCCATCGAAAAAAAATTTTCCTACACTTCGATGATTATAAACTTGAAAAAATATTTCTATTCACGGCTCTATAAAACTGAAATGAATGCACAAATAAAGGAATTGAGTTTAACTAATACTGCTACTAAAAATTTTATCCAATAACCCAGATTATTGTTTCGATTACTTTTTTGTTGAACCAAATAATATATATATTTTTTTTTTATGAAAAAGATATTCATATCCTGTCTCCGTGTGTATTAAAAAAATGTGATCAATCGATTAGTCGTAGGATTTGTTTTATTGCTCTTCCAATTGATCAATTAATCGTTTAACCGATTATAATCGAATAATCAGGAATTTCTTCCGATTATTTTTTTTTTCTTGTTCAATTAATCCTTTTTACACGCATCGATCAATATGTCATACGAAATTGTTGTTTCTGCGTTTAATCGCTCGATCCTACGATCGATTGCAATGTAAAAAACACTTCAAATTCTAAGATGATCGATTCAGCCGACTTATCGCACGAATTTCAAATAAAAAATTGCAAGTTCATTTGTGCAATAACATTCTCCGACGAATGATGTTCTCCAAATAAGCTTCTCGAGTCGCGAATCTTTATTTATTTATGAATCGTTTAATCGGCATTTTAATAATTAACCCGTTCATTTTAAAATGAAAATATCGACTCAAAATGCAGTTATTTGAGTAAAGAAACACCTTTTCAACGATTTTTATATGTTTTGGATATGTTTCAGAAATTGATTTTTCTATTAAAAATTAGTGTTTCTCTCTCGCAAGGTGAGAATAATTCCGCAAAAGTAGATAGTGACAATAGATTTGTCAAAAAATTTTACTCTTATTTCATATATTTGACAATTATTTGGTACGCAGTGTATCGCGAAAAAATATTAAAAAACGAAAATCAAGATTGTACACCATAATGTGCAAAAGCAAAATCGATAAATCGGCCTTTCAATTATTCGATTCTTGCGACTAACCGATCAATCGATCATTCGGAAAAGCATTCGATCAAATTCTTTCCTCAATTGCATCTTTCAAGCAATCCTCATCCCCATAAATCCCCATAACTCTCACCTCGTCCCTTTGTCCCATGCCGAGGCGATGAGGGCGTTGGCGGCAATGTCGACCGGAAGTATCGCTGCGGGTGAATCGGGATTCCCAAGAGCGTATCCAGCGCCGATCATGAGCGCCGTCGCCCCCTTCAGGACATTCGTGTAACCAGGAATCGGTTCCTTCACCGCCGGTCCGATGGCCGGCAATCGAACCATGGCCAGTGGGATTCCCGGGAGTTTTGACTCCAGGACTGACTCGGTGATCCGACCTTTCTTCCCGAAGACGCTCATTGCAATGGCGGCCGATCTCAGGGCGGGCAAATTGCGGCAGAACTCGAGAAGCTCGTCATGCGGACCACCCGCGTGGATCACGACGTTCAAACCCTGGAGGAGCGCCACGTGCTCCACAGTCAGGCCCAAATTTTCGTACATCAAGTTTCCTTCGAAGATTTGAAGTCGTGACATCGCTTCCGGACATTCTTGTTTCACTCTTTCAAACCTGTTTTTTAAAGTCATAGAGAAATCTGAGTATCGGAATTTCAAAGCACGTGTCTCATGGTGTACCGTGTGTCCATGAGGAAAGTGAGTACCTTATGCGCTTGCGTCAAGTTGTTCGAATCGTATTGGCCTGATTGAGCAGCCCACGCAATATCACTCGTGACTGTCAGAAAATGTCCCTAGGAGCCCACTGTTAGCTGTGGGCTCCTAGGGACATTTTCTGACCGTCGTCTTTCCTCATGGACGCACGGTATGAGGACGTACGCGCCAAAAAGATAAATTTGGCGGTGAAAGGGGGTACAGATTTCTTTTTTCTCAGCATTTGCTACAAAAGTACTCAAAAAGCAATAAAAAATAAATGACAATTAAAGACCTTATGTTTGGTGGATACACCCTCTCAGCACTAAAATATATTTTTATTTATCACATTTATAAATGGTATAAACTCCTATCCACCACTTTCATATTTTTTGTTATTTCGCATTTTTCAAAGAAGTTTCATGAAGTTTGTGGATAAATTGACATTATGTCAGGTACTTTCAAAATGACCGAAAGTCAATTCTTCACACTTTTGCACTTATGCATCCACGCATTTTTGTGTTAATAATATTTGTTAAGTATTCAAAAACTAATTTTTGTATATTTTTACATGCATTTTGTTATGGATACTGCCGTTTCCAAGTAGGTAAGAAGCATGACGAGTAAAAAAATTTATAGATACATTTAAGGTCTGTTTCATGAAATTTTTGTCATCGAGTTGCCACTGTTTATTGATATCGAGCGTCGTATGGGTAAAAATATGTAGTAAAAAAATTAGGATTTCCGTTCTGAGAATCGAAAAAAAAATATATATATAATATGTATATATATATATGAATAAACATAATCGATCTGAATCTCTATAACTTTTGTTATCCCTTTTCTTCCTAATTCCCTTTAATTTCATTACCGCAGTTGTCATGGAGTATGCACAAAGCATCTCGGAATGATAAAATTATGACGTCACGCCCTTACCGGAAGCAAAATGCCGGATCACTAAAACTCACCAAAATGATGAACAATTTTGTTTACCCAAAATGCGAATAAGGATTCAATTTTGTCGAAGAATATGAAAGGAGTGAGAAATGCGATCCTTTGCACTGAACTAGACATTTTTCAGGGCATGTCGAGTATCGGGATTGTCACTTTGCAACGCGTCATCTGGTGGAAAAAAATGAAACTAATGTAATCAGGCTGACAGTTGACAGTTGGCATTTTGTTTTCTCGCGTTTGAATGTATTATTGATTACGTTTCAATAATTCATGTAATATGAGTAATTTCAAACCCCAAGAATAACGACTTGCTTTCGTTAAAATTAAAAACTTAGGTTATGTGGTGATAAAATTCTCTAACGTCACGAGGACATTTTCCAATATTTGAGAAGACATATTTGTATCCCTGTGAAAATATGTACACTCTGTATGTTTAGGAATATTACAATCTCAATAAAAACTTGTCGTATTTTATGTAAAATTTATACACTGATATATTTATATATATATATATATATTCCGGAAATGTAAAACGTGACAGGGATACAACGCGTTGTATAAGTTTACAGAGATTTTGCGCTGTCATTCAGATTGTTTATGAGAGAATTGTGGATAACCGCAGATCATTTCCTGGTGAAACGATCGTTTTACTTTATGTCGAACGCTGTGTAGAGCTCTCAGGAAATACTTTCTACCGCGTGCATCGTCGATGTGATTTCTGGTCTATAATTTGTGCCGAAAGGAGTCGATAATGTTAATGAAGGATGGGATGAATGCTGGGGAATTGAAGGATTGCAACTGGACTTACGACCATGAAGGGGTTAAAATTAAATAAAATAATAAATGGGTCTACTACTCAACTGATAAACTAAAAAAGGGTTTTTTCAAGATTTTTTTTAATAAGTTTTGACTGTAAGTATTTATATAGGCTTTGTTAGGCTTAATAAAGAAAAAAAGATTTTTTTTTATTGATTTGAACCATTT